>NC_052070.1:24608344-24911375 GCF_015852505.1 Tachyglossus aculeatus
AATAAACAAATTAATTAATTCATTCATCAATTAGTGATTCATGAATGATTGAATCAATGAATAGCAGAATCACTGGAGTGGAAGGAACCTTGAGAAATTGACCGATCAAGTCTCCTGGGTCCATCTAGATGAATAACTAAAGTTCCTATGGCAAAGAGACTTTGACAAAAATATCATCATCATCATCAATCGTATTTATTGAGCGCTTACTATGTGCAGAGCACTGTACTAAGCACTTGGGAAGTACAAATTGGCAACATATACAGTCCCTACCCAACAGTGGGCTCACAGTCTAAAAGGGGGAAATATAATATAAATAAAAATATAAAATATATATATAAAATATATATAAAATATAATATAAATAAAAATATAATATACAATATAAATATAATATATATAATATAATATAAATATATAAAATATAAAATATGAATATAATATATAAAATATATATAAATATATAAAAATAAACATAAAAATATGTTTATGGAATGCTATGCTGTGGAATACAGAACAAGATAAGTGAACGGCACGACAGACGGCGGCCTACCACGGCTGGGTAGGTATGAGGCCAAACTGACTTCAACTAAATGAAGGATTTATTCACCCTCAACCAGAGAACCACTGAAGCATGGAAATGATTTCATCCTCATCATTGGCAAAGGTGGAATTGCAAGAATTGTTTACTATCCCTTCAATTATTTCCTTAATACACCATCCACAGTATCAATCTGGGACAAGCACTTAGTACAGTGCTCAAGTGCTCAGGATAGTGATCTGCACACAGTAATCACTCAATAAATACCATTGAATCATAGATTGAAATGCTTACCCTGCAATATATAAAGACATGACCTTTCCCCCAACACTCAAAGAGTATCACTAACACGTTTGAAATCTTAAAAAAGGGCAAAAAAATCCTGCATTTGATAGACTATCTACAAGGAAAGAGGAGGTGCTCTGCACTGGTTCTTCCTCAACAATAAAAATTCCAAGGAACTTATATACTAATTGAGCAATAACCCCCATTATTCTTTATTAAAAGAAAAAAAAATGGATTGATGAAACTATCTATTGGATGTGAAAGTAGTCTTCCTTGTTGGCTACATCCTAGCCAGAATGTTCCAAAATCAATCATTCAAATGTTCAATGGTATTAATTGAGTGCTTTTTAAAAAACTAATATTTGTTAAGCACTCGTTATGAGCTAGGCACTGTAATAAACACTGGGATAGATGTGAACTAATCAGGTTGGACATAGTCCATTTCCCACTTGGGTCTCCCAGTCTTAATCCCCATTTTACAGATGAGATAACTGAGGTTCAGAGAAGTGAAGTGACTTACCCAAGGTCACACAGCAGATAAGTGGTGTAGCTGGGATTATACCTAGATCCTTCTAACTCCCAGGCTCATGCTCTAAACACTAGACCGTGCCGCAACTGCGTGCAGAGCACTGTACTAAGCACTTGGGAGAGTACAATGCGATAGTGTAGGTGGGCACAATCTCTGTCTTCACGGGACAGATGGATATCATTAACATGCACTCCAAAAATCACAATGTAGCTTTACATATGGCAATGTGTTCTGTGGACCAGGGAAAACTACGTCATTTAGTCAATAAGAAAGATTTGTAGAGGAGCATTTAAATTGTTCGTAGCATTGTATAGGTTTCAAGCGCAACACACGATTTTTGCTGTACATTCTACACAGGTCAGCTATTGCAGGCAGAAGCAGCATGGCTTGGTGGTTAGAGACCGGGCCTGGGAGACAACAGGTCATGGGTTCTAATCCTGACTCTGCCACGAGTCTGATGAGTGAATCTTGGGCACGTCACTTCACTTCTCTGGGGCCTCGGTTTCCTCATCTGTAAAATGGGGATTAAGAGTGTGAGTCAATCAATCAATCAATCAATCGTATTTATTGAACGCGTACTGTGTGCAGAGCACTGTACTAAGCGCTTGGGAAGTACAAGTTGGCAACATATAGAGACGGTCCCTACCCAACAGTGGGCTCACAGTCTAGAAGGGGGAGACAGAGAACAAAACCAAACGTATTAACAAAATAAAATAAATAGAATAGATATGTACAAGTAAAATAAATAAGTAGAGTAATAAATACGTACTAACATATATACATATATACAGGTGCTGTGGGGAAGGGAAGGAGGTAAGGTGGGGGGGATGGAGAGGGGGAAGAGGGGGAGAGGAAGGAAGGGGCTTTTTGGTTATGTGGCTATGACTATGGGGCTATGAGTCTTATGTGGGACAGCGACCAGGTCCAACCTAATTACCTTGTATCTACTTTAGTGTTTAGAACAGTGCTTGGCACATAGTTTAAGTACTATTATTATCATTATTACAGAAGTACATGGGAAAACATCTGTATGGATCCGCTACCAGAACGATTGCAGACTGATGTGGGGAGTTCTGGGAGAGATGTGTCTATGGGGTCTTTATGCGTCAGAGATGACTGGACAGCATAAGATGAGACAAAATGCTGTTTGTTCTTTGTCATCTATTCCCTTATCCCTTGTGAGCGATCTGTGTGGGATTAAGGGTGTGGACCGTGGCTGAGAAGCAGGTTACCTCTATGCCACTTGAGAAGCAGTGTGGCCCAGTGGAAAGAGCCTGGGCCTGGGCCTTCTAGACTGGGAGCCCTTTGTTGCGTAGGGACCGTCTCTATATGTTGCCGATTTGTACTTCCCAAGCGCCAAGTACAGTGCTCTGCACACAGTAACCCCTCAGTAAATACGATTGAATGAATGAACATCAAGACCTCTACACAAGGGCAGTCAATATTCCGTAAATATCGGAGAAGCAGCGTGGCTCAGTGGAAAGAGCCCGGGCTTTGGAGTCAGAGGTCATGGGTTCAAATCCCAGCTCCACCACTTATCAGCTGTGTGACTTTGGGCAAGTCACTTAACTTCTCTGGGCCTCAGTTACCTCACCTGTAAAAGGGGGATGAAGACTGTGAGCCCTCCGTGGGACAACCTGATCACCTTGTTAACCTCCCCAGCACTTAGAACAGTGCTTTGCACATAGTAAGCACTTAATAAATGCTGTCATTATTATTATAAACTGTTTATAAATATCACTGGACACTGGTATTGATTTAAAAAGAAGTTTGGTTGCTCTGTGTCTTGTCTTGTCTCATGCCGTCGAGTCGTCTCGAACCGTAGCGAATCCAGGGACATGTCTCTCCCAGAACGCCCCACTTCCATCTTCAATTGTTCTGGTAGTGTATCCATAGAGTTTTCTTGGTAAAAATCCAGAAGTGGTTTACCATTACCTCCTTCCACGCAGTAAACTCGTGTCTCCACCCTCGACTCTCTACCGCGCCGCTGTTGCCCAGCACAGGTGAGTTTTGACTTGTAACAGGTTGCCTTCCACTCGCTAGCCACTGCCCAAGCTAGGAATAGATTAGGTATGCCTCCGCTTGACTCTCCCTCCTGTAGTCAAGACTGGTAGAGAACGGGAAACTCTCCAGGTACGGCCCTGAGAGGGAGCTGAAACATTTACCAAGTTGCTAACATTACTCCTCAGTGATCTGGTTGGCTGCATTCACATCAGTATAAACATAATGAACACAGACAGAACACAGTGAACAGCTGAAGTGAACATAGATTGGGAAACATACAGGGCAAGTAAAATTCATGATCCACACCTTAAAGGCATTTTCAGTCTAAGAGAAGGGCTTTTCCCCAAACTCAATCATTAGAGTCCTAGACTGTGAGCCCACTGTCGGGTAGGGACCGTCTCTGTATGTTGCCAACTTGGACTTCCCAAGCGCTTAGTACAGTGTTCTGCACACAGTAAGTGCTCAATAAATATGATTGAATGAATGAATAGAGCATGGTAGAGAGAAGGACACAGTATAAATAGATAGATGGGAAGCAGCATGGCTCAGTGGAAGGAGCATGGGCTTGAGAGTCAGAGGTCATGGGTTCTAATCCCGGCCCTGCCACATGTCTGCTGTGTGACCTTGGGCAAGTCACTTAACTTCTTTGAGCCTCAGTTACCTCATCTGTAAAATGGGGATGAAAAGTTTGAGCCCCTCGTGGGACAACCTGATCACCTTTTACCCCCCCAGCGCTTAGAACAGTGCTTTGCACATAGTAAGTGCTTAATAAATGTCATTATTATTATTATTATTATAAGGAGGAAATCAATCGACGAAGCAGCATAGCCTAGTGGAGAAAGCATGGGCCCGGGAGTCAGGAGGACCTGGATTCTAATTCCCTCTTTCATTCATTCATTCAATCATATTTATTGAGCGCTTACTGTGTGCAGAGCACTGTACTAAGTGCTTGGGAAGTACAAGTCAGCAACATATAGAGACGGTCCCTACCCAACAACAGGCTCACAGTCTAGAAGGGGGAGACAGACAACAAAACAAAACATGTGAACAGGTGTCAAGTCATCAGAATAAATAGAAGTAAATCTAGATGCACATCATTAACAAAATAAAATTAATAGAATAGTAAATATGTATGGGTAAAATAAATAGAGTAGTAAATCTTTACAAACATATATACAGGTGCTGTGGGGAGGGGAAGGAGGTAGCGTTGGGGGGATGGGGGAGGGGGAGAGGAAGGAGGAAGCTGAGTCTGGGAAGGCCTCCTGGAGGAGGTGAGCGCTCAGTAGGGCCTTGAAGGGAGGAAGAGAGCTAGCTTGGTGGATGGGCGGAGGGAAGGCATTGAGGCCATGGGGAGGATGTGAGCCTGGGGTCGACAGCGGGACAGGTGAGAATGAGACACAGTGAGGAGGTTAGCGGCAGAGGAGCGGAGGGTGCGGGCTGGGCTGGAGAAGGAAAGAAGGGAGGTGAGGTAGGATGGGGTGAGGTGATGCGGCTCAGTTTCCTCAACTGTAAAATGGGAATAGCTGTTCTCCTTACATAGACTGTGAGCCTCATGTGGGAAAAGGACTGAGTCCAACCTAACTTGTACCTATTCCAGCATTAAGAACGGTGTTTAACACACAGTAAGTACTATAAAAAATCAGTGGTATTTATTAAGCGCTTACTGTTTTCAGAGTACTAAATGCTAGGGAGAGTACAATACAACAGAGTTGATAGCAGAGGCAAGCGAGTGGGGAGGATGAGATAGAGAAAGAACGGAAAAAAATGAATCTTATTTAGCTTCCTCGCTTACATTGCAATGTACCAGTTTAGCAGTACCCAGCAGATTTAGTTTTCCTTTGGGGCATACTATAATTACCTTTTGGGCAGGGAATTTGTCTATCAACTACGTTGTATTGTACTAAAGTGCTTAGAATAGTGCTCCGCACAAAGTAAGCACTTAATAAATAGTATTGATGAATTGATTATCATTAACTATTGGTATGAGATTCAAGCAAAACAAATGGAACCAATAATCCGGCTAAACTCGGTGAATTGTAAGTGAAAGATTATGCTGCATTCCACACAAGAGGGCATTTTCTACCTCACCTTTAAAGGAGTTTGGGTTCTTGATTACTCTCTTTTGAGTGTGAGGAAGCTGGAAATGCTAATGATAATAGAAATGATAATAATAATAACGAATAATAATCATCATATTTGTCAAACATTAACTGTACTAAATACTAGAGTAGATACAAGATGCAAGGTGGATGCAGTCCCTGTCCCATGTGGGGCTCACAGTCTAAATAGGAAGGAGTAGGATTTAATCCCCATTTTCTAGATTGAGGAACCTGAAAGATAGGGAAGTTAAGTGACCTGCCTAAGGTCACACAGCAATGAGTGGTGGAGGTATAATTAGAACCCAGGTCCTCTAACTCCCAGGCCTAAACACTTTCCATTTGGCCACACAGCTTTCAAAGCATGACCTACTGGGTCATTGCCTCCTATTCAGCTAGTTCTCTGGGGGTCAGCGACTTTCCTTCAGTCTCTCCAGGTCTGGGGGAAAAGGAAAGCTTCTAAATGAAAAGTCTGTTTTCAGGAAACTCCATAGAAAAGCCCTCCAAAACTCATGGCTCCTTCTTCATTTGCTCTCCTTTCCCTGCCAGAGACTCAAACACCACTCTTGACTTATGGCAGGTGAACCACTTTTTTCTGGTACTGGTTTGTCAGAGGAACATCTGCCCTCTTCACAAGATGGATCAGGAGACATCAAGTCTCCTTGTGACCTTTTCCAGCTCCAATATTTTACTTGACCTTGTACAAATCACTTTATTACTCCATTTCTAGATCTGGGACCTGAGGAGAGCCTGGGACATGGTGTGGTTCAATAGTGAATGATTGGTTAGGGTTTAGCAAATCTTGAAGTGAGGGTGTTGTTAAGTAAAAAATATCTGCCGTTGATCCAAGCACCCTCAATATTGTCTGATGTGTTGTGATTTGAACCTTCATTCAAGTGAAATTATCTCAGCATCAGAGAACTGGAATAATGTCTACTACATGAATTTACAGAAAGTCAGAAGATTAAAGTGGTTGGAAACAAACATGATGAAGTACAAAGCATCGATGGCACAGTTTACTGACAGAGAGCGCTGTTAAATATTGGAGTGGGTTATTAAGGGAAGCTGAGGGGCTGATGTCACTGGGTTTTCAATAAAGGAGTGATTATAACCCACCTGAGATGACTGGATGTAACCTTGTCTGAAACCAAGGGAGTATGCTAGATAGCCTAACGAAGTCCCACCAAGACTCCTCTGATTTTATAGCAAAGAGTATAAGCTCCTTGTAAGCAGGGGGGTGTCTTGTATCTGTGTTGTACTTCTTAAGCATTTAATACAGTGCATTGCATTGAATAGAATCTCAGTAAATGCCATTACTACTACTATTATCAGTTAGCATTTGTATTTATTGAGCACATACTGTGTGCAGAGCACTGTACTAATTGCTTGGGAGAGTACAATCCAACAGAAAATGGTTACATTCCCTGCCAAGAATGAGCATATCATCTAGAGGGGGAGACAGACAATGTAAATGAGTAAATTACAGATATGTACATAAATGCTGAGGGGCTGGGCGGGAGAATGAATGAAGGGAACAAGTCAGGATGACACAGAAGGGAGTGGGAGAAGAAGGTCTCTTGGAAGAGATGTGCCTTCAAAATGAATTTGAAGGCAGGAAGAGTAGGTGTCTGTAAGATTGGAAGAGGGGGAAAATTCTGGGGCAGGGGTGGGATGTGGGTGAGAGGTTGGCAGTGAGATAGATGAGATCGAGGCCAAGTGAGAAGGTTACCATTGGAGGATGATGATGATGGTATGTATTAAGCACTTACTATGTGCCAAACACTGTTCTAAGCACTGGGATAAATACAAGGTAATCAGGTTGTCCCACGTGGGGCTCACAGAATTAGAGCAAAGTGTGCAGGCTGGGTTGTAGTAGGAGAGTAACGAGGTGAGTAGGAGGGGAAAAAGTGACTGAGAGCTTTAAAGCCAATGGTGAGGAGTTTCTGCTTTAAGCACAGGTGTTTGGGCAATCACCAGAGTTTCTCGAGGAGTGAAGAAACATGGCCTGAATGTTTTTGTGGGAAAATAATCTGGGCAGCAGAGTGAAGTATGGACTAGAGTTGGGAGAAATAGGAGGCAGGGAGGTCAGCAAGGAAGCTGATAGAGTAATCAAAGCAGGATAGGATAAGTGATTGGATTAATGTGGTAATGATGGCATTTGTTAAGTGCTTACTATATGCAAAGCACTGTTCTAAGAGTTGGGGGGGATACAAAGTGATAAGGTTGTCCCACATGGGGCTCACAGTCTTCATCCCCAATTTACAGATGAGGTAACAGACTCAGAGAAGTTAAGCGACTTACCCAAGGTCATACAGCAGACATGTGGCAGAGCCGGAATTCGAACCCATGACCTCTGACTCCCAAACCCGGGCCCTTTCCACTGAGCCATGCTGCTTCTCTGTAGCTTTTAGATGTTGAGAAGTCAAGGATAGTTTCCTGAAAACTGACTTTTCGTTTGGAAGCTTTCCTTTTCCCCCAAACCTGGGGAGACTGAAGGAAAGTCACTGTCCCCCAGAAGACCAGCTAAGTAGGAGGCAGTGACTCAGTTGGTCATGCTTTGGAAGCAGTGTGGCCTAGTGGAAAGTGCTTGGGCTTGAGTGTCAGAGCGCCTGGATTCTATCTCCACCACTCGTTGCTGTGTGACCTTAGGCAAGTCACTTAACTTCTCTGTTCTTCAGTTTCCTCAACCTGTAAAATGGGGATTAAATCCTACTCCTTTCTCCAATTTTTAGCAGTGTTGTGAATGTCAAACTGGCAGGATTGAGTGATGGATTGAATGTGTGGGTTTAATGAGAGACAGGAGTCAAGGATAACACCAAGGTTGTGGCGTTGTGAGACAGGAAGGATGGTGGTGCTGGCTATGCTGATGGGAAAGTCAGAGGGAGGACAGGATTTGGGTGAGAAGATAAGAAGTTCTGTTTTAGATATGTTAAGTTTGAGCTGATGGGAGAACTCCCAAGTAGAGATGTCTTGCAGGCAGGGTAAATGAGAGTCTGCAGAGAGGGAGAGAGATCATGGTTGGAGATGGAGATTTGGGTATCATCCACAAAGAGGTGGTAATAATAATAATAATGGTGATGGCGTTTATTAAGCACTTACTATATGCAAAGCACTGTTCTAAGTGCTGGGGAGGTTACAAGGTGATCAGGTTGTCCCACAGGGGGCTCACAGTCTTAATCCCCCTTTTACAGACGAGGTAACTGAGGCCCAGAGAAGTTAAGTGACTTGCCCAAAGTCACACAGCTGACAATTGGCTGAGCCGGGACTTGAACCCATGACCTCTGGCTCCAAAGCCTGGGCTCTTTCCACTGAGCTGCGCTGCTTCTGTGGTAGTTGAAGTCACATGAGCTTCGTCTGTTTTCACCAGTTTGGGAGTCATGAGTGTGTATGCATGTGTGTTTGTATATGTGCGCGTGTGTTTGTGTGTGTGTTGGGGGGTATGTGTGAGGAATGATCATATAGTCTTATAGACCATTGAATGCCAACCTCTGTCTTGCTCAGTGAAAAATAAAATTAGCGTTGTACTTCTCAAAAATGGCTGAATGGGGAATTCAATAAATGTTATCCTCTGTAATTGCTACCCCCGAATACACTCCGTTTGACATGACCATTCTGGAAGCCCAATTTTATTACCTTCCTCTGAAGCACATCTATACATAACTTGAAAAATTTGCTTAGCAGGCATGGCCACCCGCTACATTTTATCCAGGAAGAGACTCAGGTGATACATAGATGTGAAGAGAGACTGGACTTCAGAATCCTCTGAATGGGTTCCTGGGATTTCAGGAAAATAAAAATTAATAAAACAGGCTTTTAACCTGACAAATGATCCAAGCATGAATTCCAGGAAGAAGTAGGGTTTGAGGGGGACACCTAGTGAAAAATCCTGCGGACGAGACAATGGTATAGAGGTGACAAATGATCTACCGTTTACAATGTTCCATTTCTGGGTAGTTGCAGAGATCAATGCGTTTGATCGTAGCTTTTACATTATTATTATCACTTACGTGAACTTCTTTGCAACATTAATAAGAGCAGTCTGATGTACCGCAGGGAGAAAAGCAATCACTTAAACAAGCTAATGCCTTCCTTTAAGCTGTGCACCGGGAGCTCGGCACTGAACTGAAAAGCACATCTCTCTTGAACCATGGGATTCTATGCAGCTGAAAGATTGTTCTGATTTAGTACTTAGAAGCCTGAGTTTTGCTGGCCAAGCGTGAAGAAGGTGAGCCCATTATCAGGATGGTTTTGACGACTCCTGCAAATGCTCAATTACTCTAGTGATTTAGGCCAAAGAGGCTGGGTGCCTGAGTTCTCCAGATCACTGCCTTGATTTCCCCACTTTGATTTCTGGGGCCTGAAGAAGTGGGGAGGGGACAGTCCATTGGACCTGGTCAGGGTTATAAGCCTGATGGAAGCATCGAGGTCTTTCAGGGATTTTAAGAACTTAAAGTGCTCGGGAGGTAAATTATAATTATGTACGATAGCTTCTTGCCTGTGATAATCTGGGTTCTCAGGAACTACTTTGCTGTGATTAGGTAAACCGATGGAGTTTTAGGGGTCTTAGGATATGTCACCCCATCTGGGTTTGAACTGAGATGGATTTGCTGTGCATTTTTACCCCAAAGTACCAGACATTTAATCAATCAATCAATCAATCAATCGTATTTATTGAGCACTTACTGTGTGCAGAGCACTGTACTAAGCGCTTGGGAAGTACAAGTTGGCAACATACAGAGACAGTCCCTACCCAACAGTGGGCTCACAGTCTAAAAGGGGGAGACGGAGAACAAAACCAAACATACTAACAAAATAAAATAAATAGAATAGATATGTACAAGTAAAATAAATAAATAAATAGAGTAATAAATATGTACAAACATATATACAGGTGCTGTGGTGAAGGGAAGGAGGTAAGATGAAAGGGATGGAGAGGGGGACGAGGGGAACAGGAAGGAAGGGGCTCAGTCTGGGAAGACATTTAGGGATCAGAGAATATTTTAATATTTCTACTTGGCTAAGGGAATGAAGGAATCGATAAATCTAAAAATATCTTCCAAAGATAAATCCCAGCTGGAGCAGTTAAAGGGACTTTGCCTAAAACTCTAGCACACTCAAGCTAAATAACTCCCCAGAACTAAAGTTTGATTCAGTTTTGCTGATCCTTTTAGAATTCACGGAAAGGCTTTATGAAAGATGGGAGGGGGATACATCTGATGAAGTGAGTTGCATGCATACTAATAACTAATTGTGGTATTTGTTAGGTGCTTTCCATGTGCCAAACACTGTTCTAAATTTCCTAAATTCTTTATTTCCTGCTTTGTCCTAGATAACCAGAATCATCATCATCATCAGTCATATTTATTGAGCGCTTACTGTGCGCAGAGCACTGTACTAAGCGCTTGGGAAGTACAAGTTGCCAACATATAGAGACAGTCCCTACCCAAAAGTGGGTTCACAGTCTAAAAACCAGAAGCAGCATGGCTTAGTGGAAAGAGCACAGGCTTGGGAGTCAGAGGTTGTGGGTTCTAGTCCTGGCTCTGCCACTTGTCAGCTGTGTGACTTTGCACAAGTCACTTAACTTCTCTGTGCCTGTTACCTCATCTGTAAAATGGGGATAAAGATTGTGAGCCCCATGTGGGACAACCTAATTGCCTTGTATCTACCCCAGTGCTTAGAACAGTGCTTGGCACATAGTAAGCATTTAACAAATACCAACATTGTTATTAAATGCTGGAGTAGATACAAGATAATTAGGTTGGACACAATCCCTCTCCCACATGGAGCTCAAAGTCTTAATCCCTATTTTACAGACGAGGTAACTGAGACACAGAGCAGTTAAGTGACTTGCCCAAGGTCACACAGCAGATACGTGACAGAGCCGGGATTGGAACCCACATTCTCTGACTCCCAAAGTTGTGCTCTTTCCATTAGACCCTGCTGCTTCTGCAGCCATGCTACTGCCACAGAATACTGGCTGCAGGTGATAAAATCTCCCTGGGGTGTTTTGAATGGTAGACTATATGTCCAGTTCATCTTGTAGGATTAGAAAATTTGTTCCTGAGAAGAGTGTCCATTATTATTTTTGGCTTACCTATTTGAGAGACTGCATTCCATATCTTATTTAACTTGGAGAATTCAGTTCAGTTCAAGTAATCAAAAGGGGACAACCCAGTGAAAGAATGGGTCGAGATTGGAAATTGAAGTGGAAATAAAAAGGCACAGATTCCTTCGGTACTGACAATAAATCAAAATGTACAAGATATAGTATATAGAAGGCTGATGGGTTCTACCTCTTCGAGACCCAGTTTGTCCATTTGGATATGAATGGAATATCATGGAAGATGTCTTTCAACTGCGTATACCTCATTTCATCTTTAGAATATCTCTAAGGGGAAAATAGTGCATCCCCTCAGGTATTGTTTGCCAAAAAAGTTTGACGCCCTGAAGTGGACAGTGCTGTAGAAAAGCAAATTAGATTTTGAGACGAGTGCTCCATTTATAATAGGTTTTTCTTTCAGTATTGTTTATGCACCCTTGTCAAGAAAATCATGCAAACAGATGAAATGGGAAAATCTTAAAAAAAACCATCTGCCAATAAAAACTTGATAACTTCAAAAATTGGTTTTCATTAGCCTAATTTGGACAGATAATCTAGATGAAGTTTCAGATAATAAAAAACCCTCAAAAATTGCCCTTCCTCATGCTAAAAATCAAGTTGACATTGCTGCAAGTGAATTAAAATTTATGCTATGTGAAATGAAGCATCATCCCACTCTGCCACTAATTTTAATTTGGATTCTGGATGTGACATTCTGGAAGATGTATTTTGCTTAAAGAACTTCAGGTTGGTTAGTAATCCTGGGATGCCATCTGAAGCAAAACCCATTTTCCTTATGGAGCCCCTTTAGAGAAAGTGGAGAGGTCATCTTAGAACTGGGAATAACATCTTTTCCATGGGAACTTCATTTTTAAGTGTTATTATATGGCTTCAAGGATTCTGTTCTCATCAATAAATAAAGTTCTTCCTTGTTGGGAGGTTGGTTATTCCAAGTACAATGTGTCCCTCTACGAGCCTCTCCGTGGTTGGGTTTGGCTGATTAAAGGTGCTTCCAGGAAGCCTCGAATGTGAATGACAAGAAGTCTTGCTCAGGGTGCTGCCACTGAAGGGGAAGATAGGTCCAGAATTCAGTCTCCAAAATGATCTCGGGTCTAGGCCAGCTTCCAGGCCCAGACACAAACCTAGCTGCACATTCTCATTGTCCCTCCAGCCAGGTGATGGACCTGCCACCATTCATTGTAAGAATATGTTCCGGAACACATATTTTGGGGAGTTCAGGGTGGTGTGAGGAGGGGCAGAGCTTCTAGGGGGAGGGACCAAAAGACAGTAAAAAGAGACCAAAAGCCAGAGAATCAGAGAGTGAGAGAGAGAGAGAGAGAGAGAGGGAGGGAGGGAGGGATAGGCCAAGAGACAATCCCAGGCAGAGAAAAAGAGATAGGGAGCAGATAAATGAGAGTATAATAATAATAATAATAATGGAATTAATTAAGCGCTTACTATGTGCCAAGCACTGTTCTAAACGCTGGGGAGGTTACAAGGCAATCAGGTTGTCCCACGGGGGGCTCACAGTCTTCATCCCCATTTTACAGATAAGGAAACTGAGGCCCAGAGAAGTTAAGTGACTTGCCCAAAGTCACACAGTTGACAATTGACGGAGCCGCGATTTGAACCCATGAACTCTGACTCCAAAGCCCGGGCTCTTTCCAGTGAGCCATGCTGCTATACAATGATTGGTTGAGTTAGGGTGACTAACATTTATAAAACATGAGCACACACACATTCTTTCTCTCTCTGTCTCTCTCTCTCTCTCTCTCTCTCTCTCACACACACACGCACATATGCATACACAAACACACACAGAAACATGAACAAATGCTCTCTTTCTCATGCATCAATCACCACAGCTTCTGTCACTATCATGTGCCACAGTTACCAAGCTCTAGTGCTCATATCACAGAAATGGGTCCTTTGCCAATGTAGACTGCACTGTGGGACCTCCCCTGTAGGACTGTTTAGCACTTCGGAGCGGTGAACGCACAGTGTAAGCAGAAATGTACAAATGGGCAAAATGGTCCCATAGTGGCCTGAAAGAATGAATGCTTCTCCCTAAGTTTCTGTTTCATTTCCAGAGAGTGAACTTGAATCCTGGAGAAAATAGCACAAGGACAACAATCATTTTATAAAATATTTTGAAATCTTAACAGGACATACTCGTATAAAAGTTTGACGTCGTAATATATATAGTAGGATAATTTATCCTACTATATTTTCCTAGTATTTATATATCATAACCACAAACTTTTCCTATAATTCTGATTCCTTTAGCCTATATAGACACTCAATGAGATCTTCTTTCAAAATTTGCCTGCCTGATCGTCTAAAACCTATTCAGAGTTAGAAGGATTTCCTTCATCTCTTGCAATATTAGGTGAGAACTGAACAGCTTTATTCAGTCAAATTTGGTTTTTATGAGTTTTAGAAATAATATTCAGCCAAACAGCAACATCTTGACATATCTGTTTCCCGGGTTCCTTAATGAGAAGAGAAGGAATGGCCCAAAGTCATTGGCAAAATTTTTCCTCCTCTGCTACTGACCCTTCATTGTCTTGTGAATGGCTGGATGATAATGCACATACAAATACTTCCCTTGGGCTACTGATTAAAATAATTTATGGCGCGATGGTGAACAGCTCACTGTATACTTATTAATCACATATTCTTATTCATGGTGATAAGGGACATTTAATATCTCCTCAAATTTCTGCTTTTTCCCGTTATGTTGGGCAGCTTTTAATTAATAATTGCTCTAGTCATCTTTGACTAGGGTCATTCATCTATTGGCTGCCCAACAATAACTAGCTCAGTGCTTTCCATTATTTCTTTGTGATTGGTGGAACAAAAGTGACTTGATCTAGAGTCTCAGAAATGTGGTATGTGATTTAATTTTAATATTTTCATTGCAGTCATGGACATTAAGGTTGGCAGAATCGAGGGGATGTCATCAGCTCCATGGTGAGAGTAGCTCAGAGCCACCTCCACACTGTGGAGGTGGCATACAGAGAAGCAGCATGGCTCAATGGTCAGAGCACAGGCTTGGGAGTCAGAAGTCATCCATCCATTCATTCAATCGTATTTATTGAGCACTTACTGTGTGCAGAGCACTGTACTAAGCGCTTGGGAAGTACAAGTTGGCAACATCTAGAGACGGCCCCTACCAACAGTGGGCTCACAGTCTAGAAGAAGGTCATGGGTTCTAATCCCGCCTCCGTCACTTGTCAGCTGTGTGACTTTGGGCAAGTCACTTAACTTCTCTGGGCCTCAGTTACCTCATCTGTAAAATGTGGATTAAGATCGTGAGCCCCCCGTGAGACAACCTGACCTCCTTATTACCTCCCCAGCAGTTAGAACAGTGATTTGCACATAGTAAATGCTTAATAAATGCCATCATTATTATTATTATTATCATTATACAGAGGTGGAGGTTGAGGTCCTCGGGGCATGCTGCTGGATGTGAGGGGACAGCAGAGTCGAGGGGGATGGTTTTGGCTTCACAGTGGGGGCGGCTCAGTGCCCTCTCTCCATGCTGCAGGACCACAGGGATGACAGAGCAGCCTGGATCTCCTTTTCCATACCATGGAGCTGACAAGCCTGTGTTTTGGAACCCCTTTGCACTGCAGAACTCAGCTCAGACTGTGGTTGGCAAGGGGGAAGATTGCCATACCATTGCCATGGCAACCCAAGTAGGACTCCCTTCAAAACCCTACTGAGAGCTCACCTCCTCCAGGAGGCCTTCCCAGACTGAGCCCCCTCCTTCCTCTCCCCTCCTCCCCCTCCCCATCCCCCCCTGCCTTACCTCCTTCCCCTCCCCACAGCACCTGTATATATGTATATATGTTTGTACGTATTTATTACTCTATTTATTTTATTTGTACATATTTATTCTATTTATTTTATTTTGTTAATATATTTTGTTTTGTTCTCTGTCTCCCCCTTCTAGTCTGTGAGCCCACTGTTGGGTAGGGACAGTCTCTATATGTTGCCAACTTGTACTTCCCAAGCGCTTAGTACAGTGCTCTCTACACAGTAAGCGCTCAATAAATATGATTAAATGAATGAATGAATGAATGAATGAATGAATGCCCTGTGGCAGCAGAGCTCTATGCATAGGGCTGTGCATGGCATCTGGTAATAATAATAATAACAATAATGGCATTTATTAAGCACTTACCATATGCAAAGCACTGTTCTAAGCGCTGGGGAGGTTACAAGGTGATCAGTTTGTCCCACATCGGGCTCACAATCTCAACCCCATTTTACAGATGAGGTAACTGAGGCCCAGAGAAGTTAAGCGACTTGCCCAAATCCACACAGCTGACAAGTGGCGAAGCCGGGATTTGAATCCATGACCTCTGACTCCAAAGTCCGGGCTCTTTCCACTGAGCCATTCTGCTTCTCTGGTGCAGGAAGGGCAGCACAAGTGGTGATAGACCAGAAGATTGGAGACAGGGATCAGTGATGGCTGCATAATGGAAGCAGCCTGGGGCTCACCTCTCTCTCCAGGAGCCTGAGACTGAGGAAGGCAAGGGTAACAAACATATCTGTTTCCGAAGTCAACAGGAAAATCTTTTACGTGATTCTTTTCAACCAGTCCTCTACCTTGCCTCAATGGGCTGAGAAAATGTGAGGCTAGGGTGGCTAGAGGAAGACCCTACATAATGATTATAATTATTATGTCATTTGTTAAGTGCTTACTATGTGCCAGGCACTGTGCTAACCGCTGGGGTGGATGCAAGCAAATTGAGTTGGATGCCGTCCCTGTCATATGAGGCTCACTGTCTCAATCCCCATTTTATAGATGAGGTAACTGAGGCCCAGAGAAATGAAGTGACTTGCCCAAGGTCCCACGGCAGACAAGGGACAGAGTCAGGATTAGAACCCAGGTCCTTCTGACTCCCCCATTCTGCCACAAGTTTATACTGGCCTGGTCGACAGTTAACTGAATTGAATTACAGCTTTACATTTAGTTCCTTTTATTGTAAGCGACATGAAAGGGTAGGTTCTCTTGACCCCTAATAGTTGCACCTACTTTTTTAAAAATGATATTCGTTAAGCACTTACTCTGTGGCAGACACTGTACTAAGCGCTGGGGTAGATACACGCTAATCAGGTTGGACATAGTATATATCCCACATGGGACTCACAGTGTTAATCCCCATTTTGCAGAGAGGTACCAGAGGTACGGAGAAGTCACTTGACTTGCACAGGGTCACACAGCAGACAAGTGGCAGAGCTGGGATTAGAACCCAGGTCCTTCTCATTCCCAGTCCCGTACTCTGTCCATTAGGCCACACTACTTAGGGGTGTTCCTGGGAAATAATAATAATAATAATGGCATTTATTAAGCGCTTACTATGTGCAAAGCACTGTTCTAAGTGCTGGAGAGGTTACAAGGTGATCAGGTTGTCACAAATTCACTGCACAAAGTTCTCCAGAATTTGATCAGAGTTTTTTAAAAAGGTTCCATTTCCCAATAGGTATTACATTACAGGAAACCTATCTTACACGTCACCTATCTTGCTGTTGCCGCTGGTTTTTAATTCTTTGACTTGTTAAATAAATAAAACCAAAACTAGGTAGTCTGGAGTCAGCAAATAAATCAATTCATCCCTGAAAACCTTATTTCTAAGGAAGCCAATCAATCACCATGATGAGTTATTTTTCCTTCTTAATGAAAGAAGGCATCCATAACCTGCAAAAAAAGCATTTCAGAATACTTTAAAGACTGAATCAATTGGTGATGTTCTTTCACCTGACCACAGTAATGTCCAACAAAACAAGTGACAGAAGGCCTATTGCCTCAACTCCATCCTGAATACTACAATACAGACATTTTCTAAGGTAGGAGCAGGAAGGGAGGCAAAAGTCAAGAAAAATTAAGGTTTGCAACAAGGGTTTATTTTAGTCAGTCAATCATATTTACCGAGTGCTTACTGTAAGCAGAGCACAGTACTAAGCGTTTGGGAGAGTACAATATAACAAACACACTCGTTGTCCACAACGAGTTTACTGTTTAGAAGGGGCATCAGACATTAATATAAATAAATGAATTGTGGATACATATATAAGTACTGCAGGGCTGAGGGAGGGGTGAATAAAAGGTGCAAATTCAAGTGCAAAGGTGACAAAGAACAGAGTGGAAGATGAGGAAATGAAGGCTTCCTTGAAGAAGACCTCATGGAGATGTGCTTTCAATAAGGCTTAGAAGGTGGGAAGAGTGATCGTCTGTCAGATATCATCAATCGTATTTATTGAGTGCTTACTGTGTGCAGAGCACTGTACTAAGCGCTTGTCAGATATTAAGAGAGGGAGTTCCAGGCCAGAGGCAGAAGGTGGGAGAGGGATCTATGGCAAGGTAGATGAGATTGAGGTAGAGTGAGTAGGTTGGCATTAGAGGAGTGAAGTGTGTGGTCTGGATTGTAGTAGGAATTCAGGGAGGAAAGTGGGGGATGAGGAGAAGGGCAGGGTGATTGAGTGTATAAAGCCTACGGTGAAGAGTTTCTGATGAATGGGCAACCACTGGAGATTCTTGGGAAGTGGGGAAAGATGTGCTGGGATCTTATCCCTTGGATTTCATAGGCTTTGGATGGATATGTGATTCCAGAATGGTGGATATGTAGATTGGATTCAACTAGGGAAAGACGATAACTCAATCAGTAGCATGCATTCAGTTCCGGCTCTGTGCAAAGCGCTACTAAATGCTCGAGGGGATATAACAGAATTAGTATTTAGAATCCTGCCCTCAAGGAATTTACCATCGAGAGGAGGAGACAGACAGTTGCATACATTACATACATAGAGGAGGAAGAATCAGAGTATACGAAATGTATGTATGTAAGTAGTATGGGGTTGTGAGTCCTTAAATGCTTAGGTGGCATGGAGAGGCTGATGTACCACTCAGAGAAAATAAGGTGGGGAGTTTAGGGCCTCTAAAACCCAGTTGGATCCAATAGGGCTTAAAGGATGGCCAGATTAAAATTTCTCATTTCTGGGCAGTCTTTCAAATGACAACACCACATAATTACTTCCACACGAGTAGATTCATTTGCACTTATAGACAGAAGAGCTTATAGATTAATCTTGTTACGTAAGTACATTACCATTTTTGAGTGATGCTATTGGCTTGGACATATTACTGGCTATAATTGTGGTCATTATTTCACAGGCCCTTGCTTTCTAGTAGTCCATTTTGAAGAAGACATTGCCACACAGGCACTAAAATGGCATAAAATGATACTGTTATAGCTATCTAAGCAGGAGATTAAATCTGCTTAGAAAAACAAGACAGGAAGAAGAACAAAACAATTAGGGGTTTGTACTTGAGTTCACCAAAATAATATCTATATCATTCCAAATGTTTAATCAGTCAATCAGTCAGTGGTATTTATCAAGCATCTTGGTTGTGCTGTCAGTCAATTGTATTTATTGAGCACTTGCTGTGTGCTGAGCACTGTACTAAGCACTTGGGGGAGTGCAGCGTGGCTCAGTGGAAAGATCCTGGCCTTTGGAGTCAGAGGTCATGGGTTCAAATCCCGGCTCTGCCAACTGACAGCTGTGTGACTTTGGGCAAGTCACTTAACTTCTCTGTGCCTCAGTTACCTCATCTGTAAAATGGGGATTAAGACTGTGAGCCCCCTGTGGAACAACCTGATCACCTTGTAACCTCCCCAGCGCTTAGAACAGTGCTTTGCACATAGTAAGTGCTTAATAAATGCCATTATTATTATTATTATTATTACAATATAATAATATGACCAACACATTCCCTGCCCAAAATGAGCTTACAGGCTAGAGGGGGAGACAGACATTAATATAAATGAATGAATTACAAATATTCATTCATTCATTCAATCATATTTATTGAGCACTTACTGTGTGCAGAGCACTGTACTAAGCGCTTGGGAAGTACAAGTTGGCAAAATATGTACATAGGTGCTGTGGGGATGAGAGGAGGGATGAAAAAAGGAGCAAGTCAGGGCTGCACAGAAGGGAGTTGAAGAAAAGGAAAAGAGGGCTTACTTAGGGAAGATCTCTTGGAGGAAATGTATCTTCAGTAAGGTTTTGAAGGAGGGGAGAATAATCGTCTGTCAGATATGAGGAAGGAGGACTTTCCAAGCCATAGGCAGGACATGGGAAAGGGGTCAGTTGGCAAGAGATTGGTAAGATCAAGGTAAAGTGAGAAGGTTTAGCAGTAGAGGAACAACATTTGCGGGCTGGGTTGCAGAAGGAGAGTAGCAAGGAGAGGTAGGAGGAGGCAAGATGATCGAGTGCTTTACAGTCAAAGGTGAGGAGTTTCGGTTTGATGCAGAAGTGGATGGGCAACCACTGGAGATTCTTGCGGAGCGGTGATGCATGTCCTGAATGTTTTTTGCAGAAAAACAATCCAGGCAGCAGAGCAAGGTAAGGGCTGTAGTGGGGAGAGACAGGAGGCAGGGAGGTGAGCAAGGAAGTTGATATAGTGATCAAGGCAGAATAGAATAAATGATTGGCTTAATATGGTAGCAGTTTGGCTGGAGAGGAAAGGGCATGTTTTAATAATAATAATAATAATAATGGCATTTGTTAAGCGCTTACTATGTGCAAAGCATTCATTCAATTGTATTTATTGAGCACTTACTGTGTGCAGAGCACTGTACTAAGTGCTTGGGAAGTACAAGCTGGCAACATAAAGCACTGTTCTAAGCACCGGGGAGGATACAGGGTGATCAGATTGTCCCACGTGGGGCTTATAGTCTTAATCCCCATTTTACAGATGAGGTAACTGAGGCACAGAGAAGCTAAGTAACTTGCCCAAGGTCATACAGCTGACAATTGGCAGAGTGGGATTTGAACCCATGACCTCTGACTCCAAAGCCCGTGCGCTTTCCACTGAGCCACGTGATGTGAAGGTCGAACTGACAGGATTTAGTGATGGATTGAATGTGGAGCTTACAGCCTAAGAGGGAGGGAGAACAGAATCCCCATGTTTCAGATGAGGAAACTGAGGCACAGAGAAGTAAAGTGACTTCCCCAAGGTCACATAGCAGACAAACGGCAGGGCCGGGCTTAGAATCCACGTCCTCTGAGTCCCGGTCCCGTGCTCTTTCCATTACACCACACTGCTTCTTGATATGAAATAGTTGCACTTCATTCCTGAAAAGCTGGTGTGGACCTATGCATACACATGAGGAATTATTTTTCTTGTCATACTCCTTTGAGAACTGCCTGAATAGTGTGCTTTTGATGATTCAAATGGTTAGGGGAAATCTTAAAGATGTATGTTGGGTTCTATTTATCATCCCCAATTTGATATATTTACTGGGGGGATCGTGTGCAGCGGAGCAAAATATCACTGATCCTGAACTTTTGAAATTCATTTTTAGATATCACATAGTCGACTTTCTATTCGTGAAGGAAGAATGTGTTTCACTGTTCCCGGTAACTGAAATAAACCATCTTATCGTCATGATACTGATGTTTTGCTGACTACTGAAAAATCTGAGAATAACTTGTGCAAACGGCTGCCTTTCTTTAACAGTTTTTAAATGGTCCCTATCGGTCTTCCTAGTGGAGCGTCACTTCTCTGAGGTCGAAGAACATATCTTGCTTACCTGCTGCACTTTCCCAAACATTTAGTACAGTTCTTTCAATCGTTTTTATTGAGCGCTTACTGTGTGCAGAGCACTGTACTGAGCGCTTGGGAAGTACAAGTTGGCAACATATAGAGACGGTCCCTACGCAACAACGGGCAATGTATTGTTTCCTACTGGTCATTCAGTAAATATTTCTAGTAACACTGGATAGAATTATCAGAGTAGAGGGGAGGGGAGAGGATTAATAACAACACTTGCAATTTTGTACAAAACTTTCCATTTTCCGAAGGTACTTTCACATCAGTTGTCTCACTGTATCCTCACATCACCCCTGCAGGAAATGAAGAGGCTGCCATTGTCATCCCCATTTACCAGTGGGGCCAGAAGGGTAAAATGGCACGTCAAAGAATCGAGCCGGTTCCACCTGCACAACATCTCTAGAATTCACCCCTTATTCTGGATCCAAACTACTACCAGGCTGCTCCAAGCAGTTGTCATACCCTGCCTCAGCTACAGCATCAACCTGCTTGCTGACTTCACTGATGACTCTGTGCGTTTGTGTGTGTTGGTGTGTACGCCTGCCTGTTTGTACTTGTCTATGTGGGGGTGCATGTCTGCACCTGTGTGTGTGATTATATGTCTGTGCGCAGGCATGATTGCGTGTGTGTGCATGCCTGTATGTGGGTGCTTGCCTGCATGCGTACGCATGCCTGCTCATGTATGTGTGTATGTGTATGTGTGTATGTGCTTGTGAGTGCATGCCTGCATGGGGGTGATTGCCTGTGTGTTTGTGCATGCCTGAGTGTTCCCCTCTAGACTGTAATCTTGTAGTGGGCAGGGAAGGTGTCTGCTATATTGCTATATTGTACTCTCCCAAGTCCTTAGAGCTCTGCACACGGAAAGCGCTCAGTAAATATGATCCAGATTCTTCTCTCCCCAGTCCATATTCACTCTGCTGTCCACAGCGTTTTTCTAAAACATCCTTCTTTTTTTTTTTGATGGCATTTATTAAGCGCTTACTATGTGCAAAGCACTGTTCTAAGTGCTGGAGAGGCTACAGAGTGATCAGGTTGTCCCTCGGAGGGCTCACAGTCGATCCCCGTTTTACAGATGAGGTGACTGAGGCACAGACAAGTTAAGTGACTTGCCCAAAGTCACACAGCCGACAGGATTTGAACCCATGACCACTGACTCCAAAACCCGTGCTCTTTCTGTTGAACCACCTGTTTCTCACACATCTCCTTTTCTGTGCACATCTCCTCCCACTTTCAGAACCTCCTATGGCTGTCCACCAATTTCCACATCAAACAGTAACTTTTCTACATAATAATAATGATAATGATGGCATTTGTTAAGCGCTTACTATGTGCAAAGCACTGTTCTAAGCACTGGGGAGGATACAAGGTGATCAGGTTGTCCCATGTGGGGCTCACAGTTTTAATCCCCATTTTCAGATGAGTTAACTGAGACAGAGAGGTGAAGTGACTTGCCTAAAGTCACCCAGCTGGCAAGCGGCAGAGCCGAGATTTGAACCCATGACCTCTGACTCCCAAGCCTGTGCTCTTTCCACTGAGCCACATAAATTTTAAGGTACTCAATTTTAAGGTACTCATACCTAGCTTCGCTCCTCGGGCATTACACTCATCCCTCGCACTTTACTCCTCTAAAACCAACCTAGTTCCTCCTGGAATGCCTTCCTCTATATTGTTGTTCATGGAGTCAAGGAATGGTCATTCAGTAAGTATTACAGTAATATGGTACTACAATAAGTATTGAGTGCTTACTGTGTGCAGAGCACTGTACTAAGCGCTTGGGAAGTACAAGTTGGCAACATATAGAGATGGTCCCTACCCAACAGTGGGCTCACAGTCTAGTCTACGATTGAATGAATGAACCTACTTACTATGCTTCAGTTTCATCTCCGTTCAATGACCACTCGCTCTTACCCTGCCTCCTTCCTGGAACTCTCTTATTCATTCATTCATTCATTCATTCATTCATTCATTCATTCATTCATTCACTCATTCATTCAATAGCATTTATGGAGTACTTACTGCATGCAGAGCACTTTTCTAAGCACTTGGGAATGTACAATATAAATTCATTCATTCAATTATATTTACTGAGCACTTACTGTGTGCAGAGCACTGTAATAATAATAATGATGATGGTATTTATTAAGCACTTACTATGTGCAAAGCACTGTTCTAAGTGCTGGGGAGGTACAAGGTGATGATGCTGCTGCTGATGGTATTTGTTAAGTACTTACTATGTGCAAAGCACTGTTCTAAGTGCTGGGGAGGTTACCAGGTGATCAGAGTGTCACATGGGGGGGCTCACAGTCTTAATCCCCATTTTCCAGATGAGGTAACTGAGGCACAGAGAAGTTAAGTGGCTTGCCCAAAGTCACACTGCTGACAATTGGTGGAGTCAGGATTTGAACCCATGACCTCTGACTCCAAAGCCTGTGCTCTTTCCACTGAGCCACGCTGCTTACTAATTGCTTGGGAGAGTACATTATAACAATAAACAGATACAATCCCTGCCCACAATGAGCTACAGACTAGAGTAGGAGAAAAACATTAATATAGATAAATAAATTACAGATATATATGTCCCCCTTCTAGACTGTGAGCCCACTGTTGGGTAGGGACTGTCTCTATATGTTGCCAACTTGTACTTCCCAAGCGCTTAGTACAGTGCTCTGCACACAGTAAGCGCTCAGTAAATACGATTGATTGATTGATTGATTAGCAAGCCAGCGGGAAATCATTTTGTTAGCCAAAAAGCCATTGTACGAATGACCGTTCTTTGACTCCATGAACAACAACATAGAGGAAGGCATTCCAGGAGGAACTAGGCTGTTTTACTGCAGGGCAGATTTTTGTTAAAACCAGGCTGCGGTGTGGGCACGGAAGAAGAAGCCTTCCCTCCCTGCTTTACCTAGTAACGGTCCTGGAGACACAAACAACCACTGCGACACCCGAGGTAGCAAATCAGGAACCGCTGCTACACCTAAGGCAGCAAATTTGAGGAGGCAAAGAAGAAGGGGGAAGAATCAGGCCACAGGGAGGTCGCCCTGAGCTAAGACTTGCGACCACTAATCAGCTAAAATCTGTGCCTGAAGTCCATGCTGCCACTCGCAGCTATCACAATTTGGCTCGACCACCACGAACCGGCTAAGACTCGCGTCGGGAGTCTGCACCACAAACCAGGGCGGCCACCACAAAACAGCTGGACTCTTCAAACTCCTCTGATGTGGAACCATCTGCACTAACTTGGGGAAAACATTTGGACGGGTAGCTATAGAGAAGCCGCGTGGCTCAGTGGAAAGAGCCCAGGCTTTGGAATCAGAGGTCGTGGGTTCAAATCCCTGCTCCGCCTATTGTCAGCTGTGTGACTTTGGGCAAGTCACAACTTCTCTGTGCCTCAGTTCCCTCATCTCTAAAATGGGGATTAAGACTGTGAGCCCCACATGGGACAACCTGATCACCTTGTATCCCCCCAGAACAGTGCTTTGCACGTAAGCAAGTGCTTTACAAATACCATCATTATTATTAATATATTTGTGTGTCTGTGAGCATATGTGCATGTGTGTGTATGCGTGTGATTACCCCTTCAGTTAGACTAAGATTTGATTAAAACTTTTTGCTGTATACAGTGGTGGTTTGGTTTCACTTTGAACTTGTCATTGAAAGCCTGAATAAAGTCTAGATCTGGCTCAGTGGTGGAGACCAGATTGGGTCTTGGGCCCAAATATAGAGATGGATCCTTAAAAGCTCAAAGCCAAACAGGTCAGGTGTGCTAAATGGCGAGGTGCTTCTTTAGCTGCCTACTAGGGTAGGGGCTGAGCTGGGCAAGGACCTCAGAGATGGGTTCATGACTTGAGTGCCTGAAAATATAGAGGGGGATCTTTAGATGCTTAAAACCAAATAGTTCAGGCATGCTAAAGGGTGGCGTGCTCTTCCAGATGCCTCCGGGGCGGTTAAGCTGGGCAAGGACCTCAGAGACAGGCTCATGACTTGAGTACCTGTTAACAGGGGAAGGTGAAACCTTAGAAGCTCAAAGTCATAGAGATCAGGTGTGCTGAAGGGTGTGATTGTACATATTTATTATATTTACTTTATTCTGCTAATATGGTTTGTTATGTCTCCCCCTTCTAGACTGTGAGCCCACTCTTGGGTAGGGACCATCTCTATATGTTGTCAACTTGTACTTCCCAAGCGCTTAGTATGGTGCTCTGCACACAGTAAGCCCTCAATAAATGTGATTGAATGAATGAATGAATGTTCCTTTAGAGGTCTTGCGGGAGGCTGAGTGGGGTAAGGACTTTAGAGAAGGGCTCATGACATTATTCATAAGTGCTATGGGGCTGTAAGTACTCAAAAAATACGATTAAATGAATGAATGGAAGGTAAGATGAATAAAGGGAGCAAGTAAGGGTGACACAGAAGGGAATGGAAGAAGAGGAAAGGAGGGCTTATTCAGGGATGACCTCTTGGAGGATATGTGTCTTCAGTAAGGCTTTGAAAGGAGGAGGGTGTGTCATATATGAAGAGAGAGGATGTTCCAGGCTAGTGGCAGGATGTGGGTGAGGGGTTTGCAGCAAGACAGAAGTTGGCGGGGGGATAGATGAGATTGAGGTAGAGTGAGAAGGTTAGCATTAGAGGAGTGAAGTATGCAGCTTGGGTTGCAGTAGGAGAGTGGCAAGGTGAGGTAGAAGGGGGCAAGATGACTGAGTGCTTGAAAGCCAATGGTGAGGAGGTTTTTTTGATGCAGAGGTGGATGGGCAACAACTGGAGTTTCTTGAGGAGTGGGGAAACATGGCCTGAATGCTTTTGTAGAAAAATGATAGGAGTAGGAGGGTGGGGCGAGTCAGGAGGCAGGGAGACCTACAAGGAGGCTCATACAGTAATCAAGGCGGGATGGGGTGAGACAGAGAACCTGGGTTCTTAATTCCAGCTCTGACACTTGTCTGCTGAGTGAGCTGGGGCAAGTCACTAAACTTTTCTGTGCCTGTTATTAGAGAAGCAGCGTGGCTCAGTGGAAAGAGCCCAGGCTTGGGAGTCAGAGGTCATGGGTTCGAATACCGGCTCCACCACTTGTCAGCTGTGTGACGTTGGGCAAGTCACTTAACTTCTCTGAGCCTCAGTTCCCTCCTCTGTAGAATGGGGATTAAGACTATGAGCCCCACATGGGACAGCCTGATCACCTTGTATCCACCCCACTGCTTAGAATAGTGCTTCGCACATAGTAAGCGCTTAACAAACGCCATCATCATTATTACTATTATTATTTGTAAAAAAAAGTGTGACTAGGACTGTGAGTCACATCTGGGACATGGGCTGTGTCAAACCTTAGTATTTTGTATCTACCCCAGAGTTTAGTACAATGCCTGGCACATAGCAAGTGCTTAACAGATAACATTTAATAAAAAGAGTTAGGGATGTGATTTGGGGTGCATTTCACGTAGTGGGGATAGTGTGAGCCATCTTTGGAGGCAGGCTATCGAGTTGAGAGGATGGCCATTAGGATAGCTCTGGAGGAATTAAAGGATATTAACTTGTTGAGGAGACAAGAGAGAGGCTTTTTATGTACTAGGTAATAGGAACCTAACAGCATCTAGAAGTTGATGGTCAAGACCCGTAGCTTAAGGTAAGCTCCTTGTGGGCTGGGATCATATCTAACAACTCTACTGTATTTTCCCAAGTGTGTAATACAGTGCTCTCCACATTGTAAGCACTTAATGAATACCGCAGATTGACAAGAAAGTTAATTCATTTATTCAGTCGTTTTTATTGAGCACTTACTGTGTGCAGAGCACTGTACTAAGCACTGGGGAAGTACAAATCGGCAACCATAGAGATGGTCCCTAACCAACAACGGGCTCACAGTCTAGAATGGTAGAATGGAAGTGATCTGGCTGGCATTCAGAAAATGTTTCAAGCCTCTCTGTATAAAGATTAGTCCAGGCTAAGAACAAATCCTTTAATGGTGCTAGTACTTGGTAAACCCTTTCTTTGTGCCAAGCACTCTTCTATACTCTGGGGTAGGTACAATTAATCAGGTTGGACATAGTCCCTGTCCCACATGGGGTTCATGCTCTTAACCCCCATTTCACAGAAGTAACTGAGGCCCAGAGAAGTTAAGTGATTTGCCCAAGGCCAAATGGCAGACATGTGGCAGAGTCAGGATTAGAACCCAGGTCCTTCTGACTCCCAGGGCTGTGCTCTGAATCATGCTGCTTCCTCCTGACCCATTACAAATAAAGTTCAAAGAACAAAAGCGGATCCTCTTTAATCCTGAAAGCAAACGTCAATCAATCAATGATATTTATTAAGTGAAAATAGGAGAGGAAGAAGCTTGACAAAACTTTGTTACCTTGTTAGGGAATGGAAAGTGCTGGTTACACAAATATGCCAGTTATATATGAGTCAGGGCTGCCCAGTGGAGGCTTTAAATAATACATAAAGTTCCTTTCAAAGTCCCAAGGAGGTCAGGGAGAAGCCATCTGACAATGGGATGAATCCTGGTCACTTACATTCAGATTCAATGATAAGGACAGTTCGTTAATTACATTAGTGGAAAAATAAACCTTTTGTACTTTTGGGAAATTAGGCTAGAAACAAGACAGCCTGAATTCCAAGGTGCAGACATTAGCACACGGGGGGGGGGGGTGGGAGAAGAGAGAGAGAGAGAGAGAGAGAGAGAGAGAGAGAGAGAGAGAGAGAGAAGCTCAATAAGTGAAAATGTGCTGAAGCAGTTTGGTAAGCAGGGAAATAAAGTGCTTGTTGAAAGACCCAGGAAGGCTGTCTACCCCTGGGAAGAGCTCAAGTCTTGTAAGCTCAAGTCTTGTAAAATATTTGAGTTCATTAGTTATGGCTCAGTGGAAAGAGCACGGGCTTTGGAGCCAGAGATCATGGGTTCAAATCTCAGCTCTGCCAGCTGTCAGTTGTGTGACTCTGGGCAAGTCACTTAACTTCTCTGTGCCTCAGTTACCTCATCTGTAAAATGGGGATTAAGACTGTGAGCCCCCCATGATACAACCTGATCACCTTGTAACCTCCCAAGCGCTTAAAACAGTGCTTTGCATATAGTAAGTGCTTAATAAATGGCATCATTATTAGTAGTAGTATTTAGTAAATACTAGGTTTCAAGAACTGTGCTCCAAACTCTAAGAAGCACAACAAAATCAGATCAGACAGTCCTTGTCTAGGAGAGGCTCTCAATCTAAGTGGGAGAGAAAGCAGCTATTTTAGTCCTAAAGGAAAATGAGGTCCAGAGAGGCCACTTGACCTACTTAAAACATCACAACGGGTTAGTGGCAGAGCTGGGATTAAAATCTGATTATGCTGTTTCCCAGTCCCCAGCTGCCCAAGATTGTCTTCTTAAGGGGTGATAGCTGATGTGTTAATTAATAGATTCATTCATTCAGTTGTATTTATTGAGCACTTACTGTGTGAAGAGCACTGAACTAAGCACTTGGGAAGCATCTTTCTGGTTGTCAAATAACACAACTTTTACAATACAGAAATATTGTTCCCTGAAGTTAACATTTTGAGGAGTTATTAGGAGACTGGTATAGGAGTAGAGTGGGTGGAGGCAGGGGGTGTGTGAAGGAGAGACAGAAACACAGAAAGAGAGAAAAAACCTAAAGATGAGATCAGTTAGGTTAAAGGTGAGTGACTTCCTGCAGGTGGGCCTGATCTTCTTATTTTTGTGGAGTGCTGCAGCATCAGAATGCTATTCCAAATTTCTACTGCTTTTCCAAACTCTCTCTGATCGTGAGAGAGAAAGGGTGGAGTTAACATTTTGGGAGGCCTAAACTACAAGCCCCAGAATATTCTGGGTCCTACACTGAGCATGCTCTAGACCGGGAAGGGAAGTGTAACAGTTAAAAAGAGCAAGGTGATGTGGATCTCTGTGGTAGCTCAGTGAGGAGGGCTACTTTACAGAAGAAGCTTTCTATAATTTGCAGGCGTGGAGTCATGACCAAGGGGGGTAATCAGCCTCATTCTTTTTTACAAACATGAGCGTCAATGTCAGATGTGTCTTGAGGGTAATTTGCTGGAGTTTCTAAAGTCACAAAATTTGTGGCAACAATAATAATGACATTTGTTAAGTGCTTACTCTGTGCAAATCACTGTTCTAAGCGCTGGGGAGGACACAAGGTGATCAGGTTGTCCCATGTGGGGCTCACAGTCTTAATCCCCATTTTACAGATGAGGGAACTGAGGCACAGAGAAGTTAAGTGACTTGCCCAGAATTACATAGCTGACAATTGGTGGAGCAGGAATTTGAACCCACAACCTCTGACTCCAAAGCCTGGGCTTTTTCCACTGAGCCACGCTGCTTCTCAAAGGTAGGAAAAGGAAGTGAATAAGGCACATCTTCAAGGGCAGGGAATGTTTCTACCAACTCTGTTATACTGTTATATTGTACTATCCTATGCCTTAGTAGAGTGATCTGCCCACAGTAAACACTTGGTAAATTATATGAACTGATTGATTTTTAGTGGGACCATTTGGGGAGAACTAGAACAACATGGTCTTCCTGGGTGGATGTAATAGTTTCCTCTACAAAGCACCACTTATTATCTAGGCTTGATCTTGCTCTTCCACCCAAACTAGAAGCCAATTCTACTTGGCTGTTGGCAGATAAAGGAACAGGGGGAATGTGGGCTGTACTTCCCCCTTTTAGACTCCCCCTTTTAGACTGTGAGCCCACTGTTGGGTAGGGACTGTCTCTAAAAGTTGCCAACTTGTAATTCCCAAGCACTTAGTACGGTGCTCTGCGCACAGTAAACGCTCAATAAATAAGATGGATGATGATTGCCTAGGAGAGACCGCAATTTGGGATTGGTTAGAGCAACAGTGAGGAGAAGAAGAAGCATAACCTAGTGGATAGAGCATGGAGACCTGAGTTCTAATCCTGACTCGGCCACTTGTCTACTGGGTGACCTTGGTTAAGTCATTTCACTTCCCTGTGGCCGTTACCTCATTTGTAAAATAGAGATTAAGACTATGAGTCCCATGTGGGACAGGGACTTTGTCCAGACCGATTTGCTTGTCTCCACACCGGCACTTAGTAAAAGTGCCTGGTAGTAACCAATACCACAGTTGTTATTATCATTTCTTTTGATCTGTTATACAACCCAACCCATACTCTTGGCTCTTTTAACGCAAACCTAATCTCTGACCTTGATCTTCTGTCTGTCTTGCTGCTGACCCCTGGCCTAGGTCCTCCCTCTGGACTGCAACTCTTTCCCCCTTCATATACAACAGAGCACCAATCTCCCCACCCTCAATGCCTTATTAAAATCATATTCCTCCAAGAGACCTTGCCTGATTGAGCCCTCAAGTCCCCTACACCCTCTCTCTTCTGCATTTCCTATGCTCTTGTATCCATATCCTTTAAGAATTGGAAGTTCTTCCCACCCACAGCACTCCTGTACTTATCCAAAATTTCCTTTAAAGTCTATCTCCTACTCTAGACTGTAAGCTCCTTGTAGGCAGGGACATTTTTACCAACTCTGTCAAATTGTACTTTCCTAAGCACGTAGTGCAGTGTTCTGCCCTTTCTATGTGCTCAGTAAATACGACTGATTAACTGGTCTTGTTAGAAACCAGCCTGAGGAAGAGAGACCTTACCAAAAAACAGACATGGGTTTTAAAGGACAATTTCTAGTTGCACATTTTAGTTCAAATCTCTATGATCTGGGTCATGCTGTTTCTTTAAAATGAACCCAACTTTACCTGAAATGAAATGGAAAATTTAAATGATTTGCCCAAGGTCGCACAGCAGACAAATGGCAGATTTGAAATTAGAACCCAGGCCTGGACTTCGTCCACTAGATCATGCTGCGTCTCACTACTAATAATACCTCAAACGTCTGAGCAATAAATCCTGCCAGCAGAGGTGGTTTTGGTCCCTGTCCCCAATCTGGCTTTCCCATTCGTTGTCATCCAATAGGCTCTGTCTTTGCTATGTGAGACTTGTTACGATCATTTTATTTTGGACCAATGCTTCAGGATTTTAAAATAGCTTTCTTTCCAGGCAGAGAAGGATCCTGTGATCGAGGGCTCATTTGTCTAGGCTCCCAAACAGAAAAGCCCAACCATTAGGAGGGCTTGTCTCAATCAACCAATTGTATTTATTGAATGTTTACTGTGTGCAGAGCACTTATTAAGTGCTTGGGAGAGTACAACTCAACAGTACAACAGACACGTTCCCTGCTCACAGTGAGCTATCCTGGAAGCCCTTGCTCCCCAGGCTCTCCTCTCCCCTAGGCCTAAGTATGGCTCTGGGCTCTTCATAGCCTTGACCATGTCAATGGGGATGACCTCACTGAGATAGGAGCAGGGCCAGCTCTGAGGGGGAGAGGAGAATGCAAATCTCGGTTCCAGATTTCCCCCACGAGACTCCACCAGAACCTTATTATTGTTCTCCAGCCAGATCACTGATTCAGTTTCATCCTGGGTTTAAGTACTCTCTTACAAACGAGTTTAATCCCCTCAACTACCACAGCAGAGGTAGTAACTAACATACACTTAAGCATCAAGCAACTGATGGTATTTGGTGAATGCTTACTGTGTGCAGCACATTGTGCTAAATACTTGGGAGATTACAATATAATGGAGTTGGTAGACACAAATCTTGGCATTTTTGTATAGACCCTATCACCTTAGCACTAGCTCATTTACATATAATAATAATGATATTTGTGAAGTCCTTACTATATGCAAAGCACTGTTCTAAACACTGGGGTAGATACAAGGTCATCAGGTTGTCCCATGTGAGGCTCACTGTCTTAATCCCCATTTTACAGATGAGGTAACTGAGGCACAGAGAAGTTAAGTGACTTGCCTAAAGTCACACAGCTAATAAGTGGTGATGCTGGATTAGAATCCACAACCTCTGACTCCCAAGTCCTTGCTCTTTCCACTAAGCCATGCTACATATCCACTTTCCTTCTCTCTCCTATCTGTAGTATCTGTCTCCCCTGCTAGATCAGGAGCTTGTTGACTTTAGGGATTATGTCCCTACTCTATTGTACTCCCCCAGGCATTAGTACAGGGATCTTAGATTGTGGGTCCCCAGAATAAATTTATTGCCCACTAATCCAAGTACCTGTCCTATTCCACCTTAATTACTGCTGACGTCCTTGCCTCTGTCTCTCCCCACTCCAGTCCATACTTCATTCTTTTGCCTGGATTGTTTTTAATAATAATAATAATAATAATAATAGCATTTATTAAGCACTTACTATGTGCAAAGCACTGTTCTAAGCGCTGGGGAGGTTACAAGGTGATCAGGTTGTCCCACAAGGGGCTCACAGTCAATCCCCATTTTACAGATGAGGTAACAGGCACAGAGAAGTTAAGTGACTTGCCCAAAGTCACACAGCTGACAGTTGAGGGAGCCGGGTTTGAACCCCTGACCTCTGACTCCGAAGCCCAGGCTCTTTCCACTGAGCCATGCTGCTCCCCCAAGGTTTTCTACAAAAACCTTCAGGCTATCTTTCCCTACTTCTCAAGAACCTCCAGTATTGGCCCATCCACTTCTGCGTCAAACAGAAATGCCTTAACATAGGCTTCAAAGCACTCCATCACCTTGCCCTCTCCAACCTTGTTGTTGTTGTTGTCTTATGCTGTCGAGTTGTCTGACCCACAGAGACGCCGTGGACACATCTCTCCCGGAACACCCCACCTCCAATCGTTCTGGTAGTGTATCCATAGACCTTTCTTGGTATAAATACGGAAGTGGTTTACCATTCCTTCATTCCACACAGCAAACTTGAGTCTCTGCCCTCAACTCTATCCCATGCTGCTGCTGCCCAGCACAGGTGATTTTTGACTTGTCTTCCACTCGCTAGCCACTGCCCAAGCTAGGCCTGGAATGGATATGCCTCTGTTTGACTCTCCCTCCCATGGAGAAGTCAGCGTGGCTCAGTGGAAAGGGCACAGGCTTGGGAGTCAGAGGTCATGGGTTCTAATCCTGGGTCCGCCACTTATCAGCTTTGTGACTTTGGGCAAGTCACTGCACTTCTCTGTGCCTGTTATCTCATCTGTAAAATGGGGATTAAGACTGCAAGCCCCACGTGGGACAATCTGATCACCTTGTATCCCTCCAGCACTTAGAACAGTGCTTTGCCCATAGTAAGCGCTTAACAAATGCCATCATTATTATTACTTTTACAGTCGAGACTGGTAGAGTGCTGGAAACTCTCCAGGTGTGACCCTGAGAGGTGCTTCCTACCTTACCTCCTTTATTCTCTACTGCAACCCAGAGAACATACTTGGCTCCTCTAGTGCCAGCCAACTCACTGTACCTCAGTCTCATCTGTCTTTTTTTTTTTTTTTTTTTTGGTATTTAAGAGCTTACTATGTGCAAGCACTGGGGGGATACAAGGTGATCAGGTTGTCCCATGTGGGGCTCACAATCTTAATCCCCATTTTCCAGATGAGGTAACTGAGGCATAGAGAAGTTGTGACTTGCCCAAAGTCATTGGTGTCCCGATCGGATCCTTAGGATCGCTAATTCAGGTACCTCAAGACCAGGGTCCAGAGCTCTAAATGTCCATGGCTTGGGACCAGAGGAAAAGCTCCAGTGTCACTTCGCTCCTATGAGACCAAGGTTCTTCTGTCCATCCCCAGAGGAGGCCTGAGTGAGTCCTGAGGACCCCCTCTCCCACAATTGCATGTCCAGTCTGCTCGAAGCCCTACAGCCACGGCCCCCTGGCATCTCTCAGCTCAGGGCAGGATGGCCGAGGGGAGAATCTAACTACTACTCATTTTGAAAAAAACTGCTCAATGAATCTCTCCAAACTTGAAGCTCATCTTTCTAGTATGGACAGGGGACAAGGCCCAGACCTGCCCTGCTGTCAAGATGGAGCTATGGGTGGCACAGTCCTCCAATAAGGGGGGAGTTTCTTTGTACCTCCTTCCCTTCCCCACAGCACCTGTATATATGTACATATGTTTGTACATATTCATTACTCTATTTATTTTATTTGTACATTTCTATTCTATTTATTTTATTTTGTTAGTATGTTTGGTTTTGTTCTCTGTCTCCCCCTGTGAGCCCACTGTTGGGTAGGGACTGTCTCTATATGTTACCAATTTGTACTTCCCAAGCGCTTAGTACAGTGCTCTGCACATAGTAAGCGCTCAATAAATATGATTGATGATGATGATGATGATGTGCAGAAACGCTCTGGACATGTTACTTCCCTCCTCAGAAATCTCCAATGGCTGCCAGTCAACCTACGCATTGAGCAAAAACTCCTCACTCTCGGCTTCAAGGCTGTCCATCACCTTGCCCCCTCCTACCTTACCTCCCTTCTCTCCTTCTCCAGCCCAGCCCACACCCTCCACTCCTCAGCCACTAACCTCCTCACTCTACCTTGTTCTCACCTGTCCTGCCGTCGACTCCCAGCCCATGTCCTCCCCCTGGCCTGGAATGCCCTCCTTCCACACATCTGCCAAGCTAGCTCTCCTCCTCCCTTCAAAGCCCTACTGAGAGCTCACCTCCTCCAGGAGGCCTTCCCAGACTGAGCCCTCTTTTTCCTCTCCTCCTCCCCATCCCCCCACCCTACCTCCTTCCCCTCCCCACAGCACCTGAATATACATGTTTGTACAGATTTACTACTCTATTTATTTTACTTGTACAGTACATATTTTCTATTCTATTTATTTTGTTAAGGCTGTGCATCTAGCTTTATTTCTGTTTATTCTGATGACTTGACATCTGTCCACATGTTTTGTTGCTTGTCTCCCCCTTCTAGACTGTGAGCCCATTGTTGGGTAGGGACTGTCTCTATATGTTGCCAACTTGTACTTCCCAAGTGCTTAGTACAGTGTTCTGCATACAGTAAGCGCTCAAAAAATACGACTGAATGAATGAACACAGCTGAAAAGTGGCAGAGCCAGGATTAGAACCCATGACCTCTGACTCCCAAACCTATGCTCTTTCCACTGAGCCATGCTGCTTCACCTCTCACCCACATCCTGCCTCTGGCCTGGAATGCCCTCCCACTTCATAGCCTTACAGAAGATCACTCTCCCAACCTTCATAGCCTTATTGATGGCACATTACCTCCAAGAGGTCTTCCCCTTTTAAGCCTTCATTTCCTATTTTCCCTCTCCCTCGTATGTCTCTCTTGCAGTTGCATTTGCACCCTTTATTCACCCCTCCAGCCCCACAGAACTCCTGTACATCGCCACAATTTGTTTAGACTAAGCTTATTGTGGGCAGGGAACGTATCTACCAACTCTTATAGTGTACTCTCCCATGGGTTTACTATAGTGCTCTGCACACAGTAAGCACTCAAAAACAATTGATAGAGCAGAGTGCTGTGTCATGGACAATCTTAATCATATTTATTGAATGCTCATTGTGCGCAGAACACTTTACTAAGAGCTTGAGATAGTACAGTATAACAAAGTACCCTGCACACAATAGGTGCTGTGCTTCATTTTGTGTTTTGCCTTTACTCCATGTGCATTTTTCCTTGTTCTTACATTGTTTTAGTGATTTCCATGTTTCATGTCTCCTCATGCACCTGTTGCCAGTCTCCTCTCCTCTCTTTTGTAGTTAGATTTTAAGGCCCCTGAGGTCCAGGAACCTTGTCTAATTCCCACCCGAAGTACTCTTTCCAAGTCCTTAGTACAGTGCTTTGAACCCATTAAGCACTTCGTAAATACCATTATGACTACTGCTACTCTTGCTCGATAAACGCTATTCATTTTAGACTGTGAGCCCACTGTTGGGTAGGGACTGTCTCTATGTGATACCAATTTGTACTTCCCAAGCGCTTAGTACAGTGCTCTGCACATAGTAAGCGCTCAATAAATACGATTGATTGATTGATTGATTGATTCATTTGGTTGATTGAAGGGCTCTAGGCAGAATGGAGTGAGATGAGGAGTGGGAATCAACTACCTGACTGTCTGTATCCTTGCCTTGGCAACTAGGTGAGGGCAAAGAGATGCTACCCAGACCTGGCCGCTTCATTAAGTTTCCTCTTTCCCCCTACGCAGAAGCACTGACCTACATGTTGGCCTCAGACTGAACTTCCTTGTCGATGAAGTGAAGGACCTACATTCTAAGAGATAGCCATCCATCACTTATAATTCGACTTCCACAGTATCTCAACCCCAGAAGAGACTGAAAGGAGCTAAATAAACAACACAGTTACCCTGCTCCTTTCTACTGATGCTTTCCGTTTGCTGCCTTTGCAGAGGGGCAGTAGAGGGAACATCAATTTTCAGGGCTCATGTGCAATATTTGACTGAATATCACAGGACCTTAGTGTAAAGTAAAAATCAAAGAAACACAAACAAACTTGGGATTTTTGAGTCATCCTCAAGCACTTTTGAGGAACAATTCATATCTTCATGTCAATTTTTATTGACAGGATCTAGTCTATGATTCAAAAAAGACTATTGTGATATCGGGATCTTAGCTTTTTTCCTTTTGAGTTTGCTGTTTGCTGTACATTAATGGTTTGTTCAACCGAAAGCAGTGCTTATGTTAATACAATTCTGTTGATCAATAATCATGGTTTGGAGGGCTGTGTGCCTGACTTATTGAACAAAATACAGAAGAAAATAATTGTGCTATCTAAATAATCCCAGACTCCAGAAATAGCCATACAGTCAGTGCGTTCACATTCCAAAGCCAATTTCACTCCAGAAGCTGAAGCGATCTAATTAGAGACGTTACAAACACTTATGAGACTTTACATTTTTTCACTTAACCAGATGTGAAGTCACAGGAAGATTAGTGAGAGATTTACTCTGAGATTTCAAACTGCAGTTCGGTTAGGTTTGTGATGACAGTGGCTAATAGTAAAGAATAGGTTTCTTTTCTTAAATAGTTGCATCTTCTAGCATATAACCAAGAGAGAGATATAATTTACTGAGACAGGAAAATTCTAGCATTGTTATGATGCATGCTAACTGGGATGTTTAATAATGAGGACAAAGTTTTTGTATCATGGTAAATTTTTCTTTTCAGCGAGTTGGCTGCCTGACGTGCTAGCCTTTCCCACTGATTTCATGGCTCATGTTGGCCTCTGGTTTTGCATTTTCCAGGAACCTTAGGTTATCACTGCATCACTTGAAGCTGGGCATCAAATATTGTTGGATAATGAGTAAGCATCTTTGTTCTTTTCAGTCCTGGTTCCGCTATTTCATCTCCCCTGGTAGGTGAGAATGATGGACACTAGAAGAAAACAAGAGCACTTTGCTAACATTAATTGCCAAGCAGATGTCTGACTGTGACCTCCACTTTCTGACTCCCAGTGCTCACCCCACTCCTCAGCCCCCTCTCTTAGGGGCTTCTGGGCTCACTCTGTGGAAGCGCAACTTGGGCCCAGGCTGGGAGATACATTCATTCATTCAATCATAGTTATTGAGTGCTCACTGTGTGCAGCGCACTGTACTAAGCGCTTGGGAAGTACAAGTCGGTAACATATGGAGATGGTCCCTATCCAACAACAGGCTCACAGTCTAGAAGGGGGAGACAGACAACAAAACAAAACACGTAGACAGGTGTCAAAATTGTCAGAACAAAGAGAATTAAAGCTATATGCACATCATTAACAAAATAAATAGAATAATAAATATGTACAAGTAAAATAGAGTAATAAATCTATACAAATATATACAAGTGCTGTGGGGAGGAAAGGAGGTAGGGTGGGGGAGAATGGGGAGGAGAGGAAAAAGGGGGCTCAATCTGGGAAGGCCTCCTGGAGGAGGTGAGCTCTCAGTAGGGCTATGAAGGGAGGAAGAGAGCTAGCTTGGTGGATGTGTGGAGGGAGGGCATTCCAGGCCAGGGGGAGGACGTGGGCCGGGGGTCGATGGTGGAACAGGCGAGAACGAGGTACAGTGAGGAGGTTAATGGCAGAGGAGCGGAGGGTGTGGGCTGGGCTGGAGAAGGAGAGATGGGAGGTGAGGTAGGAGGGGGCGAGGTGCTGGACCTCCTTGAAGCTGAGTGGGGAGTTTTTGCTTGATTCATAGGTTGACAGGCAACCACTGGAGATTTTTGAGATGCATGCATGTTGTTGAGTTGCACGTTGTTTGCATGCAATAGCTGGTAAGGGGAGAAGCCGAATCAATAAGTTTGGCACGCTACACAAAAGCCAACAAGCTCTCTAGGTAGCATTGTTATATTGAATTAGCCTTCTCACACATTTGAAGAAAACACATCCCTTCAAGTTTGTGGGCTTTGCTTTAGATCACCAAAGATGGATGAAAGAGACAGGATATCCTAGATTGTAAGGTGATGGGGGTGAAAAACAATATATCTAGAAGGAAGCAGTGGGTTCTCAGCCCAGCTTTATTACTTACCTGCTCTCTGACCTTAAGCAAAACACTGAGCTTCTTTGTGCCTCTCTTTCCCCATCTTTAAAATGGGAATTAAATGCCTATTCTGTCTCCTACTTAGACTGCGAGCCACACATGGGACAGGGACTGTGTCTAGTCTGATTACTTTGTATTTAACTCAGTTCTTAGTACAGTGCTAAATGCTTGGAATCTAGTAAGCACTTAACTAATTCCACAATGCTAATAATGATTAGCCATTCTTGGCAAGCAATTCAGTCTTCAATTTTCTGAGGACATTTTTTTAGCAGTCCTACTAATCATCTTCAACATAAACAATAATAACAATGAAGATGATGATGGCATTTAAGTGATTATTATGTGTCAAGCACTGTTCTAAGTGCTGGGGTAGATGCAAGCTAATCAATTTGGACAGAGTCCCTGCCCAACATGGGGCTAACAGTCTTAATCCCTATTTTACAGATGAGGTAACTGAGGCCCAGAGAAGTGAAGTCATTTGCCCAAGGTCACACAGCAGACAAGTGGCAGAGTCAGGATTAATACCAAGGTCTTTCAGACTCCCAAGCCCATGCTCAGCCCACTAGGCCACTTTTCTTCCCTATTGCTAGCAAAGCTCTCTTGTCGTCTTCTTACACCCCTTCTCTCACCCATCAGAGGAGCTGGAAAAGTGTACCTAAGATGGAAAAGAGTCTCTCTAGTGACTGGATTCAGTGTGGTCCTAGCTGGTAGGTTCCAAATATCTCTGGCAGCAATTCAGGATCTCCTAAGGAATGATTTTTGCTCAAAAATGAAGCCCTCTCCTCTGTGGATCTTTGCCCCAGACTGAATCGCACCATGCATATTTACTGTTGTCTGAGGAAGAGCAGAGTCAGCCTGTGGACCAACACTCTTTGGGGCCATGCCACCCAAGTGACACAATAGGCTGGATGGGGCTGTGAGATATTTTATCTGTCACCTAGGTTCTACCAGAACCATGGCATAGTGGAGAGAGCACGAGCCTGGGATTCAAAAGGTCATGCATTTTAATCCCGGCTCCGCTCTGTGTGACCTTGGGCAAGTCACTTCACTTCTCTGGGCCTCAGTTCCCTCATCTATAAAAAGGAGATTAAGACTGTGAGCCCCACGTGGGATGGGGACTGTGTCCAACCCAAATTGCTTGCATTCCACCCCAGGGCTCAGTACAGTGCTTGGCATATAAAAGTGCTTAACAAATATCATCACTGTTATTAGTATTATTGTTATTAAAGCCCAGGATGGTATTCCCTTGTTTCTCTATAACACTTTCCAACAGTCTCAAATCTGCATTTTTCCGCGTGAGTGAATCTTTAAAGGGCTACTATTTTTTTTTTAATCCTTTCCTGTAAGTAGCAACACAAGTAAGCGTTGGCTAAACTGTGAGATGGAGAGCTGGAAGCTCCTTCCAGCCAGGGTTTACGTGGCATAACAGTTTTCCATTCCACTGCAGTAAAAAGTACTTAAAGAACAGGGAGCTGGAAGAGTGTGGAATCTGAGTCCCCAAATGGTGCTTTTGCCTTCCATAGCTGGGACCGGGAAATGGAGCATCCCCTCCCCTCCTCAGCCCCACAAAAAGAGAAAAAGAAAGACAAGATGCAGAATGGCACCAGGAGGGGTCTTGATCTAGGATATAGTGCACCTTGGGGAGCTGTTTCTGAAAAGATTTGTCATAAATCGTGGCAAATGCCGGCAGCAGAGATCATCACTACCACAAATGGGCTTGGCAGCAGCATCAGCAGCATCGGCCCCTGTTCAGGAGTCGGTTCCAACTTCTCAAAAGAGAAAACACAAATTCCTTCTTCCTGCTGCCAGCTGTCTAAATCTGAAGGGTTGCTAAAGGTCCTCTCCTAACCATGCACGCCAGCGGCTGGGACTCTGCTTTCTTTGGGGAATCAGCTTGTCTGCATGTCTTCCAAATGTTGTTTCTATACAATAGCGCACAAAACCCTTCCCACAGCCAGGATTGAATCCAAAGATATTGGGTCTTCTCCTCAGTGGGGCTCTGGGATAAACAATCCCCTCTCTATCCAGGCTACTGAGCTGAGATAAAAAATTCAGCAAGCAAATTAAGGAATAAGACAAAGATGGCACAAGCAGGCACAGGTAAAGGCATTGGGTATGCTCATTTGGTGAAATAATCCACCATTTATTAGACCTTTGTATAAAAGGATCACCTTCAAATGAGGAAAGGCACTGGAAAGTAATTTCAGATGTAGCCTGGCCCAGGAACCACTGCTTAATAGTAATAATAATGGTATCTGTTAAGTGCGTACTATGTGCCAAGCACTGTTCTAAGTGCTGCTTAAGAGGGATGACATTGGGACTCACAGAGATCGCCTAGCCTTGAGGTGCAGTGGGTGACACTCTCCCCCATTTCTTTGGACCCCCAATATATCATTATAATTTACTGAGGACCTCTTGTGTGCAGAGCACTGAACATTTGCTTAGGAAGTTATACCTAAAGCAGAAGGTATGGTGTTTTCCCTAGAGGGCATTTACAACTTAATGGAGAAGACAGGCAGACATGAGCTGGGATATACAGGAGAAGGGAATGCAAACGTAAGAGGGAACTTGATCAATTCATCAAATCAGTCATTTATTTTTATTTTTTAAAATGGCATTTATTAAGCGCTTACTATGTGCAAAGCACTGTTCTAAGCGCTGGGGAGGTTACAAGGTGATCAGGTTGTCCCACCGGGGGCTCACAGTCTTAATCCCCATTTTTACAGATGAGGTAACTGAAGCACAGAGAAGTTGAGTGACTTGCCCAAAGTCACACAGCTGACAATTGGAGAAGCCTGGATTTGAACAAATGACCTCTGACTCCAAAACCTGTGTTCTTTCTACTGAGCCACACTGCTTCTCTTGAGCACTTCCATTGAGCACTTACAGTGTGCAGAGCACTATACTAAGTGCTTCTGAGGGTACAGTGTAACAGATACATTCCCTGCCCACAATGAGCTTACAATCTAGATGATTCAGAACACTGAAACTGATGGCTAGGATTGTTAAAACAGGAAGCAAGGGGTAAACATTCTTTAGAAGCAGAATAATATGCCCTAATTAGTGTTCGAGGGGGATTATGTGAATAGCTCTATGTAAGATAAATTGGAGAGGAACAAGATTGGAGGCAGAAAGACCAATCGATCCATCTTATTTATTGAGTGGACACTGTATCAAGTCTTGATAGAATATGATAGAAGTTAAAGACACAATAACTGCCCTCAAAGAGTTTCTAATCCAAGAGGGGAGACACATGCAAAATTATTTATATGTAGGAGGACAAAGAGAATGGAAAAGTGATATGGATAAGGGAATAAATACCAGCAGTAGAATGCACTGATCAAGGTCTCCAAAAGGACTGCAGGTGCTTGTGAGCAAATAAATTAGAGAAGCAGTATCATATTATTGATAGTGCAGGGGCCAGGGAATCAGAAGGACCAGGATTCTAATCCCAGATTTTCATCTTCTCTTGAGTGACCTTGGGCAAATTACTTAACTTTTCTGTGTTGCAGTTAGCTCATCTGTAAAATGGGGTTTAAGACTGTTACTGGCTTAGCGAATGGCAGTAACTCATTTCATGGACAGTCAGTTGAGAATTCATGCTTCGTGGATAAATGGCAGAGCCTTAGCAATCAAAATATTCATTCAGTCATACTGAGTGCTAACTGTGTGCAGAGCACTGTCCTTAGCGTTTGGGAGAGTATAATATAACAATAAGCAGACACATTCCTTTCCCACAAGAAGCTTACAGTCTAGAGGGGAAAACTAAACTACAGATACGTACATAAGTGTTGTGGGCCTGGGAGAAAGGGTGAATAAAGGGAACAATTAGGGCGACACTGAAGGGAGTCATGGAAGGCCTCTTGGAGGAGATTTGGCTTCAACAAGGCTTTGAAGGTGAATAGTGTAATTGCCTGTTGGATTTGAGGAGGGAGGGTGTCTTAGGCCAGAGGCAGGATGTGGGCAAGGGGTCAAAGATGAGACAGATGAGATCGATGTACAGTGAGAAGGTCGCGTTAGAGGAACGAAGTGTGCGGATTGGGTTGTAGTAGGAGAGTAGCGAGGTGAGGTGGGGACAAGCTGATTGAGTGCTTTAAAGCCAATGGTGAGGAGTTTCTGTTTGATATGGAGGTAGATGGGCAACCACTGGAGGGTCTTGAGGAGTGGGGAAACATGGCTTGAACATTTTTGTAGAAAAATGATCCGGGCAGCAGAGCGAAATTTAGACTGGAGTGGGAAGAGACAGGAGGCTGGAGTTCAGCAAGGACTCTGATAGAGTAATCAAAGAGTGAAAGGACAAGTGATTGTACTAACAAGGTAGCAGCTAGACACTCAGTGTATGCTAGAACTCATGTGTCCACCTCTCCATTGCATAATTCTCATCCCCGTTTGCTTCTCTTTCAAGAGATTATTATTTTGAACAATGTAAGGTTTGAGTGCCCTATTATATACTGCAAAAATTAACTCAGGTGTCTCAGAAAGAATAGAAATTTTGCAAACTATAAAGATCAGATTTTCCATCGAACATGCTGCCTGTCCATTTATGGCAGCTTTTCCCATGCGAGCTGTCCTTTAGGAGGAACTGGCACATGAATAACAACCTCTGATGGAAGCCCAGTACTGGCAAATCACCCACAAGTGTTTTTTGAGTTTAACTTTTCAAGGGGAGCTTGGCAAAACTGGGGAAATCTTCAGAGCTGGGAAACTCACAGCATCATTTAAACAGAAATTGTCAATCTGCATTCAGCTCTCATACAGGTGTTTAATTTGCTAGCTAGATCCAATTTATTGTTGTGAAGTAGATATTGCCAAGGGAGTGGGAGGGAGGCGACATGTTTCCTGATGAGTAAATCTTACCTCAGAGCAAGGGAGTCAGTTGGTTCCTGCATTAGCAGATCATCCCTGGGGCCAAGTTTACAAGAGTATGGAGATTCTTACTGGATGTCCCACTTGGAGATATTAGACAGGCATTGTTGAGTGTGGAATTGACAGACAATGACCTTTAAATGGGAAAATGAATGTTCTCTGCCTGCAAATTGTTTGGTTTTAACAGTGGGACTGGAATGCCCAGATATCTAGTAAACAAGAGAGCTCATTGTTACTTAAGTACCCTGATTGAGGAATTGATCAGCTGGCTCAAGATTCAGGAGTTCAGAGCCCAATCCTTGTTCTCTCCCAATTTGGCTTCATGTGTCTTTAGGTGAAAGGAAGACTTTTCATAATAATCACAATTTTGGTATTTCCTAGGTGCTTACTATGTGCCAAGCACTATATTCAATCCTGGGGGCCGTAAACTCATCCTCAAGAGTATAAGTCGTCTCCTGGACTGTAAGCTTGTCCTCTAATAATAATAACAATGGTATTTGTTAAATCCTTACTGTGTGCCAAGCACTGTTCTAAGCTCTGGGGTAGATACAAGGTAATCAGGTTGTCCCACAAAGGGCTCACAGTCTTAATCCCCATTTTACAAATGAGGTAACTGAGGCCTAGAGAAGTTAAATGACTTGCCTGAAGTCACACAGCTGACAAAGTGGTGGAGCAGGGATTACTACTCATGATCTCCGACTCCCAAGCCCGTGCTCTTTCCACTGAGCCACGCTGCTTCTCTGATGGTAAACTCATTGTGGGCAGGGAGTGTGTCTGTTTATTGTTGTACTGTACTCTCCCAAAAGCTTAGTACAGTGCTTTGTACACAGTAAGTGCTCAATAAATAAGATTGACTGACTGACTATAAGATAATCAGATCAAGCACAGTCTCTTCCTACATGCAATTCACAGTTTTAATAGGAGGGAGAATTGTTATTTAATCCCCATTTATACTTTCCAGTGCACAAATTTTCTTTACGTGTTGGTTTTCTTAGTCACCTGCAGATGGCAATGAGCAAGACTAATTTTGTGCCTCGTCTGCTTTATAATCGTTAGAAACAAAATACTAACCTTCTGATATTTTGAATATTTCCAGAGTGCATTTTACTCAAACACACTGGAAAATGATCGTTTCCTTAGCTTTTCCCTGGCTGTCCCTAAGGGAATTAAAAGCCCCCAGGGTCTGGGATCTTTTCACGTTGCTTGGCCCAGCTGACCAACACCTGGTCCTTCCTTTCTGTAATATATGCACAGTCACAACTCGTGTTTATAGTGCAGCCCAGACCCAGATGCTCCATCTGCCAGCCTGCTGCCAATTCAAAGAAATCCTACCTGAATCATTGCAAACAAATTAAATTAAACTTTCTCTCTAGGGCAGCATCCACAGTGTCTGATTTCATTCATGTAGCCTTATTTGAGTTCATCCGGTTCTCAAAAAGAATCCACAATCTGGCATAAGTTTTATTTATTTATTTATTGGCTTTCCAAATCTTCCTTTTCTTTTCTGAATTCCTGTTTCTTGTGGGGTTTTTATCAAAAGAGAGCTACAATGGGGGATATGCACAGATCTCAGGCAAGACCTAAGGATCCAGGCTGAAAGAAGGGTGAATGTGAGTGTAGATGAGGAAGGGGAGAGATCACCTTTTCTTTTAAATCAATCAATCAGCATATCAATTAAGTCCCTATAGCATGTTAAGCCCTTAAGCACAATACAGTTATTCATTCATTCAATGGTATTTATTGAGTGTTTACTGTGGAAACACAGTCTCCACCCTCAGGGATTTTGCAGTCCTTATTAGAGAGTTACACAAAACAATTTACAGATAGGAATAAGAAATAGAAGGATGGACTGCAGATGCCACAGGTGATTTTTGAGTGGATGTGTCCATTTTCTATAAGAACAAGAAATATTATTATTACTTAAGACCATTGTCCACCCAACCTAGATTAGTGTTATGTGCTGTACGATCTTGAACCAGACACCTCTTGAACCTCCTGATAATTTCAGCCTGTTGGCAGAGCCATCTTCAGTTAGTTAGAGAAGCAGTGTGGCTCAGTGGAAAGAGCATGGACTTTGGAGTCAGAGATCATTCATTCAATCATATGAATTGAGTGCTTACTGTGTGCAGAGCACTGTACTAAGCGCTTGGGAAGTCCAAGTTGGCAGCATATAGAGACGGTCGCTACCCAACAGCGGGCTCACAGTCTAGAAGCGGGAGATAGACAACAAAACAAAACATGTGGACAGGTGTCAAGTCATCAGTATAAATAGAAGTAAAGCTAGATGCACAACATTAACAAAATAAATAGAATAGTTAATATGTACAAGTGAAATAGAGCAATAAATCTGTACAAACACATATACAGGTGCTGTGGGGAAGGGAAAGAGGTAGGGTGGGGGGATGGGGAGGAGGAGAGGAGAAAGGGGGCTCAGTGTGGGAAGGCCTCCTGGAGGAGGTGAGCTCTCAGTAGGGTTTTGAAGGGAGGAAGAGAGCTAGCTTGGCGGATGTGCAGAGGGAGGGCATTTCAGGTCAGGGGGAGGACGTGGGCCTCGGGGTCATGGGTTCAAATTCCGGCTCCGCTAATTGTCAGCTATGTGACTTTGGGCAAGTCACTTAACTTCTCTGTGCCTCTGTGACCTCATCTGTAAAATGGAGATTAAGACTGTGAGCCCCCCATGGGACAACCTGATCACCTTGTAACCTCCCCAGCGCTTAGAACAGTTCTTTGCACATAATAAATGCTTAATAAAATACCATTATTATATATTTATTTTTTTAATGGAATTTAAGTACTTACTAGGTATCAGACACGGTATTAAACGCTGTGGTAGATTCAAGATAATCAGTTTGGATGCTGTCCCTGTCTCACCATAGGGTTTACGGTCTTAATCTGCATTTTATAGATGAGTTAACTAAAGCACAGAGAATAATAATAATAATGATGGTATTTGTTAAGCACTTATTATGTTCCAAGCATTGTTTTAAGTGCTGGCGTAGAGAAGCAGCATGGCTCAATAGAAAGAGCACGGGCTTTGGAGTCAGAGGTCATGGGTTCGAATTGCGGCTCCCCCACGTCTGCTGCGTGACCTTGAGCAAGTCACTTAACTTCCCTGAGCCTCAGTTACCTCATCTTTAAAATGGGGATTAAGACTGTGAGCCTCCCGAGGGACAAACTGATCACCTCGTAACCCCCCCAGTGCTTAGAACAGTGCTTTGCACATAGTAAGTGCTTAACAAATGCCAACGTTATTATTATTATTACAGGGCAATCAGGTTGTCCCGCGTAGGGCTCAAAGTCTTAATCCCCATTTTACAGATGAGGTAACTGAGGCCCAGAGAAGTGAAGTGACTTGCCCAAAGTCACACAGCCGATAAGTGTGTGAGAAGCAGGTATGAGAAGCAGCGTGGCTCAGTGGAAAGAGCCTGGGCTTTGGAGTCAGAGGTCAGGGGTTCAAATCCCGGCTCCGCCAACTGTCAGCTGTGTGACTTTGGGCAAGTCACTTAACTTCTCTGTGCCTCAGTGACCTCACCTGTAAAATGAGGATTAAGACTGTGAGCCCGCTGTGGGACAAACTGATTACTTTGTAACCGCCCCAGCGCTTAGAACAGTACTTTGCACATAACAAGAGCTTAATAAACGCCATCATCATCATCAAGTGGAGGAGTCAGGTTAGAACCCATGACCTATGACTTCCAAGCCAGTGCTCTTTCCACTAAGGCACGGAGGTGAGACAGATGGCTCTGCGGGGAGGGGGCCGGGGCGGAGAGCAGAGAGAGAGGGAGGGAGGGAGGACCGATGGTTGCCGCACATTCACCACGGCTCCTTTTCCCTCACCACAGGCCCTCTCCAAGCCCCTAGGCCAGCTCCTCTAGGCCCAGAGATCAATGGGACAATGACCAACCCAATGCAGTGACTTACCTTAGGTCACACAGCAGACAAGTCACAGGGCTGGAGTTAGAACCCAAGTCCCCTGACTCCACTCATCATCAATCGTATTTATCAATCGTATTCATTGAGCTCTTACTGTGTGCAGAGCACTGTACTAAGTGCTTCATGAAAGCACTCATGTTCTTTCCGTCACACCATGCTGCTTCTCTAGAGCATCTGCTCTGTGGCAGGCACTGTACTAAGCCCAGTAGAATCAGGAGAGAAGCATTCATTCATTCAGTCGTATTTATTGAGCGCTTACTGTGTGCAGAGCACTGTACTAACCGCTTGGGAAGTACAAGTTGGCAACATATAGAGACGGTCCCTACCCAACAGTGGGTGCACAGTCTAGAAGCAGCGTGGCTCAATGGGAAGAGCACAGGCTTGGGAGTCAGAGGTCATGGGTTCTAATTTTGGCTCCACCCCTTGTCACCTGTGTGACTTTGGGCAAGTCACTTCACTTCTCTGGGCCTCAGTTACCTCACCTGTAAAATGGGGATTAAGACTGCGCCCCACGTGGGACAACCTGGTCACCTTGTATCCCCTCCAGTGCTTGGAACCGTGCTGTGCACATAGTAAGTGCTTAACAAATACCATCATTATTATCATTATTCAAGGTATTTTGAGTTTTGCTGATTAAAAAATTACATAAATTACAGATAGGATTCGGGATCAAGTATAAAAGAAAAATAAGAGTATAATATAAATGCAGATAAATTATAAATAGCATTAAATTAAAGTAAATACACAAGCACTATTCATTCATTCATTCATTCAATCGTATTTATTGAGTGCTTACTGTGTGCAGAGCACTGTCCTAAGCACTTGGGAAGTACAAGTTGGCAACATATAGAGACAGTCCCTACCCAACAGTAGATGTTCAATAGAATTTATTGAGCGCTTACTGTGTGCAGAGCACTGTACTAAGCGCTTGGGAAGTACAATTTGGCAACATAAGTGTTGTGATTACGTAGGTTCTTAGAGGGCATGGAAATGCTGAAATGTCTGCTGGAAAAATAGGAAAAAATAGAAAAAGAGAGAAGGTGATTAGAAATTAATCAGGGAAAGCCTCCTGGAGGAGGTGGGCTTTCAGAAAGACTTTGAAGATGGGGAGAGCTGTGGACTATCGGCTGTGAAAAGGAAATGGGTTTCAGGCAGAGGAGAGGACTTGAACAAGAGGTCAGTGGTAGACAAGATGAGAATGAAGTACAGTGAGTAAGTTAACTTTAAATGAATGAAAAGTGTGAGCTGGGCTGTAGAACGAAAAGTGAGTGGATCAATAGGAGGGAAAACCCTGATTGCGTACAGAAAGCAAATGGTCAGGAGCTTCTGTTTGATGCTGAGAGGAATTGGTAATCACTTGAGGTTTGTGAGGAGTGAGGAGATGTGTGTAGAATAATGTTTTAGAAAAATGATCAGGGTGCCAGAATGACATATGGACTAGAGAGAGGAAATACTGAAGTCAGGAGATCATCAAAGAAGCTGATGCAGTAGTCAAGCTGCAATATCATAAGTGCCTGGAACAGTGTGATGGCTATTTGGAGGAGAGGAAGGGATACATCCTGGACGTTTTGTGGGGGGAAAAAACATAAGATTTGGTGACAGACCAAATGTTTTGGGGTAAAGAGAGGGAGGATTCAAGGATAATGCAGACTTTAAGAGCAGTGTGGTCAAGGATTGTCTCTCTTTATTGCTAAATTGTACTTTCCAAGCACAGCTCTGCACACAGGAAATGCTCAATAAATATGAAAAGAGTGAATGAATATAACATATTTTGATAGAGGAGTCCATATTTTTACTAACCCCTGCGTGAAGTGATTCCTTTTGTTTATTTGGAAGCTGCCACTTCAATTCCCACTTCAAACAGCAATAGGTACAATCTAGCCTTACGTCCCGACTCTCCCTCTTCTGACTCCTCACTAACGTGGCTCGGTGGAAAGAGCCTGGGCTTTGGAGTCAGAGTTCAGGGGTTCAAATCCCGGCTCTGCCAATTGTCAGCTGTGTGACTTTGGGCAAGTCACTTCACTTCTCTGGGCCTCAGTTCCCTCATCTGTAAAATGGGGATTAAGACTGTGAGTCCCCTGTGGGACAATCTGATCACCTTGTAACCTCCCCAGTGCTTAGAACAGTGCTTTGCACATAGTAAGTGCTTAATAAATGCCACCATTATTATTATTATTATTATGTCTCCCTCAGATTGGAACTTCCTTCTTCTCCACCTCAGAAAGGCCGCACTTCTTGACACACTCAAAGCCCTCCTAATATCTCATCTCCTCTTACAACCTTTCCGAGCAGCCTGAATCAAATCATCCCTTCAGCCACCTCTAGCATTTAGGAACTAATTTTCATCCTCCTTACCACTTTGGCATTTATGTCTCTTCAGTGTATCAGAGAAGCAGTCTGGCCTAATGGAAAACACAAGTCTCGGAGGCAGAGAACCTGGGTTCTAATCGCAGCTCTGCTACATACCTGCTATGTGACCCTGGGCAAGTCACTTAACTTCTCTGGGCCACAGTTCCCTCATCTGCAAAATGGGAATTCAAAACCTATTCTCCCTCCAATGTAGACTGGGAGCCCCATGTGGGGCCTGATTATTTTGTATCTACACCAGGGCTTAGTGTAGTGCTTGGCACATAATAAATGTTTAACAGATATTATTATTGTTATCTGTTTTGATCACTTAGTTGTAAATATTTTCACACTTGTATCCACCAGTTTCGATGCCCCATTATCAGGACCTTGGCAAGAACAGAATAATGAGAAACAGTGTGGCCTAATTGACATTTACCAGCTCTATTGTAATATACTTTCCCATGCAATTGGTACACTGCCCTGCACACAGAAAGTGCTCAATAAATACCATTGATTGAATGAGTTTGGACAGGAATAGAAGGAGGAAAATGGGGCAGTATCTGTATGGTGTAGAGGGTTGAAGAGAGTTTTTTTAAGGGAGGGGAGATATTAGCAGGTCTGAATGTAGAGGGGTATTCAGTATTGATTGAATGATTGAAGTTGTCTGTCTGGGAGGGAAGAAGAGTGAAAGTAAGAGTTGTTCGTCTTTTTGTTTTTAAAGATGGGGTCAAAAGTGCAGGTAGAGGAGGTAAATTTTGAAAAGAGGCAGTGGATTTCCTCTTTGAGATACAACCGAGAATGATGGGACAGTGGGTGAGGAGGTAGTAAGAAGTAGTAAGAGGGTTGTACTCTATGCACAGAAAGTGCTCAATAAATACGCATGAATGAAAGAAGGGTAATAATAATGATGATTGTGGTATTTAAGTGCTTACTATGTGCTAAGTACTGTACTAAGCACTGGGGTAGATACAAGATCATCAGTTCTCACATGGGGCTCCCAATTGAAGTAGGAGGGTAGGTAAGGGGGAGATGGTTTTGATTTTGTCACTGATGTAGTTGGCAAGGTCATCTGAGAGAGAGTAAGTTCTGTGTTCTTGGAGGAAATGAAAGATCTGGAATAGTTGGTGAAAACAATGGACATGGGAATCAAAAAGGGAGAAGTAGTGCTGCAGAGCAGAGGAGATGGCAGAGTCACAGTAAGCGAGGCTGAATTAGACATGACCAAAGTCAACTTGGTGCCTAGATTTCCAATATTCTTTTGAAGGAATGAGCACAGGTGAAAGTGTACTGTGAAGGTGATTGACTTCTACGTTGTACTCTCCCAAGTGCTTAGTACAGTGCTCTGCATACAATAAGCACTTAATAAATATGATTGATTCATTCATTCATATTTATTGAGCACTTACTGTGTGCAGAGCACTGTACTAAGCACTTGGGAAGTGCAAGTCGGCAACATGTAGAGATGGTCCCTACCCAACAACGGGCTCACAGTTTAGAAAGGGGAGACAGATTGATTCAGGTTTGGCAGTTGGTGGTGGAAACTCCTAATGTTCCCACCCAAACCCTTTCCTCTCGCTGACTTCCCATCACTGTAGACAGCCCCACCACCCTTGATGTCTCACAAGCCTATAACTTTGGCGTTACCCTTGGTTCCTCTCTCTCAATCAACCCACATATTCAATTATCACCAAATCCTGTTCCACCTTCACAAAATCACTAAAATCTGCCCTTTCCTCTATATCCATGCTGCTACCATGCTAATCCAAGCACCTAATCAACCCTGCCTTGGTTACTGTTTCAACTTCCTTGCTGATTTCCCCGCCTTCTGTCTCTTCCCACTCCAGTCCATACTTCAATCTGCTTTTCTACAAAAACACTCAGTCCATGTTTCCCCACTCCTCAAGAACCTCCAGTGGTTGCTCATCTACCTTCACATCAAACAGGAAGCATTCAATTACCTTGCTCCCTCCCACCTCACCTTGCTGCTATCCTATTACAACCCAGCCAATACATGCCACTCCTCTAATGCTGAACTTCTCACTGTACTTCAGTCTCTTCTATCTTACTACCAGCCTCTCATCCATATCCTTTCACGGGCCTGGAATATCCTCCCTCTTCATATCCGACAGGCAATTACTCTTCCTCACCTTCAAAGCCTTATTGAGGGCACATCTCCTCCAAGAGGCCTTCCCTGATTAAGCCCTCATTTCCTTTTCTCCCACTCCCTTCTGCATCATCCTGATTTGCTCCCTTTGTTTACACCCCCCTCCCCCCAGTACTTATGTATATAGCTGTAATTTATTTATATTAATGTTTGGATCCCCTTTTAAACTCTAAACTCACTTTGGGCAGGGAATGTGTCTGCTATGTTATATCATTCTCTTCCAAGTGTTTAGTACAGGGCTCTGTACACAGTAAAAGCTCAGTAAATGTGATTGGTTGATTGGCTAGTGATGGAGTGATGGTATTCATTCAATCATATTTATTGAGCGCTTACTGTGTGCAGAGCACTGTACTAAGTGCTTGGGAAGTACAAGTTGGCAACATAAAGAGACTGTCCCTACCCAACAACAGGATGGTAAAATGAGTCTGGTGGAGAGGACAGAATTCAGACAAGTTCACTCTTAAAACACCGCTCTTTCAGCATCTCTGTCTTCCTCTCATATAGAAAGACTGACATAGAGAGGGACCGACATTACATATTTAAACATGTTTATACAGAAAATGAAATGTACCTACCTAAAATTATGTATCTAGTGGTTACACCTGGAGGGGAAGATTTAGTTCCAGGAAAATATCCATCATAAACCAAGCTAATCTCTGAAGTTTGAAATTAGGCCTGAGCAAGGCTTTCCTAGGCAGACTCTGCCTCCTGAGCACCAGGAGCAGAGAAGCTCGTTGCTGTTACAGCCTCTGGTTTACGGGTGTTTTGGGTTGCTGCACCTACTGAAATTCATCTCTGAAAGTACTGCTATCAGTTTGGAGCAGGTGAATGTAAAGGTTATTGTTTGTCATTGTTGCTGCCAAAGAACTCTCTCCACAGAGTTGCATAAATGCACTCATACTTTTTTGTGATCATTCCAAGTTACGTTTTGTTGGTTTAAGGATTTTTATAAGTACTGGGACACTTTTTTTTGATAGCAACTACAAAATAGCTATTAATACCCAATCATCCGTACAGAAATTCTAAAGCTACTCTTTAGCTAATAATTGACTGTGTTGACGTATTTTTGTGAAAAAACGCAAAAGCCTTTCCTTTAAGAGAAGGATAGCAGTTCAGCAGTCTCCCTCTTGACTGTTAGCTCCTTGTGGGCAGGGAACATGTCCACCAACTCTGTTAAAGCTGCAGGGCCTAGTGGAAAGAGCATGGGCCTGGGAGTTGGACAACCTGGAATCTAATCGATCGATCGATCGTATTCATTGAGTGCTTACTGTGTGCAGAGCACTGTACTAAGCGCTTGGGAAGTACAAGTTGTCAACATATAGAGACAGTCCCTACCCAACAGTGGGCTCACAGTCTAGAATACAGAGATAGGACATGAGCCAGGGTTCGACGGCAGGACAGGCGAGAACAAGGCACAGTTGGCAGCAGAGGAGTGGAGTGTGCAGGCTGGGATGTAGAAGAAGAGAAGGGAGGTGAAATAAAAGGGGGCAAGGGGATGGAAAGCTTTGAATGCAATAGTGAGGAGTTTTTGCCTGATACGAAGGTTGTTAGGAAACCACTGGAAATTTCTGACAGTGCGGGGAGGGGGGTGGGTGGTGACATGCCCAGGGCATTTCTGTAGAAAGATAATCTGGGCATCAGAGTGAAGTATAGACTGAAGCGGGGAGAGACAGGAAGGTTGGGAGATCAGAAAAGATGCTGAGGCAGTTATCCAATCAGGATATGATGAATGACTGTACTAACATGGCTGCGGTTTGGATGGAGAGGGAAGGGCGGATCTCGGCTACAACCTTCTTCCCCCATCTCCTCCCCTGCTACCCCTACCTCCTTCCCTGTCCTTCTTCCCCAGTCTCCTCCCCCTGACAGCCCCTAGCCGTTTTCCCCCACTTCCACCTTCCCCATCTTTTCCCCTGCTACCCCTTTGCCCTTTCCTTCCCACCTCCTCCTCACCCAATCTCCCACCCCTACCCTGCTACCCCTAGCCCCTACCCCCACTTCCTTCTTTATATCTATTAATGTCTGGCTCCCCCTCTACACTGTCAGCTTGTTGTGGTCAGGGAATGTGTCTGTTTATTGTTATATTGTATTCTTCCCAAGCACTCAGTACAGTGCTCTGCACACAGTAAGCAGATTGATTGAATGAGCAAATGAATGAACAAACTACCTCCATCTTCTCCACCCCTGCTACCCCTGTCTCCTTCCCTCACCTCCTTCTCCCCCTCATCTCCTCCCCACCTACACCTAGCCCCTTCCCCCAATTTCCTCTTTCCCCCATTTCTTTCTCTGCTACCCCTACCTCCTTTTCCCCACTTCCTCCTTCCCCGATTTCCTTCCCCACTAAACCGACTTCCTCCCCTCACCCCGGCTACCGCTACCCCTACCCCTAAGCACTGGGGTGGATAGAAGCAAATCTGTTTGGACATAGTCGCTGTCCCAGGTGGTGCTCACATTCTCAATCCCCATTTTATAGAGTAATCCCAGCTCTATCAATCGCTTGCTCCTGTGACTTTGGACGAGCCACTTCACTTCTCTGTGCTTCAACTTCCCCAGTTGGGTCCAACCTGATAGACTCGTATCTACCCCAGTGCTTGAAACATAGTATGCACTTAACAAATCTAATAACAATAATAATAGTTCTCTCCCATGCACTGCTCTGCACACAGTCAGTGTTCAATAAATATAACAATGATTGATTGAAGTTGGAGTCATACTATACTAGGGAGAAATAATCCTCATGGGTGGTTCATAAGGAAGGAAGGCAGTCCTGGTATTCAACCTTATATATAACCTCGATATAGTCAATCAAGCAATCAATCATATTTGAGCCCTTACTGTGTGCAGAGCACTGTTCTAAGTGCTTGGGAGAATACGATATAACAGAGTTTAACCTGGGAAAAGGGAGATAATTTCTCTCCGGGACCTGTCAGCTTTCCAAAACTCTGAGTCCTGCTGACAATTCTTCCAAAATCAGGTTAATTAAGGTCTCTCGTTATTTCATTACTGTTCTTTGGGCTTCTTTTTAGCTAGCAAGCATAATGTATACAAAGAAACCCCATCCACTCCTTCTCAGGACCATGGGGCCCTTTGTTATGGAAAGCAATTGCTCTGTTTTTTTCCCTTCAATCATCCCACAGCCAACACACACTGAAAACACCCAAACAAATTAGCGGCAAAATACTACAAATGATTTTTCGTTACCTTGCCGCTGAAGTGGCGGAAGCAGCTGTTGCTACTTACCGTCACACTTTGATGGATGAAGAACGCAAAGCTAACACCACTCAGGGACCATTGATTCCCCATATTCTATTTTCCAGGTGGTCTCTGACAGAGGCCTATCGATTGAGTTTTTGAGGGGTATTTATCAAAGTTCGTTCTCTGCAGCGTTGGTGGTATTTTATGCAGCGCAATCGAAAGGAGTGGAAAGCTGAGAGGAATCCGAACCTTCCGAACCTTGTCCTAGGAAGTCTGCAGCCAGTTCTAGTTCTACTTATCCAACACTGACGGGGGCCTGTAGAATTCTTGATTATGGCGATGATGCATAAGGTCATTTCAATCAGTCAGTCGATATTTACCGTGTTCAGAGCACTGGGTTAATCTCTTGGAAGCCTGTTATAGAATGAATATACACGATTCCTGCCCTGGAAATGTTGCAATCTATCGGAAAGACAGATACTAAAATAACTATGGATAGCATAAATGTTCCATGGTAGTAGAGTGGTGAGTATATCTGCCTGTCATGAGGGAGACCGGGGTTCGATTCCCTGACTGGGAAAAAAAAAAATTTTCCTTAGGGAAGCAGCATGGTGTAGTGAATAGAGGGAGTCAGAAGGTTGTAATCCCGGCTCTGCCACTTGAATGCTGTGTGACCTTAGGCAAGTCACTTCACCTCTCTGTGCCTGTTACCTCATCTGTAAAATGGGGAATAAGACTGTGAACCCTATGTGGGACGGAGACTGTGTACAACCCGATTTGCTTGTATCTACCCCAGCGCTTAGTGCAGTGTCTGGCACATAGTAAGCACTTAATGCCATAATTATTATTATTACTATTATTATGGCAGGAAATAATAGAGTAAATAAAACAGAGACAGGTGCTACAGGGGGTTGGGATTGTTTAAGTGATTATATTACGTGGAATTGCTCAAGTGTCAGTTGGGAGTGAATTGGGGAAGGGCTCCTGGAATAGATGTAATTTCGGAAGGGATTTGAAGGCCCCATGACTATTCGTGATTAGACATTCTTCACCTGTTATTTATGACAGAAAATCCCATCATTATCATTATCATCATCGTTAGCATCTTCAAATCCCTTCTGAAATCACACCTACTCCAGGAGCTCTTCCCCAATTTGTTCACAACTGACACTTAAGCACTTCCACATCACCTAATCACTTTAATAATAATAATAATAATAATAATAATAATAATAATGATGTCATTTGTTAAGCGCTTACTATGTGCCAAGCACTGTTCATTCATTCAATTGTATTCATTGAGCGCTTACTGTGTGCAGAGCACTGTACTAAGTGCTTGGGAAGTACAAGTTGGCAACATATAGAGACGGTCTCTACCCAACAATGGGCTCACAGTCTAGACTGTTCTAAGCACTGGGGGGTACAAGGTACTCAGGTTGTCCCACATGGGGCTCACAGTCTTAATCCCCATTTTACAGATGAGGGAACTGAGGCACAGAGAAGTTAAGTGACTTGCCCAAAGTCACACAGCTGAAACAATCCCAACCCCTTGTAGCACCTGTCTCTATTTTATTTACTCTATTACTACCTGCTATAATACTAGTAATAATAATAATTATGGTATTTGTTAAGACCTTACTATGTGCCTGACACTGTACTGAATTCATGGGAAAGGGAGTTCCAGGCAAGGGAGAGGTTGTGAGCAAGAGGCTGGTGGTGACTGATAAGAGAATGAGGCCCAGTGGTTAGTTTAGCTTGAGAGGGTTAGGCCAAATCAGTAGGTCTGAAGAGGACTTGATCATTTCAACCTGCACCAATTTTACCAGACTGGCCTCTTTTTTTTAATTAGAGTCCAAAGAAGTTCTCAGGGAAATAATTTTGTAGTGTTTTGGCTTCTGGTCTTTATCTTCAAATGGTATATAAGTGGTGTCTCTCTCCCTCTCTAGGTGGTAAGCTCTTCAAGGGCAGGGCTCACATTGACTAATTCTACTGCACTCTCCCAAGATCCTGGTATGCTGCCGTGCACACAGTAGCCTCCAAATAGATAATATTGATTAATTGCTTGACTATTTTCATGCCATACGATGATGACGATGAATTCTGTTGAGTGCTTTCTCTGTGCCAAGCCCAGTACTAAACACTGAGGCAGGTACAAGATAATCTGGTCGGACACAGTCCCTGTCCCACATAGGACTCACCAGCTTAGGCAGAGGGAGAATTGGAATTTAGTCCCCATTTTACAGAAGAGGAACCTGAGGCCCAGAGAAGTTAGTCACTTGCTCAAGGTCACACAGCAGGCAGGCAGGTGGCAGACCTGGGATTAGAACCCAGGTCCTCTGACTCCTAAACTTAGACTCTCCTCTAAGCCATGCTGCTAATGATGATGATGATAGTGATGGGATTTTCTGTCATAAATATCAGATGAAGAATGTATAGTCATGAACGAAGCAACTACAAAAAATGATGGGCAACAGAGCAAGTAGTTTACGCAGGGTCATTAGTATTCTCTTTTTCCAGATCATCATGTAGCCACTGGAGCAATGAATGCAAAAAGTGAGTAGGTGGGGAAAAAGTTCAGCACGTGGCGCAGAGCACTCAATCACTTTATATATAGTATCTATTTATGGCCAAAGTAACTGTATCATAGCACCGATACTATGCTCTAGCACCCTAGATTGGGAAGCGGTTGCCAGATTAAGTGGTTCAGTACCCTCTATCAGGTCTTCAGTGCTCATGTTAACCTGAAACTTTCAGTATTTCTGCTCTGCCTGACCACTGCACTGGATTCCCTTTGCCACTGATGGCATAGGCTAACCAGGCATTCTCTTCCTTTTGGCAGTAGAATATATTTCTAAAAAAGCAGTGATATCCTCCCAAGGGCTTTTTCTTTTAGTTATTTTAGTCACAAAGAAGCAGTATGGTCTAGTGGAAAGAGCACAGGCCTGGGAGAGAGAGGACCTGGATTCTAATCCCAGCTCCGTTACATACTTGTACTTCCCAAGCACTGAGTACAGTGCTCTGCACACAGTAAGCGCTCAATAAATATGTTTGAATGAATTAAATACCTGCTGTGTGACCTTGGGTAAGTCACTTAACTTCTCTGGGCCTCAGTCACCTTGTCTGAAGAATAGTTTCAAAACCAGGTTTCCCTCCTATGTAGACTGTGAGCCCCATGTAGGACCTAATTATCTTGCATTTACACAGCACTTAGTATAGTACTTGGCACATAGTAAGCACTTAATTAATTCATTATTATTATCACTATTAATGATAATAATGAAGTTGAAATGATTTGAAAAAATCTTTCTGAACAAATGTGAATTCTGAGAGTGCTGAACTTCCTCATTTACCCATCTTATGATAACAACTATTGCTAGTTCAAAACAGGGGGGTAGAGACACCAGAGACAGGGACAAGGAAAGAAAGAATTTACATCAGGGTCAGGGATTTTGGAAACTCATCAGAGCTTTTCTATGTTGAGGATCATTGAGCAAACTGTACAGACTAGTGTGACCTGCAGAACAGCATTGGGTATTACTCTGAGAATGCCACTTCCAATGAAAATTAAGCCACATCTACTCTCTTGAAGTAGGAGAAATGCATTTGCTGAAATTTAGTCACTTCATACCTGATAGACCTGTAAAGTGCTACTGTAGCTTCAAACTTGTTTTTTTCTGGAAATATATTTAATACTGTTATCACTTGGGTCAATTTTCCTCTGTGTTGCTGACAAAAAACACAATTTTCCTAAAGGATAAAAGAAGGCAGAAAGCAGTATGTTTTGAATACTATCTTTACTTTGCCTGTTAACGTACTGAAAAAAACAAACCAGTGTTTAATTCTTCCTAAGGAAGTGGAACTTTTCTAGGGTGGTTATATTAAACTTTTCTAAAGTGGTTATGCTAAGCTAGGTTTTCCATTATCAAAGATAGTGGAATACTGTGCATAAAAGAAAAAGAGATAATTTACCTATAAAAATATCATTTGGGGCCGGACACCTCACAGGACAATCAGGAATCACATCAGTCTGACAGTATTTCATTGGGGAAGCAGCAGAGGTCACTGAAGGTAATATTGGGAATGTATCTATAATTCTGAAACACTGAAGCCCCAAAGAGTCATCTTCAACTACCTTCCCTACTTCATTGGTTTCCAACTCTACCTCTCCAGCCCTGACCTCTCTTCAGATTTGCTGTATCCACCCCAGTGCCTAGTACAGTGTTGGCACATAGTAAGCACTTAACAAATACCCCAGTGATTATTAATTATTATTCATCTCGGCCTCCATCATTTTCTCCTACCTTCGGAACATCTCTCTGGATGTTCCTCTGACACCTCAAACCTAACATGCCTAAACCATAATTCCTCCATCTTCTCTTCCAAATCCTGTTCTTCCCCAGACTTCACACCACTATCCACCCTGTGTCTTAAGCCCATAACCTTGGTATCCCTGACTCATCTCTCCATCGATTCACACATTCAGTCTGTCACCTTATTTCATCTGTTCTACCTTCACGTATCTAAAACCTGCCCCAACTCTCCATCCAACCTGTTAGCATCTGATCCTAGCACTTATAGCCCAGCTTGACTCCTGCATCAACTTCCTCACTGACCTCACTACCTCCTCTCTTCCCTCTCCAGTCCATATTTCACTCTGTTGCCCAGCTCATTTTTTTTATATAGTCCACATATCTCCACTCCTCAAATCTCCGGAGACTATCCACCCATTTCTGCGACAATCAGAAACGTCTTCCAATGAGCTTTAAGACACTTAATCAGTACTCCCCCTCCTACATTCCCTGGCTAATCTCCTACTGCAACCCACCCCTCACCCTTTACTCACCGAACCTCAATCTCCTGGAACTTGCTGCTGATGTCTTTTCCGCTTCTGTCCTCTGGCCTGGAACTCTCTCTGCCTTCTGCTGTCACTCTGCAGAGGAGCATAGCATAAAAAAACACCTCAAAAGCAGCTTGTTCCAATCTAAGCACCTTTGTATTCACTCCCTCCAGGGAGATCCCAGCACATGTTTGTGGGTCCAGACATTGAACGTTTCACCTACAAAAGTGGCCTTTAATAGCTTTTGTCCATTTACCTAATCCCTCAAATGGATAGTCATCCTGTCAAGAATCCCCCTTATCCATCCATTAGTTGCGGGGCTGTCACTCAGCTCCCTCAGTCAATCAGTGGTCATCTCCATCAGCATCTGCTCGTCCTAGAGGGGTGTGCTGGGATCCACCATCCCGGATTCCCTGCTGTCACAGGGCTGGAGGCCGGGGATTGAGCAGTGGGCAGAGATGAGGCACTGGAGTCAAATCCCCACCAGACTCCGGAGGGCAGGGGGGCAGGGCCCAGATCCCCACCGCTGTGGGGCTGAGCACTGGGGAGCAGGAGGAGAAGAAGGCACCGGGGAAGATCAAGCTGAGCTCCGTCCACCCCTCAACACCTTAATGCCAGAACACATGGGGCAGAGGAGAAGGGATGAAGTGGGGCTGAAACCAGGGCTCTGATCTCTGAAGAGAGCAGGAAGGTGATAATAATAATAATAATAATAATAATAATAATAATAATAATGGCATTTTTTAAGCGCTTACTATGTGCAAAGCACTGTTATAAGCACTGGGGAGATTACGAGGCAATCAGATTGTCCCACGGGGGGCTCACAGTCTTCATCCCCATTTTACAGATGAGGTAACTGAGGCACAGAGAAGTTAAGTGACTTGCCCAAAGTCACACAGCTGACAACTGGCAGAGCCGGGATTTGAACCCATGAACTCCGACTCCAAAGCCCGTGCTCTTTCCAGTGAGCCATGCTGCTTCTCTGATTCATTCATTCAATCGTATTTATTGAGCGCTTACTGTGTGCAGAGCACTGTACTAAGCGCTGGGGAAGTACAAGTTAGCAACATATAGAGACGGCCCCTACCCAACAGCAGGCTCACAGTCTAGAAGGGGGAGACAGACAACAAAACAAAACACGTTAACAAAAAATAAATACAATAAATATGTACAAGTAAAATAAACAGAGTAATAAATATGTACAAACATATATACAGGTGCTGTGGGGAGGGGAAGGAGGTAAGACAGGGGATGGGGAGGAGGAGGAGGGGGAATGGAAGGAGGGGACTCAGTCTGGGTAGGCCTCCTGGAGGAGGTGATGCCATCCCCGTGGCAGCCCGAGCTCTACGTGAGGTGTGTGTGCCTCTCTCTGCTCCTGGCCACATCCCAGACCTAGGGCAGCTCTTCCCCACCCCACTGCAGCTGTGCCAGCCCAAGCTCTCAGTGAACTGTGCACACCCGCCCTCATTCTTACCCTTATGCCAGACCTGACGCTTTCACCGACGCTGCTTGCCTGCATCCCAGGAATGCCCAAACACCCACTCATCTTCCCTAGCCCCCGCAAGCCCTTTCCTGGACAGGATCCTTAGCTCTGCCTGGCAGCGCAACCAGCGTAGCCCAAGTGGATGGCCTCTACTGCCCTCAGTATTATATGGGGCATCATCCAGGCAGAAACGATCTGCCCAGTTAAAACTCCCTCATCTTTTTTTCTGATAAGTATGTGGTCCTGTAAAGTCAGTTTAACTTGCTTCTGTGTTTCTCCCACACCTCCCTGTGACCCACTGACTCTAAGACCAAAGTGACCCAACACCTGGTGGGGCCCTTCCATAATCAGGCCTGAAAGCCCCTGTCTAACTAGTTCAGAGTACCTTACCCACTGTACAAGACCAGACTGGTGTGCTGCTGTTCCTGGGGGTGACTTCTGATGGATCTCTGCCTGACACGCTTCCTGGTTTTCCAGTGTAAGTATCTGTTCCTGGAAAGCGCTGGTTCAGGCCACTGGAAATGCCTCCTACTAAAGGTCTGTTGAGAATAATAAAAATAATAATAATAATGGTATTTGTTAAGCACTTACTATGTGCTAAGAACTGCTCTAAGCATTGAGGGGGATACAAGGTAATCAGGTTGTCCCACGTGGGGCTCACAGTCTTAATCCCCATTTTACAGATGAGGGAACTGAGGCACAGAGAAGTTAAGTCACTTGCCCGAAGTCATACAGCTGACAAGTGGCTGGGATTAGAACCCATCACCTCTGACTCCCAAGCCAATGCTCTTTCCACTGAGCCACGCTGCTTCTCTATGGAGAATAGAAATGAGGATGCCATGTGGAAAGTCTGGAATCCATCACTCTGGGTATGGCTTACAGTGCTTCTTTTCTAGATGTGCCCCAGCTGATTCCTTCATGCCCTGAACAGTTCTGTGGTGTGCTAGTATCTCATTTGTGGTCTCATGCCATTCTTGGCCCAAGTCCATAGGGCATGTAGAACAGGAAGCGAGTCAGAGGCTTCCCTTCTGCATCTATCCAATCATGGATCATCCACCACTCCAGTCGCCTGCTTGTCCTCAAGTAGATCAATCAATCAATCAATCATATTTATTGAGCGCTTACTGTGTGCAGAGCACTGTACTAAGCGCTTGGGAAGTCCAAGTTGGCAACATACAGAAACGGTCCCTACTCAACAGCGGGCTCACAGTCTAGAAGGGGGAGACAGACAACAATCAATCAATCAATCAAGTAGATGTAGTCAGAGGTCCCAATTCTATGGGTCAGGGGCCCACAGGGCACAGGTTGCACTGGGGTAGCTGCCGAGGCCTTCACAGTTTCCCGTATACAAGACCAAGGGTCAACATATGTCCACTCCTGCCCTGGGATGATGATACCAACCTTGCCTCCATTCTGATCCCAAGATCCTTCAGAGATCCACAGCAGGGCTCCAATTCTCCAGTCTTCTACCCTTCTAGCCTCCACCAACAGGGATCACTCCGCACATCAACCATACTGGGATTTTGCCGAGGACAGGCATTGAATTCCGAACATAGCACGGTTAGATGCTCCTGACCAATTGTATTCTTTGTTGATCTGGGAAGCAGCTGCCCAAGATGTATCCTCCTCTCCATGATGAAGCTTGCAGCTTGTCATGTTTGGTTAGTGTATTCTGTAACACATGCATCTGGGACTGCATATCCCACAGTCCCACCAATGATCTCTCTTCTGCCATTTTCTCTCTCCACAAAGCCCCTGCTTTCATTTAATAGCTTCTTAATTGTTCTGCTACCCAATCTCCACTCTGTCTCTGCAATTCCTTCCTAGATCAAAGGTCAGTAAGATTGTCCTGTGATTCCTTGAGGCATTTCACTCCAGTCTGGTTGGTCCAGTGATTAGACCCTCCAGTCTTCCAGGCAGGGTGCCAAGGTTCTCACTGATTTCGGTCAAATGTCTTTCCATAGTGGAACTTATGCTCTAATCCTGTCCACCAAGGCGTTAGGGTGTTCCCTCTGTTGTGAATTTCATCCTCCCTACTCCCACACTCAGACTATAAAACCCCAACCGAGTTTGGACCATCTCCTTTGCTGTCTGGGAAAAGTTATCCCTTTCTAAGATGTCTGCTTTGCTGGGGAATAACCAAGGCTTCCACAGCTTGTCTGGGTCAGGCGAACTGTACTCTGCCTTAGTTTGTTCTACTCTTACCAACCACTCTGTGAAAAATCTTCCAATCCCCAAGGAGCCTCCCCACCCCCAATTTGTTGTACAGGGCTTCCCTCTCCTGAGTAGGAAAGGGGTTGAACACCACCTCCTTGGAGCTGGTGGTGGAAGAATCCCCCTCATGCCTACTGCCCCGTTGGGTCCTCTAGTTCACTGCCATCCCTGGCTGGCTTGGGGGAGAGTGGAGAGGTTCCATGGAGCCTTGGGGTAAGGTGGGCAGGATTCTCCTGCTGGGACAGAGGGATGAGGCAGGGAAGCAACATGGCCTAATGGATAAAGCACAGGCCTGGGCATCAGAAGCACCTGGGTTCTAATCCCAGCTCTTCCCTTTGTCTGTTGTTTGACCTTGGGCAAGTTATGTAACTTCTCTGTACCAGTTACCTCATTTGTAAAATGGGGATAAAACTGTGAGATGCATAATCTCCTCTCCTCTGTCACCAATCTCCTCACTGTGCCTCGTTCTTGCCTGTCCCGCCGTCCACCCCCGGCCCACGTCCTCCCCCTGGTCTGGAATGCCCTCCCTCTGCACATCTGCCAAGCTAGCTCTCTTCCTCCCATCAAAGCCCTACTGAGAGTTCACCTCCTCCAGGAGGCCTTCCCACACTGAGCCCCCTCCTTCCTCTCCCCCAGCTCCCCCTCCCCATTCTCCCCGCCTTACCTCCTTCCCCTCCCCACAGCACCTGTATATATGTATATATACTTGTACATATTTATTATTCTATTTATTTATTTTACTTGTACATATTTATTCTATTTATTTTATTTGGTTTATGTATTTTGTTTTGTTGTCTGTCTCCCCCTTCTAGACTGTGAGCCTGCTGTTCGGTAGGGACCATCTCTATATGTTGTCAACTTGTACTTCCCAAGCACTTAGTACAGTGCTCTGCACACAGTAAGTGCCCAATAAGTATGATTGAATGAATGAATGAATGTGGGCTATGGACTGGGTCCAATCTAATTGACTTTTATCTAAACCAGTACTTAGAATGGTACTTTTCACATAGTAAGCTTTTAACCAATACTGTTAAAAAATATTTCATATTTCCATGTAAAGCCCCACCTCGGATTCTCTCTCCCTCAGGGTCTTCACCTCCCTATTCCCTCAACCTGAGAACCTCCCATTCTAGATGGATCCTGTTTACCCTTCACTTCCCTCCCAAACCAGTACGTCTTCTCAGTGGCAGCTGAAACTTTCATCATTGACGACTGAACTGGCACTTTCTGCTGCTCAATCAAATATCTTGAAGCGACAATGTGTGTCTGTAAATTCTGTTTCCCTCCAAAGGAACCTGGTCCCAACTCACCAAAGCCCGGAGTACTTCTCTTTTAATCTAGTTCCTTTTTTGCCTTTCCCTTGGGGCCACAGAAGCCCGCTGCCCAATCTGGAAGGGTGAGCCACCCATCTGTTGGGGGTTACTAGATAGGGAGACCCCATCCCATTTTTTTACGGCCTTCTGGATGAAGTCACCCAGATTCTAGCTAGTCCCAAGCACAAGTCCCAGGGGCCCCATCCTGGGACATGCAGCGAAGGAGGGAATCCCCTGTTCCTGCCGCCTATGTCGAAGCTGCCCCAGAGGAGTGAGTATAGAAAACACCAGCCCAAGCACCTTTATTCCCACTCCTTCTTGGGAGTTTCCAGCACATATTTGCAGGTCCAGAAGCTGAGCATGTGTTGTCTATAAAACTGGTCATTTGTAACTTTTGTCTATTTACCTAATCACTCCCCCAGACAGTCAGGCTGGCACAAATCCTCCAACGTTGCCTAGTGGGTAGAGCACAGGACTAGGAGTCAGGAGTACCTCTGTTCTAATCCCAGCTCTGCCACCTGTCTGCTGCATGACCCTGGACAAGACACCTCACTGCTCTGTGCCTCAGTTTCCTCATCTGTAAAATAATAATAATAATGGCATTTATTAAGCGCTTACTATGTGCAAAGCACTGTTCTAAGCACTGGGGAGGTTACAAGGTGATCAGGGTGTCCCACAGGGGGCTCACAATCTTAATACCCATTTTACAGATGAGGCAACTGAGGCACAGAGAAGTGAAGTGACTTGCCCAAAGTCACACAGCTGACAAGTGGTGGAACTGGGATTTGAACCCATGACCTCCGACTCCAAAGCCTGGGCTCTTTCCACTGAGCCACTCTGCTTCTCTAAGATGGGGATTAAGACTGTGAGCCCCATGTAGGACAGGGACTTCTGTCCAGCCTGATTTGCTTGTCTCCACCCCAGCGCTTAGTACAGTGCCTGGCACATGGTAAGCAGTTAACAAATACCACAATACTGAGGGTGTGGGGAAGGTGGATTCCAGTGCCCAGTCAGGGTAGTAATGAGATGTTGGGGTGAGCTCGGGCCTGACAGCCCTTTCAAAGAGCAACAAGCCTTCCGATACCATTAGTAAGCCTCAAAGGACCCAATCTTCCAGCAAAAAGACTGTCTGAAAAACAGTTTCCTGATACTTTCTAGCCCTTCTATGATGAATTGTGACAAAAAGCACTATTATCAAAATTCCTCTCCATTAGCTGGTCAAAGAAACCGATAGCATTAAGGCCAGCTTAGTCATTTGCTGACTCACGAGATTTTTTTCAACCAGATATTAAATGTGCCCTCCGAGTCCATGATCAATACCTTCTCTGTAGTTCTTGACCTGTTCTCTCCTTAAATATATCAAGATTAACCAGTCCTGGTAACAGGTATCACATATTTTGAAGCCTCCATCTGAATGATTGGTTGCTTTCTTTTTTCTCGCTTCCTCATTCTTCCCCATTACTACCTCACTTAATGTGAATGAAATTAGAAGGAATACAACATTAGTCTGATTTCTATATCAGGACAAAAAAAATGGACAGTGAAAGGTAATCACAAAGGGTAATTACAACGAGTTATTACTCATTACAATGACTCCCTCTGTGCCATTATCAACCACAGTAATTACAGTCACTCCCTTTGTGCCATTATCTGTGTCAAGTGGCAAAATGGGATCACCAACACTGAAGTCCTGGAACGCAGCCCAACCATGAGCACTAAGCAAGGCCTGTATGCTTTTTGTAGAAAAATGACCTGGGCAATAGAGTGAAGTATGGTCTGGAGTGGGGAGAGACAGAAGCCTGAGAGGTCAGCAAGGAGGCTGATACAGTAACCAAGGCATGATAGGATAAGTGCTTGGATTAATGTGATAGCAGTTTGCATAGAGAGGAAAGAGCAGATTTTAATGATGTTGTGAAGGTTGAACTGACAGGATTTAACAATATATTTAATATGTGGGTAGAATGACAAAGATGAGGCAAGGATAACTCCGAGTTTATGAGCTCGTGAGACAGGAAGGATGGTGGTCTGCCAACTTGTACTTCCCAAGTGCTTAGTACAGTGCTCTGCACAGAGTAAGTGCTCAATAACTATGATTGATTGATTGATTGGTCCTGTCCACAGTGGTGGACAAATCAGGGAGAGGACAGGGTTTGTGTGGAAAGACAAGGAGTTTGGTTTTGGACATGTTAAGCTTGAGATATCAGCAGGATATCCAAGTAGAGCTGTCTTGAAGGAAACGTTAAACTGCAGAGAAGGAGAAAGAGCAGGGCTGAAGATCTAGATTTGGGAACCATCTGCAAGTTGAGGTGTCAATTGGTGGATCAAGAGAGAGGAAGTTGGGCAAGAAGTTCACCAAGGAACTTGGGATAAGTGGCAGATGCCAAGAGATCATAGGACAGAGGTTGAAGGCATTCTTTATCAAGGACTGCAGTTTCCAGCCTCTTGTCCTGAGGGACCGCAACTTCCCACCATTCCAGATGTGATGGGCTAGATTCCTGGAAGCAGTTGACTGGGAGGGGACTCCCAAAAGTTTGCAGAGCCAGAGGTTGTGTTTCAGTGTTATGGGAGCAGGCTGTATGGGCTGACTTGGTGACTCTCAGTGTCAATGTGCAGGAGATTAACCACTTTTCCTAGTTATTCTAGACTTTTCCTAGTCTTCTAGACTGTGAGCCCACTGTTGGGTAGGGACCATCTTTATATGTTTCCAACTTGTACTTCCCAAGCTCTTGGTACAGTGCTCTGCACACAGTAAGTGCTCAATAAATATGATTGATTGATTGATTTTCCTCATACTAACAAGAATTTCACTACCAGTAGCATCACCATGACATCGAGAGGACACCTGCATTAAATGTAAGCAATGCAAGACTTTCTCCAGGGAAGGAAAATATTACTTTCAACCCATATATGACTGATGAACTGATGTGTCATTAATCACTCTGAAATCAAGCTGTATTTACATTCCTTAGAGTACAGATTCCTCATAGTACAGTAAATCAGTGGTATTTATTAAGGGATTACTGTTTGCAGACCACTGTACTGAGAGCTTGGGAGAGAATACCATATAATAGAGTTGGTAGATCTGATCCCTACCCACAAGGGGCTTACAGTCGAGAGACAGACATTAAAATAAATTACAGATAGGGGAAAAGCAGAGTACAAGGATAGGTACTGAAGTATTGTGGGGCTGGAGAGCATTGATCTAAATGCTTGGGGGAGAACAATAGAATTGTTATGCATGATTCCTGGCCTCAAGGAGCTTACAGTCAAATTGAGAATATTTTTGTAAGAAAGTCTGAGCTGGCTTATTTTATGTGATACCTGGAAAATGGGGCTAAAATTTTCCTTTTCACTGATGACCGTTTATCAATACACTGTGTACAGACTGTCAGACTTGAATGTTCAAGTAAATAAGCCCACTTTCTGGGAATGAACTGTGTATTAAAGTAGACCCTGAAGGTGTATGTGGCCCACCAGGTATTGCTGAGGGAAAGGAAGGACGTGAAGGATGTTCTTGGGATGGAATTTCTTTGGAGAAGAGCCAGGTTGCCAAGTTTGCAATGTAATGGGTTCCCTGGGCTGGCAATTGCAGTGCTGAATCTCAAATTTCTTGACAAGTTTCAGTGAAAGGAACCATTGTGTCTGATCCGGCTGAGGGATGGAATCTTGGTGCGATCGCAGTCACATAGGATGGGGTTGGGGAACAGAAGCAGTGTGGCTCAGTGGAAAGAGCATGGGCTTTGGAGTCAGAGGTAATGGGTTCAAATCCTGGCTCCGCCAATTGTCAGCTGTGTGACTGTGGGCAAGTCACTCTACTTCTCTGGGCCTCGGTTCCCTCATCTGTAAAATGGGATTGAAGACTGTGAGCCCCCTGTGGGACAATCTGATCACCTTGTAACCTCCCCAGTGCTGAGAACAGTGCTTTGCACATAGTAAGCACTTAATAAAAATGCCATTATTATTATTATTATATCTGAAGCAGGAAGACTCCTAGTTTGGAGTTTCAAGTGAGGTTGGAGCTGTTATAAGGCTCCTCCACTCCCATGAGGAGACACAGACCCAATTTTGTCTAAGCCCTCTGGAACCTCTTCAGAGTCCATGCCAATATCCCTTATATGAATCCCACTGAGTCACCATCAGCGCAAGGTCTGTCCCCATCTTCAAGTATTTGTGGCAATCTAGAACTTCTAGGGTGTGTTAAGATACTGATGTGCCACCTCAAGGCCTGGATGACCACTAGTGAGCTTAAATAGCTTGGGAAAATATCAGTGATTCCTTTTGGTCCTGTTGTCTTCAGGTGTCCTGTTGTCTTCAGGCTTATTCAACTCTAAATGGTACTCATGTAGGTGGGAAAACAAAGCCTGTCCCAGCATTGCCATATTGTCCATCAAGATTGGGGGAGTTAAATTATTCTCTCTTATTGTGAAGAGCACATTAGAGGATTGTGTGGAGCTCAGGAGTTGTGAAACTAGAGCCTAGAAGTGACAAGTCTAGATGAGCAATTCACTTTTCCGAGTCACCCATCCAAGTGGACTGCACATGCCTTTCACAATGTAGGAGGGGCATTTAGTTCATTCAGTAATTCAGTTCTGTTCACAGTAATCATTAATCGTGCCTTTAATAATAATAATAATAATGACATTTATTAAGCACTTACTACGTGCAAAGCACTGTTCTAAGTGCTGGGGAGGTTACAAGGTGATCAGGTTGTCCCATGGGGGGCTCGCAGTCTTAATCCCCATTTTACAGATGAGGTAACTGAGGCACAGAGAAGTTAAGTGACTTGCCCAAAGTCACACAGCTGACAGTTGGCGGAGCTGGGATTTGAGCCCATGACCTCTGACTCCAAAGCCTGGGCTCTTTCCATTGAGCCACGCTGCTTAAAGATGATATTGTGGCTCTAGCTAGAGTCTTAGAGCAGCTGTGAGACTGCTCATTCTGTGGGCTCCAAATATCCTGGCCAGATTCTTCCCAACCCAATACCCATTTGTCTGTATTAACCTCCGCACCCTGCCAAAGAATGGTCCTATCCTCCCTCTCCACAATGGACAACTACTGATGTCACAAAACGCAAGTCAGAAGCAGGTTACTCTTATAGTAAAAGGTAGGAGGAACAGTAGACTCTGAAGGAGAGCACCATGAGAAAGGAAGAGAGTAGAGAAAGTGAGGTAAGAGCCATTAAAATCTTCAAGGCGAATGTGGTGCATTTCCAGCCGGTTCCTTCTGAGCTTCACTTAGGAACCACTTGAATAATCTTCTACAGAATTCTATTTTTTCTCTCAGCATTTTTTCTACGGAAAATAAGTTCTAGGATGAAAAGGAATTTCATCTCTACCCATTCTGTTCCCGGACCTCGTTCCTGAGACTGAAAGAGGCTGAGTGATTTTCAAAGGAGGATCCTGTTTAGCTCTTCAATTCCAGTCTTGTCTGAATTGCACTTGGAACAGATGTTGTCTTTATCTGGGATGCAGCAGCCTTTCAGGGACAGTCCAAGGGAAGGTATTTCAGAGGCATGGCATTTAAGAATAGAAAATGATTCAGGCAAAGGCTTGGGGAGGATGCTATTTGGCTAAGGAGGCAGATTCCCAGAAACTTTAGAAATGCTGGTCCCAAAGCTTCTGCAAGGTGAAATGGGGCAAGGAGTCAATCAATTGATAGTACTGAGCACTTACTATGTGCGGAGCACTAAACTAATTGATTGAAAAAGTACAATACAACAAAGAATAATAATAACGGTATTTGCTAAGCGCCTACTTTGTGCAAAGCACTGTTCTAAGCGCTGGGGTAGATACGAGGTGATCAAGTTGTCCCACGTGGGGCTCATGGTCTTAATCCCCGTTTTACAGATGGGCAACTGAGGCCCAGAGAAGTTAAGTGACTTGCCCAAAGTCACACAGCTGACAAGTGGTGGAGCCAAGGTTAGAACCCGTGACCTCTGCCTCCCAAGCCCGGGCTCTTCCCGCTGAGCCACACTGCTTCTCTGGTCTAGTGGATAAAGCATGGGCCTGTCAGCCAGAAGACCTGGGTTCTAATCCGGCTCCACAACTTGTCTCCTGTGCGAACTTGGGCAAGTCACTTAACTTCTCTGGGCCTCAGTTTCCTCAACTGTAAGATGGGGATTTGAAGCCTCATGTGGAAAAGGAACTGTGTCTCACGTGATTAACTTGTATCTACCTCAGTGCTTAGAGCAGTGCTTGACAAATAGTAGGCATTTAACAAATTCGATTAAAAAACAAACAAAAGAAAAAAGAGAGTTGATAGATATGTTCCGTGCCCAGAGAGAGCAAATCATCATCATCATCATCATCAATTCGTATTTATTGAGCGCTTACTGTGTGCAGAGCACTGCACTAAGCGCTTGGGAAGTACAAATTGGCAACATATAGAGACAGTCCCTACCCAACAGTGGGCTCACAGTCTAAAAGCAAATGCAGTGTGAGGCCTCTAAGAACTAATCCTTTGAATGTATTTTATTCTAATTCCCTGAAGTTCTGCTTTGATATTTCACAAACATTCAGGGGGCAGGGACTCTAACAACAACAACAACAATCATAATATTTTTTAAGTGTTTACTATGTGCCAAGCACTGTACTAAGCGCTGGTTTAGAAGCAAAATAATCAGGTCCCACATGGGGCTCACTGTCTAAAATATGTGGGAGAACAGTTATTGAATCCTGATTTTGCAGATGAGGGAACTGAGGCACGAGAAGTAAATCAATCAGTTGTATTTATTGAGTGCTTGTTATGTGCAGGGAGGTATACTAAGCACTTGGGAGAGTACAATGCAACAGAATTATCAGACACTTTCCCTGCCTATAACAAGTTTACCGTCTTGTGGGGGAGAAGTGAAGTGACTTGCCCAGGCCACACAGCCAACAAATGGCGGAGTGGCATTAGAACTCAGGTTTTCTAATTCCCACTAGGTCATGCTGCTTCTCTGAAGCCAGAAGGGATGGAAAGAACTCACTTCCCCTGGTCCAGCATAGTATTTCAGCCCTCAGTTGTCCAAAATTACAAGAACATTTTTGCTATCCAAGGGCAGCCTTGCAGACTCGAAAGGAAAATTATTATTTCCCAATGAAAGAGAAAATATACGAGCAGCTGACTTAGGTCTGATTCGCTTCCGCAAAAATTGTCCTTCCTCCATCAGCTTAGGTTCTGATCACTTTGAATTGGAATCACCACATATAGCTTCACTAAGAACGGAGGGCTGAAATATCTCTTGGTGACAGTCTTTTATAAATTGAATCCTTAATTAGGCTTAGTCTTTTCAATGTTAGTAAAATCCTGTCTCACTAAAAGGGTCTCACAGTTTCTACTTCTTGCCAATAGGTGCCATTAACCTGCGAAACTGGAAACGTCATCATTTTTGACCGGAAACCCCAGTCTATTTCTGGATGTGTTTTCCAGGTCAGAAAAGGCCACATGTTTAAAGTCTGTTGCCTCAACTCCTGAATTTAGCTAATTCCTACTCCTACGTGACCCAGCATGAAAATGATTATCTCAGATGGTTTCTCATGGCTCAAAGAACTGGGTGTAGAGCAAAGGGACTGGAGAAAGCTGTCTTTGAAAAGGAAATCAATCAATCAATGGCATTTATTGAGCACTTACTCTGTGCAGAGCAGTGCACCAAGCACTTGGGAGAGTACAACAGTGTTGATAGACATGTCACCTGCCCACAAAAAGGAAAACAATTTCAGAAAGTATGACACAGATTCAAATTCATTCATTCATTCAGTCGTATTTATTGAGTGCTTACTGTGTGCAGAGCATCGTGCTAAGTGCTTGGGAAGTACAAGTTGGCAACATATAGAGAAGGTCCCTACCCAACAGCGGGCTCACAGTCTAGAAGGGGGAGACAGACAACAAGACAAAACCTATTAACAAAATAAAATAAATAGAATAGTAAATATGTACAAGAAAAATAAATAGAGTAATAAATCTGTACAAACATATATACAGGTGCTGTGGGAAGGGGAAGGAGGTAGGGCGGGGGGATGGGAGGAAAGGAAGGAGGGGGCTTAGTCTGGGAAGTCCTCCTGGAGGAGGTGAGCTCTCAGTAGGGCTTTGAAGGGAGGAAGAGAGCTAGCTTGGCGGATGTGCTGAGGGTGGGCATTCCAGGCCAGGGGGAGGATGTGGGCCTGGGGTCGACGGTGGAACAGGTGAGAATGAGGCCCAGTGAGGAGGTTAGTGGCAGAGGAGCAGAGGGTGTGGGCTGGGCTGTAGAAGGAAAGAAGGGAGGTGAGGTAGGAGGGGGTGAGGTGATGGACAGCCTTGAAGCCGAGAGTGAGGAGTTTTTGCCTGATGCGTAGGTTGATTGGCAGCCACTGGAGATTTTTGAGGAGGGGAGTAACATTCCTAGAGTGTTTCTGCACAAAGATGATCCGGGCAGCAGCATGAAATATAGATTAAAGTGGGGAGAGACAGGAAGATGGGAGATCAGAGAGGAGGCTGATGCAGTAATCCAGTCAGGATAGGACTATAATTCAAATATAACAAATTCAAATATACCCTGAAGATTGCATCTCCTCTAGGAAGCCTTTTCTGACTAATCTCTCATTTGTCCACCATACATTTCCCCCTTACACTTCACCTGCACACTTGAAACTTTCCTTTCTCACCCCATCCCCACAACACTTATATTAATGTCTTTAACTTCCAAAGCTTCTTTCTGTCTTCAAATGCCGTAGAGTCATTTCCAACCCATAGTGACTCCCTGGACGCATCTTCTTCAGAACATCCCATCTTCTGTCATAAAATCATTCTGCTATGTGTATCCATAGAGTTTTCTTGGAGAGGCTGAGTCATCTCTGAGCAAGTTGCTTCCTGAAGAGATTACGCTACAGTACCATGCCACTGGTCTTCCTATTCTAATCATGGGGTCCAGTGCTTAGTTTAAGGACGGAGCAAACAGAGAGCAGGGCATGTAGGGTTGGAGCAAAAAATACAGGACAGTCAAGTGCCTAAAGATGATACCCTGGGTTGAAGACCACTGTCAGGGCTTGACGGAGACACAGAGAGAGAGAGAGGAAAAGGAAAAAAAAACAAGCTGAAAGATGAAACAGTGAGAGAGAAATAGAAAGGCACCAAGAAAGACAGAGAGAGAGAGAATAAGGAAGAGAAAGAGGAAGATGGAGGCAGACATAATCATAGAGGAATGAAATGCAGAGATGTCTCAGAGAGAGAAGGGAGACAACAATGGAGAGAAGGGAAATAGAGAGAAACCAACAAAGAGAGGAGGAAGACAGAGGACAAAATAAGATCAGACCATGGGTACTGCAATTGCTGGATCAGATCCCAGGACTGCTGTTTGTCTCCCAGAGTGGCAAAACTGTGGTTGTGGTAACTTGCGAACAGTACACGAAGAGAGAACTAAACCAAGAGAAAGATGAGGAGACCAGTGGAGAGGAGAGGTCCTGATTTTAAAAAATAATAGTAATGGTAATGGTATTTATTAAGCACTTACTATGTGCCAACCACTGTTCTAACCGCTGGGGTAGATATCAGGTTATCAGGTTGTCCCTCGTGGGGCTCACAGTCTTAGTCCCCATTTTACAGATCAGGTAACTGAGGCACAGAGAAGTGAAGTGGCTTGCCCAAAGTCACACAGCTGACAATTGGTGGAGCTGTGACTTAAAGCTTATGGTGAGAAATTTGTTGGATGCAGAGATGGATAGGCAACCATTAGAGGTTTTTGAAGATCGGAGAGACCAGGGCAGAATGAGGGTTTTATTTTTTAATCGTTTTTAATGCTGTGGGCAGCAGAGTCAAGTAGAGAGGCAGCATGGCCTAGTGGATAGAGCACGGGCCTGGGAGTGAGAAGGAACTGGGTTCTCATCCTGGATATGTCATTTGTCCGCTGTGTGACCAAAACAAGGCACTTAATTTCTCTGTGCCTCAGTTTCCTCATCTATAAAATGAGGATTAAGACTGTGAGCCCCATGCGGGACAGTGACGCTGTCCGACCTGATTAGCTTGAATCTACCCCAGTTAGAACGGTGCTTGACACATAGTAAGTGCTTAACAAACACCATTATTAATCAATCAATCAATCAATCGTATTTATTGAGTGCTTACTGTGTGCAGAGCACTGTACTAAGCGCTTGGGAAGTACAAGTTGGCAACATATAGAGACAGTCCCTACCCAACAGTGGGCTCACAGTCTAAGAGGGGGAGACAGAGAACAAAACCAAACATACTAACAAAATAAAATAAATAGAATAGATATGTACAAGTAAAATAAATAAATAAATAAATAAATAGAGTAATAAATATGTACAACCATATATACATATATACAGGTGCTGTGGGGAAGGGAAGGAGGTAAGATGGGGGTGATGGAGAGGGGGATGATGGGGAGAGGAAGGAAGGGGCTCATTATTACTATTATTATTATTTAGTATTATGTAGTAGTATTACTACTACTACTACTAGTAGTATTACTACATGCATAGTACTACTACTACATACTACTACTAATATGTAGTAGTATGTAATATTAATAGTAATTAATATTACTATTATTATTATTAATTATGGGCTGGAGAGGGGATGTGTTGGAAGCAGGGAGGTCAGTGAGGAGGCTGATGCAGTAGCCAAAGCAGGTTATGACTACTATTTGGACCAGCATGGTAATGGTTTGGATGGGAAAGATTTTAGAGACATGGTGAAGGCAAACAAAACAGGAATTGGTGACAATGAATTTATGGAAAAAATGAGAGAGATGACTTGAGGATAATGCATATGTTGTGGGCTTGTGAGACAGGGAAGACTACGGTGCCATCAACAATGATAATAATAAAACTCGCTGCCTGAATCTTCAGTTCTTCTTCTTCTTATTAAGAATATTGATGCCATAGGGTTTTTTATCAGGAGTGTAAGTCTTCTGTGATATGCAAAATTTGTTTGAACAGAAGTTTTGGTTTATTGAAAGGGGAAGCCACAGAAGGATGTAATAATCAAATCTGATGGTCCGAGTACACCGTTCCTGGAGAAACATGCTGATTATATTGTGTCATATGGATCGAAGAAAGATGATTATGTATGTATCTGTTTTGTTGTCTGTCTCCCCCTTCTAGACTGTGAGCCCGCTGTTGGGTAGGGGCCGTCTCTATATGTTGCCAGCTTGTACTTCCCAAGCGCTTAGTACAGTGCTCTGCACACAGTAAGCACTCAATAAATATGATTGAATGAATGAATAATCATGTTATTTGTTAAGCATTTACTATATGTCAAGCAGTGTTCCAAGCGCTGGGACAGATACAATTATTATCGTATTTGTTAAGCACTTACTATGTGCCAAACACTGTACTAAGCACTGATACAAGCTAATCAGGTTGGGCACATTACCTGTCCTACATGATAATAACAACAATAACAACTATACTAAGCGCTGATACAAGCTAATCAGGTTGGGCACAGTCCCCGTCCTACATAATAATAATAACAATAACAACACTAGTTGTGGCATTTAAGTGCTATGTGCCAGGCACTGTACTAAGCACTGGGTTGGATACAAGCAAATCCGGTTGGACCCATTCTCTGTCCCGTGTGGGACTCACAGTCTTAATCCCCATTTTCCAGATGAGGTAACTGAGGCACAGAGAAGTTAAGTGGCTTGTCAAAGGTTACATACCAGGCAATTGGTGAAGCTGAGATTTGAATTTAGGTCCTTCTGATTCCCAGGCCCATGGTTTAGCCACTAGATCATGTTGCTTGGGACAGGATTAGGTTTGGTTGGGAATGAGGGCTTCTGTTTTGGACATGTTAAGTTTGAGGTGTAGATGGGACATCCAAGAAAAGATGCCCCGAAAGCTGGAGGAAATTAGAGACTGTAGATTGTAAACTCTTTCAGGACAAGGATTCCATCTACCCACACTATACCGTATTGTATTCTCCCAAGGGCTTAGTATAGTGCTCTTCATACAGTAAGTGCTCAATAAATACCATTGATTGATTGGTTGATTGAGGAGAGAGGTCAGACCAGGAGATGTATTCATCATTATTAATTATAATAATGATAACAGTGATATTTAATAATAATAATAATGATGGTATTTGTTAAGCGCTTACTATGTGCAAAGCACTGTTCTAAGCACTGGAGAGGTTACAAGGTGATCAGGTTGTCCCACGGGGGCTCACAGTTTTAACCCCCATTTTACAGATGAGGTAACTGAGGCCCAGAGAAGTTAAGTGACTTGCCCAAAGTCACACAGCTGACAGTTGGAGGAGCCGGGATTTGAACCCATGACCTCTGACTCCAAAGCCCGGGCTCTTTCGACTGAGCCACGCTGCTTCAGCGCTATGTGCCATGCAGTATTCTAAATGCTGGGATAGATACAAGTTAATCAGGTCGGACGCATTCCCTGTCCCACATGTGGCTCACACTCTTAATTCTCCTTTTACATATGAAGTAACTGAGGTCCAGAGAAGTTAAGTGATTTACCCAAGGTCAGGCAGCAGACATTTGGCAGAGCTTGGATAACAGCTCAGGTCCTTCCCACTCCCAGGTCTATGCTCTATCCACTAAACATGCATAAATACCAATGATTGATTGATTGATTTTATTGTATGTGGAAGGTCTCACCTTTATACAAAATGTACATCAGCGAGAAGATGCATTAATCTGGCTTGCATGAGATACAAACTGGTCTATTACCCCATGTTATTATACAGTTTGAAACACTTCTTTCCTACCCCTAAACACAGATTGTTAGAGCTTAGACTCTTTTGAGACTCTGCTCTGCTGTCTTACGCAGAAAATAAGTGTGGCACAATGAGCGAAAGCTGTTGCAAATATTGAATTTCTCCATTCCCTTTAAATTCATCCCTTGAGGGGGTAATCTTGCTTGTAAGTTCATCTTGCGTTTACCAAACTGGTATTCAAAATTTGTTTGAATGCTTCCTCAGTTGTCTGAGAGCAAGGTGATTATCCCACTCACTGCTGGCATAAAAAGTCTGAAGCAGGAAAGCAACGGGGACCTGGCTGGAGTGTATTTCATGAGCTCTGTTCTGCGGTCCACTTCTGGGTCTTCCGAGGCCTCCTTAACTGTAATTTTGGCAGTGTTCTTATGGGAAACTGTTGACATATCAACCAGGAGTGATGGTAGTTTCACTGATTTCATTCCCTAGGCAGAGATGTAGGGTTATTATGATGGATTTGGATCATGAGGCAGTGTACCGTGGGGCTCGCCCCCGTGGAGATGATGTGGCGTGGTAACTAAGAGGGCTGCAGAGCAGTGACTCCTTCTTTCCTCCCCTGTTCATACTTCCTTCTAATAAAAGGGAAGTGCCAGGTTAGCCCTTCCTCCCCGGCATCCCAGCTTTCATCATGTACTTGTGAGAGAAAAAATGAAAATGGAAAAAAAAAAGCAAAAAAGCCAAAATTGTTACCCCAAGCAGATTAAAGATGATTGCTTTTCTCCCAAGTTATAAAACACATCCAATAATTGGAGCTCAAAATGTGTCGTCCAGTTTACTTGTCAGCAAACTTAACCAGAAAATTGGCAATTAGATTATGCTAACAATTTTATAGACTTCAGAACAAATGACCTTTAAGAGAAACCCTCACCTACATGGCATTTAGTTACCGGAATAGTTTTAAAAGAGGGATTTTGCTTAAAGGAAAGCTATGCGTGAAGAGAAACTCTTCCCTTTCTGCCAGCTCTTACTTCCATTGTTTTTGAAAGTAGCTATATCCCCACCAGGCATGATTTTTTTTTCTAAAAATGAAATCATAATCCTATTTTGGGAGCAATAGAGAAGGCTGTGAAGTCTTAGATGTGGTATGTGGCTGGACATGAGGGAACCTATTTGTGTTTATACTGCCAGAATTTTGTATATAATAAATTTACAGTATCTTCAGTTGCCCTCAAATCTACACTGATAGTCAAACAGTCATATTTACTGAACACTTACCTTGTGAAGAGCACTATACTAAGCACTTGGGACAGTACATTATAACAATAAAAGACACACTTCCTGCCCAGAACTAACTTACTGACTAGTCCACAAAGCAGCGTGGCTCAGTGGAAAGAGCCCGGGCTTTGGAGTCAGAGGTCATGGGTTCAAATCCCGGCTCTGCCAATTGTCAGCTGTGTGACTTTGGGCAAGTCACTTCACTTCTCTGTGCCTCAGTTCCCTCATCTGTAAAATGGGGATTAAAACTGTGAGCCCCCCGTGGGACAACCTGATCACCTTGTAAGCTCCCCAGTGCTTAGAACAGTGATTTGCAATCAATCAATCAATCAATCATATTTATTGAGCACTTACTGTGTGCAGAGCACTGTACTAAGTGCTTGGGAAGTACAAGTTGGCAACATATAGAGACAGTCCCTACCCAACAGTGGGCTCACAGTCTAAAAGGGGGAGACAGAGAACAAAACCAAACATACTAACAAAATAAAATAAATAGAATAGATATGTACAAGTAAAATAAATAAATAAATAGCGTAATAAATATGTACAAACATATATACATATATACAGGTGCTGTGGGGAAGGGAAGGAGTTTGAAATAACTCAGCTTCCCAAATAGGGAATGGCACTTTGTGAACACAATAGCTTTGGAGTAAGGTGGTGGAGATGAAGAGGGTCAGTGGACCCTGTGGAGAAATGTCATAGGTTTGGATGTCCAGGCAGGCCCAAGAGGATGCCTCTTTAATGTCCATAAAGTACCCTGTGTTTCCAGCATTACACATGCGGTGCCAGGTGATTCCAAGCAGCATATTTTTCCTCACTTCAGAGCAGCCACGGGCCTGCAGTCTTCCCTTAGGAGTTGGTGTCTAAAAGACTGCGGCTGGAGAGAGGTTCAACACCTGCTTGCTTTTCTCTTCTTAATCTGGCAAAAATGGGAGGCACCTAGGTCTTCTTCACCTTTAGGAGAAAATTAATGAAAACGCTCATCTGTCTGAGAGGAACAAAAATATTGTATTTCATTATTGAGCCTTCATGGTTTAAGCTACTTGAGGGTAGGGATTATGTCTCCTAATTGGTTTTTATTCTCCCAGACACTTAATATAGTTCTCTGCACCCAATCACTGTTCAGTGAGTACTGTGGATTGATAAATATCATTGACTGATGTTTTAGAGAAACAGCATGGCTCAGTGGAAAGAGCCTGGGCTTTGGAATCAGAGGTCATGGGTACGAATCCCAACTCCACTACATGTCTATATATGTATATATGTTTGTACGTATTTATTACTCTATTTATTTATTTATTTTACTTGTACATATCTATTCTATTTATTTTATTTTGTTAATATGCTTGGTTTTGTTCTCTGTCTCCCCCGTCTAGACTGTGAGCCCACTGTTGAGTAGGGACCGTCTCTATGTGTTGCCAACTTGTACTTCCCGAGCGCTTAGTACAGTGCTCTGCACACAGTAAGTGCTCAATAAATACGATTGATTGATTGATTGATTGATTGATTGATGTCTGCTGTGTGACCTTGGGTAAGTCACTTAACTTCTCTGAGCCTCAGTTACCTCATCTGTAAAATGAGGATGAAGACCGTGAGCCCCCCATGGGACAACGTGATCACCTTGTATCCTCCCCAGTGCTTAGAACAGTGTTTTGCACATAGTAAGTGCTTAATAAATGTCATTATTATTATTATTATTATTATTATTGACTGGGTGACAGTGGCATTTGAGAATGATAGCATTAAAAATAATATAATTATGGTAATCATTAATTGCTTACTATGTGCCAAGCACTTTTTAAGCACTAATAAAAGTTAATGAGGTTGGGCACAGTCCCTGTCCCACACGGGGCTCACACTCTTAATCCCCATTTTACAGATGAGGTAACTGAGGAACAGAGAAGTTAAGTGACTTGCTTAAAGTCACACGGCAGACATGTGGCAGAGACAGGATTAGAAGCCAGGTCCTTCTGACTCCCAAGCCTGTGCTCTATCCAGTAAACCACGCTGCAATTAGAGTTGGCAGCCTGAAAGAACTGGGTTCTTTTATTGTACCATTTTCACTTTATTTTAAGATGCCATCATGAAATAATGAATACACTTGGTACAACCATAAAGCATGCTTTCAATACATGTTTTGGCTCGGATCTTCTTACAGAGTTAGAGAACATTCTTCTGACAACCTGATGCTCTTTGGACACAGTGCAGTGGGGTTTCAGAACAAATGGTTTGATACAGTAGAAAGAGCCCCAAATTGGGTGTGAAATGACCTGGGCTTTAATCTTAGCTCTGACAGTGACCTGCTCTATGACCTTGGGCATCACAACGTATCCCTTCTAGACTGTGAGCCCGCTGTTGGGTAGGGACCGTCTCTATATGTTGTCAACTTGTACTTCCCAAATGCTTAGTACAGTGCTCTGCACACAGTAAGCGCTCAATAAATATGATTGAATGAATGAATGAATGAATCAGAGAAGCAGCATGGCTCAGTGGAAAGAGCCCAGGCTTTGGAGTCAGAGGTCATGGGTTTGAATTCTGGCTCCACCACATGTCTGCTGTGTGACATTGGGAAAGTCACTTAACTTCTCTGAGCCTCAGTCACCTCATCTGTAAAAGGGGGATTAAGACTGTGAGTCCCACGTGGGACAACCTGATCACCTTGTATCCCCCCCAGCGCTTAGAACAGTGCTTTGCATATAGTAAGCACTTAACAAATGCCATCATTATTATCGTTATTATTATCTGAGCCTCAGTTTATTCATCTGTACAATGAAGGTCAGATATCTGCCTCTCCCCATCTTTAAGACCATGAACTCTATCTAAGAATAGGACTATGTCCAATCTGATTATCTTTATCATCCCCACTATTTAGCAAGGTGATTTGACACATAGGAAGTGATTACTGATTGCCATGATGATTATTATCATATTTGCAGCACTTGAGAGGGTGAGTCCTGTAGCACATTTTTCCTTAAAGTATGGTTTTGTTAGTACGCACCCCCAAAATTACAAGAAAATGGGGTGATTTTTGCCCTGGGCATTATACTCCTTCAGGACAGGGATCATGTCTTCCTACCCAGTTGTATTACCCGAAATGTTTAGTGCAGTACTCCCCACACATTACTTGCTCAATAAATACTATTGATTTACTGACATTGAATCTAGTGTCTAACAACACTCGAGAGGGAGATAATCACAGTGTTCTACCAAATATTTCATAGAATTTCACCAAAACACCTTGTTCTATCGTTTCGGCAATTGAGAAAAATACCTTTTATTGTTTCAAACAAGCACTGAACCCCCAGGTTCCACTGAGAAGAGACTACTTCCATTCTTAGTATTTTTTACCTTTTCAAAATGACATAAAATTCGACCTTCTAGAGATGGATAAAATGAGAATATTTCAGACACTTATTGGAGGCAGTATTAAAGCAAACCACAGCCATGAAAATGTCATGATGCGATTTAGTGAAAAGTTATCTTTCACAGGGAATTGTTCAATTACAACTGAAATGAGGTTGGAAATAATCTTTACTTCTATAAACCTTACACCTAGAAGACAATACATCTGTTTAATATGTTGCCATTTGTAGTCTCCAGAATTCTTCTTGACCCTCACAGCTCTAACTACAAAATTGTATAAGGTAATACTGATATCTTCCCAAAACTAGATTAATTTTAAATAGATTTGACTCTTTTGTTTCATCCCCCCTGTTTTCTAACTTGAGACATATGCATTGCTGTGCATTTACCTTATGTCTAAAACCATTTATGTACTTCAAATTTCGTTTAATTTGAATAGTAGGAAAATACACACCCCCATCCCTCAACAAAGAACCCATATCATACATTGAAATAGTTACCCAAATGTCTTTGCTTTTGTACCACTATGGCAATCTTACAAATTTGTATGTAAATCATCCATTTTAGTAATGAAAGAGTAACTAAAAACAACTAAAAAATGTTTTGCATGTTTCCTCCTTTAAATAGCCAATGACAAATGACTTCACCAGGAAATCTAACACGAGGGTGAATTTTCTTTTTATAATAGAATCTACCTCCCTGTTTCCCTGCCCATACTTGCGGGTCATAATCAGATAATAAATTTTTCCATATTGCCAATTTTTAATAGAATGCTGTTAAAAGGAGATAGGGAACAGTCTTCCAAATTGCACATCTGTCAGAATACAACTTGCTAACGGGTTAGAAGAAATGGTTTTGTAACCTTGCATTGCATTGATCAAGGTGGAAGTAGCTTAATGATAGCTTTTATGAAATTAAATTCTAGGGAAATGCAAGCCCCACATTATAAAAGACCTAACTGTATCTTATTTGCTAGCTAGAGAATTAAGGAATCTTTGCCATTAGATAATAGTAATAATAATGATATTTATTAAGCACTTAAGTGCCAAGCACTGTGATAAATACAAGATGATCTGGTCAGATATGGGTTCTGTCCCACATGGAGCTCACAGTCTAATTTGGAGGGTATTGCATCCCCATTTTATTCATTCAATCGTATTTATTGAGCGCTTACTGTGTGCAGAGCACTGTACAGATTAGGTAACTGAGACGGAGGTAACTTAAGTGACTGGCTCAAGAAAAGATGCATGGCCCAGTAATAGAACATGGGCCCAGGGATCAGAAGGATCCCTGGGTTCATTCATTCATTCAATCGTATTTATTGAGCGCTTACCATGTGCAGAGCACTGTACTAAGCACTTGGGAAGTACAAGTTGGCAACATATAGAGATGGTCCCTCCCCAACAGCGGGCTCACAGTCTAGAAGGGAGAGACAGACAACAAAACAAAACATATTAACGAAATGAAATAAATAGAATAGAAAATATGTACAAGTAAAATAAGTAGAGTAATAAATCTGTACGAACATATATACAGGTGCTGTCGGGAGGGGAAGGAGGTAGGGTGGGGGGGGATTTGTGGAGGAGAGGACAAAGGGGGCTCAGTCTGGAAAGGCCTCGTGGAGGAGGTGAGCTCTCAGTAGGGCTTTGAAGGGAGGATGAGATTTGTGTGCAGGTCACTTAACTTCTCTGTGCCTCAGCTACTTCATCTGTGAGCCCATTGTTTTTAGACTGTGAGCCCACTGTTGGATAGGGACTGTCTCTATATGTTGCCAACTTGTACTTCCCAAGCACTTAGTACAGTGCTCTGCACACAGTAAGTGCTCAATAAATACGATTGATTGATTGATTGATTGATTGATGGGAATTAATACTGTTAGCTCCTTGTGGGACATGCACTCCTTCCACCCTTATTAGCTTTGTATCTACCCTAGCACTTAGTACCGTTCCTAGTACATAGTAAGCGCTGAACAAATACCATAAAACAAGGTCACATAACAGGCCAGTAGCAGAATCCGGATTAGAACCTAGTTCCTCTGACTTTCAGGACGGTGCCCTTTCCACTAGGCCATGCTGTTTTTCTAGTAAACGGCTCAGTTAAGCAGGGGCTGGATAGCATTGGACTTACCTCATGCAGATCGGCGGCTTTCCTCTGCCACTGAGTCCTTATCTGGGTTTCTTCATTGACCTGCATTTTTTTTTTTTCTGATTCACCACCACTGCCCAGGGTTGTTTGCTGGTTACCTGGGAAAATATCAACCAAACACACACTCTGCCATAATCCTGCTAGGGTATAAAAAGGGGAGAGCAGGATGAGGTAACATCAACGAATAAATAGGAAGAAAGCAGTTCGCAAGATTTGAAGGGGAGAGCAAATTACCAACAAATAAAATTTCTTCATAGTTCAAGATGCTAGTGTGGTAGAAACACTGAAAAACAGGGAACAAAGTGTTAACATTATAAACTCTTCCACTAAACTGTAAGCTTCTTGAGGGCAGGGAGTGTGTCTCTATTACATATATATGTATATATGTGTTATATATATATATATATATATATATCATTTATTAAGCGCTTACTACATGCAAAGCACTGTTCTAAGCACAGGGGTGGTTACAAGGTGATCAGGTTGTCCCATGTGGGGCTCACAGTCTTCAACCCCACTTTACAGTTGAGGTAACTTAGGCACAGAGAAGTGAAGTAACTTGCCCAAAGTCACACAGCTGACAAGTGGCGGAGCTGGATTTGAACCCTCTCTTCCTCCCTTCAAAGCCCTACTGAGAGCTCACCTCCTCCAGGAGGCCTTCCCACACTGAGCCCACTCCTTTCTCTCCCCCTCCTCCCCCTCCCCATCCCCCCCACCTTACCTCCTTCCCCTCCCCACATCACTTGTATATATGTATATATGTTTGTATGCATTTATTACTCTATTTTATTTGTACACATTTATTCTATTTATTTTATTTTGTCGATATGTTTTGTTTTGTTTTCTGTCTCCCCCTTCTAGACTGTGAGCCCGCTGTTGGGCAGGGACCGTCTCTATATGTTGCCAACTTGTACTTCCCAAGCGCTTAGTACAGTGCTCTGCACACAGTAAGCACTCAATAAATACAATTGAATGAAAGAATGAATGAATGAACCCATGACCTCTGACTCCAAAGCCCATGCTCTTTCCACTGAGCCACGCTGCTTCTCACATATTGTATTCCCCCAAGTACTTAGTACAGAACTAGGCACAGATTTGGAAGAAGACAATGGAAAACCACTTCCATAACTTTACCAAGATAGCCCTATGGATACATATACCGGAACAACTTTATAGCAGAAGATAGGATGTCCTGAAGAGGGTGTGTCCATGGAGTCTCTATGGGATGGAAACGATTCGATGACATTTGAAGCAGAGGCCCAGATTAAATAAGCAATGTCTTCCTATTATGCTCTACAGCACTGCTGATAAATCAGTCAAACAATGGCATTTACGATCACTTACGGCATTCAGAGCACTGTTTTAAGAACGGGAGAAGCAGCGTGGCTCAGTGGAAAGAGCCCGGACTTTGGAGTCAGAGATCATGGATTCAAATCCCAGCTCCCCCAGTTGTCAGCTGTGTGACTTTGGGCAAGTCACTTAAATTCTCTGGGCCTCAGTTACCTCATCTGTAAAATGGGGATTAAGACTGTGAGCCCCCTGTGGAACAACCTGATCACCTTGTAATTTCCCCAGCGCTTTGAACAGTGCTTTGCACATAGTAAGTGCTTAATAAATGCCATCATTATTATTACTATTATAGAGATGGTAGACATGATCCCTGCCCACAAGGAGCTTACAGTCTACAGATAAACAGCAAAGCAGCGTGGCTTAGTGGAAACAGCCTAGGCTTGGGAGTCAGAGGACACAGGTTCTAATCCCGGCTCTGCCACTTATCACTTGGGCCAGTCACTTAACTTCTCTGCACCTCAGTTACCCTCTCTGTAAAATGGGGATGAAGACTGTGAGCCCCATATGGGACAACCTGAATACCTTGTATCTACCCCGGTGTTTAGAACAATGCTTGGCACATAGTAAGCGCTTAACAAATACCATCATCATTATATTGTTTTATGAGTTTGTCTTTGGAATTCTGTAGAGGGATGTTGGTGAGGGGGTGATGGCATGGGGATGCTACCCAATGCATAAAATAATAATGGTGGTATTTGTTGAGCACTTACTATGTGCAAAGCACTGTTCTAAGTGCTGGTGGGGGGGTACAAGGTGATCAGGTTATCCCATGAGGGGCTCACAGTCTTAATCCCCATTTTACAGAAAGGGTAACTGAGGTGCAGAGAAGTTAAGTGACTGGCCCAAGTGATGCTCGGATATTGGCTGATAACAGGGAAGCTGCGTGACTCAGTGGAAAGAGCTCGGGCTTTGGAATCAGAGGTCATGGGTTCAAATCCCGGCTCCGCCACTTGTTGGCTGTGTGACTTTGGGCAAGTCACTTAACTTCTCTGGGCCTCAGTTACCTCATCTGTAAAATGGGGATTAAGACTGTGAGCCCCGCGTGGGACAACCTGATCACCTTGTAAACTCCCCAGCGCTTAGAACAGTGCTTTGCACATAGTAAGCGCTTAATACACGTCATTATTATTATTATTATTATTTTACAGAAGAGGGAACTGAGGCACAGAGAAGTTAAGTGGCTTGCCCAAGGTCACACAGCTGACAAGTGGTGGAGCCGGGATTAGAAACCATGACCTCTGATTCCCAAACTCACGCTTTTTCCACTGAGTCAGGCAGCTTCCCTGTTGTCAGCCAATATCCGAGCATCACTTCTGTCAGAGACTGTGCCTGTTTGATCTATGCACTTCCATTATACTCCCCAAATAGGCGTTAAGTGTAATTGGGGAAAGGACTCAGTAGGAGGTGAGAGGAATAGAAATGTACATAAAGGGAAAAGTTGAATTAAGGATTTTTCTCTTAGAATTTGAGACTAGTAAGAAAATAATGTATATTGAGGTGCATAAGTAAAGCATCCCAGGTCAGTAGCCCTTTATCTTTTCAAGTTATTCAGACTCTCACAAATCTCGCTATCAATCACTCAGTGGTATTTATCATCAATCGTATTTATTGAGCGCTTACTATGTGCAGAGCACTGTACTAAGCGCTTGGGAAGTACAAATAGGCCTCCCAGACTGAGCCCCCTTCTTCCTTTTCCCCTCCTCCCCCTCCCCATCCCCCCCCCTTATCTCCTTCCCTTCCCCACAGCACCGTGTATATGTATATATGCTTGTATGTATTTATTACTCTATTTACTTGTACATATTTATTTTATTTATTTTATTTTGTTAATATGTTTTGTTTTGTTGCCTGTCCCCCCCTTCTAGACTGTGAGCCCACTCTTGGGTAGGGACTGTCTCTATATGTTGCCAACTTGTACTTCCCAAGTGCTTAGTACAGTGCTCTGCACACAGTGAGTGCTCAATAAATACGATTGAATGAATGAATGAATGAATCAAATATATTTATTGAGCACCGACTATGTGCAGAGCACTGTACTAAGCACTTGGGAAAGTACAATATAACAATATAATAGGCACATTCCCTGCCCACAACAAGCTTACCATCTAGAGGAGGAGGCAGATATTAAGACGTATAAATAAATTATAGATATGTCCATAAGTGCTGTGGGGCTGGGAAGGGGGAATGAATGAAGGGAGCAAGTCAGGGCCAAGCAGCCCGAAGTGTAAGAAAAGGAAAAGAGGGCTTAGTCTTAGGGAAGGCCTCTCAGAGGAGATGTGACTTCACTAAGGCTTTGAAGGAGGGGAGAGTAATTGTCTGTTGGATATGAAGCGGGAAGGCTTTCCAGGCTGGAGGGAAAACGTGGGCAAGAGGTTGGCGGTGAGATAGAGACTGAGGTACAGTGAGTAGGTTGGAATTAGAGGATTAAAATGCTTGGACTGGGTTGTAGTAGGAGAGAAATGAGGTGAAGTAGGAGGGGCCAAGGAGATTGAGTGCTTCAATTCTGATGGTAGGGAGTTGCTGTTTGATGAGGAGGTAGATGGGCAACCACTGGAGGTTCTTGAGGAGTGGAGAAACATGGACTGAAAGTTTTTGTAGAAAAAAGTGATCCAGGCAGCAGAACGAAATATGGATTGGAGTGGGGAGAGGCAGGAAGCAGGGAGGTCAGCAAGGAGGCTGAGTGCTTATTATAAAAACAGCATTGTTCTAAGCACCCAGAAGCGTACAGTAAAATGGAAGATATACACCTTCCCTGACCATCTGTAGTGTCATCTTTGAACTTAGAAGAAAACCACATATACTCTGCTGCTCTGCGCTCAGCAGGGGCTCAGTGAATGCTGTGGGTGATGGGAGTGATTCAAAACTTGAATAAATAATAAAGTAAAACATATGTGCGCATTATTATTAGCACATATATAATAATAAATATTAATTAATATTATTATTATTATTAGAGAAGCAGCGTGGCTCAGCAGAAAGAGCACAGGCTTTGGAGTCAAAGGTCATGGATTCATTCATTCATTCAATCATGTTTATTGAGTGCTTACTGTGTGCAGAACACTGTACTAAGCGCTTTGGAAGTACAAGTTGGCAACATATAGAGATGGTCCCTACCCGATAGTGGGTTCACAGTCTCCTGGCTCCGCTAATTGTCAGCTGTGTGACTTTGGGCAAGTCACTTAACTTCTCTGTGCCTCAGTTACCTCATCTGTAAAATGGGGATTAAGATTGTGAGTCCCACGTGGTACAACCTGATCACCTTGTATCCCCCCAGCACTTAGAACAGTGCTTTGCATATAGTAAGCACTTAACAAATAACATCATTATTATTACTATTATTATTAGCATTATGCAATGAATTAACCTGAATTGAAAGCACCAAATGATGCTTTTTTAATGGCCATGTTCTGCATTTATCATGCAAAAGTAGCTATGTGCTGTCATTACAAGGAGTTTCTATGCTAAAAAGAGAAGCAAGATAGATGACACATAAATAAGCCTGTTACATGCACACCAAAGTTGTGTTTTTCTCTATCCTATTATTCATGAATAAGGTCGGGCAGCTTCTTTGGTCCAGCTGCAAGGGATAGCCCCGAGGAGTTGGGGACATTTGCACACTGATGGTGGTTAAGTTGCACTTTGTTCTGGCCCAGCACTTACTCCATACACTCTGGATTCCTTGCAACTTATTACTAAGCCCCAGAAGCCTTTTCATTCATTCAATCGTATTTATTGAGCACTTACTATGTGCAGAACACTGTACTAAGCGCTTGGGAAGTACAAGTTGGCCCCTGTGCCCAGAGGGCTGGCATTGCTAGAATGCCCAACCTGTTCACTAACAGTAGTCCCTTCCCACACTGGATCTTGCATCATGGAAAGTAATCCTCGTTATACAATGGACCAGGCATTTTAGAAGAAATCATCAAATGTCTTCCCTGTTCTGGTTCTCATTTTCCATTCAGGACAGCAATTTTTGCCTTCTTGGGTGGAAAAAAATGGTACATGCGTACGCATGTGTGTGTCTATGAAGCAAGAGCCAGAGGGGAGAGAGACTAAAAGAGAAGAGATCATCATCATCATCATCATCAATCGTATTTATTGAGCGCTTACTGTGTGCAGAGCACTGTACTAAGCGCTTGGGAAGTACAAGTTGGCAACATATAGAGACAGTCCCTACCCAACAGTGGGCTCACAGTCTAAAAGGGGGAGATAAAAAGAGTTCCTAAATATAAAGGAGTGTGACCTAGTGGAAAGAGCCTAGGCCTGGGATCTAGAGGGTTCTAATCCTGGCTGTGCCACGTACCTGCTGTGTGACCCTGGGAAAGTCACTTAACTTCTCTGTGCCTCAGGTTGCTCAACTATAAAAACTATAAAAACTTTTTATCCCCTGTCAAAAGGGGATTCAAAGCCTGTTCTCCCTCCTACTTAGACTGTGAGCCCCGTGTGAGATCTGCTTATGTTGTATCTTCCCCAGCACTTTGCACAGTGCCTTGCATATAGTAACATTTAGTAAGCATTCATTTATTTTATTCATTCAATTGTATTTATTGAGTGCTTACTGTGTGCAGAGCACCGTACTAAGAGCTTGGGAAGTACAAGTTGGCAACATACAGAGATGGTCCCTACCCAACAGTGGGCTCACAGTCTAGAAGGGGGAGACAGACAACAAAACAAAACATATTAACAAAATAAAATAAATAGAATAAATATGTACAAGTAAAATAGAGTAATAAATACAGACAAACATATTTAGATATATACAGCACTACATTTATTACTATTGAAGCGGGCATAGCAGTATTTTATGGCATAAAGGAATAGACAGAGTCAGATCCTTTGCTGAGATGGCAGAACATTCAGTCTTTTTATGTTGGAAGTCAAATCTTGTAATTGGCCTGAAGCTACTCGGGTAGTACTTCTCACGGGAGGGTGTCTGCTAGCAGATTTCTTCTGTTGCCCCCAGAAGCAGCTTTGATCATTTAGAAGTTGGGCAGCCCCCTTCGTGAGGGAAGAATCCAGGCCAGGATTCAAGTGCCACATTTATCCACCATATCAAGAGAAATCATGACCTGAGGCAGAGTTCAAAGGGGACCTTAAAAATCAAGATGAAGGTCAGGTTCTCGGCATTGGGTGAATTGTTGCAAAGCGTTACGGAAAAAATAGCCATAGTTTTATTTTTGAAACTTCAACATAATCCTTTAGTGATAGCTCTTTTCTTTTCATTCTTACACAGTGGGGTGTGAAATGAGAACTTTTAGTCAGCTCATAAACTGATTTTCTGAAGTCTATTTCAGTAGTCTGATTTGTGCAGTGCTTAAGTGTTTCGTCTGGATGAATAAATCAAATATGCATTGAAGGGTATTTATTGAGTGCTTACTATCTACAGAGCACTGTACTTAGTGCTTGGGAGAGTGCAGTACAACAGAATTAACAGACATGTTCCCTGCCCACACCAAACTTTCAGTCTAGAGGGGGAGATAGATGTTAATATAAATAAGCAGTTTAAAATATGTAATTTAAAGATACGTACATAAATACTGTGGGGTTGGGAATAGGACAAATATCAAATGCCAAAGGTCACAGATTCAAGTGCACAAACAATGCAGAAGAGAGAGAGAGAGCAGGGGAAAAGAGGACTTAATCTGAGAAGGCCTCTTGGAGGAGATAATAATAATAATAATAATAATAATGGCATTTCATTCATTCAATCATATTTATTGAGTGCTTACTGTGTGCAGAGCACTGTACTAAGCACTAGGGAAGTACAAGTTGGCAACATATAGAGACGGTCCCTACGCAACAGCGGGCTCACAGTCTAGAAGGCATTTGTTAAGCGCTTACTATGTGCAAAGCATTCATTCATTCAATCGTATTTATTGAGCACTTACTGCGTGCAGAGCACTGTACTGAGTGCTTGGGAAGTACAAGTTGGCGACATAAAGAGACGGTCCTTACCCAACAAAGGGATCACAGTCTAGAAGGGGGAGACAGACAACAAAATAAAACATGTAAACAGGTGTCAAGATCAAAAGCACTGTTCTAAGCACTGGGATGTGATCTTAATAATGTTTTGAAGGTAGGGATAGTGGCGGTCTGGTGTATATGGGTGGGATGGGAGTTCAGGCCAGAGGGAGGATGTGGGAAATCAATCAATCAATCAATTGTATTTATTGAGCACTTACTGTGTGCAGAGCACTGTACTAAGCACTTGGGAAGCACAAGTTGGCAACATATAGAGACAGTCCCTACCCAACAGTGGGCTCACAGTCTAAAAGGGGAAGGCAGAGAACAAAACCAAGCATACTAACAAAATAAAATAAATAGAATAGATATATACAAGCAAAATAAATAAATAAATAAATAGAGTAATAAATATGTACAAACATATATACTCAAGATTGGGGTACAGTGAGTAAGATGGTGCTAGAAGAGCGGAGTATGTGGGCCAGTGGCAAGAAGTATCTCTTTGACGCAGAAGGGTAGCCATTGGAGGTGAAGGTTTTTGAACATTTTTGTTGAAAAGTGATCCACGCAACAGAGTGATGTATGGACTGGAGTGGGGAGAGACAGGAGGCTGGGAGGGCAGCAAGGCGGCAGATGCATTAATCAGGGCAAGAGTGGATCAGCATGGTAGCAGTTTGGATGGAGATGAAAGGCCAGATTTTAGCCAAGTTGTGAAGGTAAAACTGACAGGATTTAGTGACAGATTGAATACGTGAGTGGGAATGAAAGAGATAAGTTGAGGACAACGCCAAGGTTACAGGCTCGTGAGATAGGGAGGATAGTGGTGTTGTCTACTGTGATGGGAAAGACATGGGGAGGATGGGAATAGGGAATTCAGTTTTGGACATGTTTAGTTTGAAGCATTGGCAGAACATCCAGACAGAGATGTACTGGTTATTGGGTAGGGACTGTCTCTATATGTTGCCGACTTGTACTTCCCAAGCGCTTAGTACAGTGCTCTGCACACAGCAAACAATCAATTAATACAATTGAATGAATGAGGAAATATGAGATTGCAGGGAGAGAGGTCAGGACTGTAGATGTATATGAAGCTCAGATTCTAGCAGTATCTGGATCAGTGAATACCCACATCCACAGGAAACTTTGTTGGTTATTTACAGACCGGTTTGTTGTCCATTGGATTTTACAACTTGTTGGCCAGCTGGGATGGAAGAGGCAGTCGGTTTTTTCCAAGAAACAGAAAATTTGGTGATTTCAAAACTTGCAAGAACCTCCATAAAATATTCATATTAAAATAGGAAGAATTTTGACCCTTGGATCAATAATAATTTTGTCAATACTGACGTTTCCTGAAACAGTTTTAGACTGAGTCCAGGAAGAAAAAGAAACAAATAGTTAAACTACAAACTTGATTCAAATGAAATACAATTGGTTATGTTCCTTCGTGTTTTCTTTCCCTCTATTTTTATACCTTTAATACCTTCGGTTAGTGAACATTGACCATTTTAAAGAAATTAAGTACTTGGCCAGCATATGCTTAGCGATTAATTCAAATTTTAGGGACTTTTGATTCCAATTTTATTTTGCAAAATATCTGCAGAATGGTTTTAAGCTTTTAGGGGTTCATTCATTCATTCAATCGTATTTACTGAGCGCTTACTGTGTGCAGAGCACTGTACTAAGCGCTTGGGAAGTACAAGTTGGCAAAATGTAGAGACGGACCCTACCCAACAACGGGCTCACAGTCTAGAAGGGGGGGATAGACAACAAAACAAAACATGTGGACAGGTGTCAAATCATCAGAATAAATAGAAGTAAGGAGAAATAATTTCCAAAGGCTATTTTATTGCATTTGCTGACAATGTTGTTACTGGTGAAATTAGATTGTAAACCCTTATCATCTTCACCAGTGGTATTTATTGAGTGCTTACTATATGCAGAACGCTGTACTAAGTGCTTGGGAGAGTAGCAGGCACATTCCCTGCCCACAACGAGCTTACAGTCTTGAAGGGGAAACAGACATTCTTAAAAATAAATGATATATAATATACAATTCAAAGATATGTACACAAGTGCTGTGGGCTTAGGGGTGGGACAAATAGGTCACAGACACAAGTGAATAAATAAAACAGAAGGGAAAAGGAGCCAGGGAAAAGAGGATTCAATCGGGGAAGGCCTCCTGGAGGAGACTGGATCTTACTAATGTTTACAAGGTGGGGAGAGTCTGTCATAAATGGATGGGGAGGGAGTCACAGTTAGGGGAAGGATGTGGAATAAAGCTCAGCAGCAGGATTGATGAGATTGGGGTTCAGTGAGGAAGCTGGCACTAGAGGAGCGGAGTATGCAGGCTGGGCTGTGGCAGAAAATCGGTGAGGTGAGTTAGGATGGGGAGAGCTGAATTTCCTGCTTGGTGTAGAGATGGATGGGAAGCGATTGGAGATTTTTGAATGTTTTTTGTTGAAAAATGATACATGCAACAGACTGAGGTATGGACTGGAGAGTACGTCTGGACCAGGTCCAAACATATTGCCTCACATTTAGTAAGCGATTGAGCTGCTGCCCGTACCCTTGGCAATAGATGGGTATTTACTGAGAATGAGTTGAAAATACTTGATGCAATGGGGATACGTGGCCATGGAAACTGAAACAATTCCAGCCATCTCCATTACTGTGACCAGACTCCAGGTTTACCCCCTCTTCTAAAAGAGCTCAGTGGGGACCCATGAGAGTTCATCTTTCATGGTGGAAGGAGGGAACGGGAGTGATAAGTTATCTTCGACCTCAATTTCTGGATGTGGGGTAGCCGTTTTCAAATTAACACCGCGATGAATTTCCCAATTAAATACATATAATCTTAGACCCTGCTCGATAAATAAACAAGCACTTATCAAGATTGCAATCACATTGTGTCAGCCTTCAATCTTGTCTTTCATAAGTGCTAAAGATATTCTCCAAATTAAATAGACCGATTAAAGTATCAAGTAGATATTTAATGAAAACAAGGGTAAACAGAACTGGGATTTTAGTTTGTCACAGGGTCATTATCAGGTCCTGTTGGGAAAGTCACTTAACCTTTTATATGCTGTTCTTTCTCTGAAAATAATAATTTAGATTTGAAGAGTTTGAGCTATTCTAACAGCTGATTTTTTAAAAAAGGTTTTTGGATTTCTTACATCAAAGGTGCTTTCCTCAAAATGCAGCTCTCCACCACCAATTTTTTGAGATCACAAAATGCCTTATAGTCTGATTCCAATTAGACTAAATGCAGGTTGAAATTCTTGAATCTACAGAATTTGTATGGTATGTGTTCAGTGCTTACTATGTGCCAGGCACTGTACTAAGCATTGGGGTAGATATAAGTTAATTAGGTTGGGCGTACTCTGTGTCCTACATGGGGCTCACAGTCTTTATCCCCATTTTACAGATGAAGTAACAGGAACAGAGAAGTTAAGTGATTTGTCCAAGGTCACACAGCAGACAAGTGGCAAAGAAATTGCTATCAGCTAAACCAAAAAGAAGTAGTAATAGTAGTAGTGATAGTGACAGTGTAATATTTATTGAGCGCAATTCCAGGTGTGAACATGCACCAGAACAGAGTGGCCTAGCAAAAAGAGGAAAGAAGGACCTGGGTTCTAATCCTGCCTCTGCCACTTATCTGCCGTGTGACCTTGGTCAAGTCACTTCACTTCTCTCCATCTTAGTTACCTCATCTGTAAAATGGGGATTAAGACTGTGAGCCCCATGTGGTAAATAATAACAGTAATAATAATTCAGTAATAATAATTCAGTAATAATAATTCAGTAATAATTCAACATTTAGAATAGCACTTTGCACATAGTAAGTGCTTAATAAATGCCATCGTTATTATTATTATTTACTAATAATGGCACTTGTTAAGTGCTTATTGTGTGTCAGGCACTGTTCCAAGAACGGGAGTAGATACAAGCTAATAGGGTTGGACACAGTCTCTGTCCCAGGTGGGGCTCACAGTCTCAATCGCCATTTTAAAGATGAGGAAACTGAGGCCTAGGGAAGTTAAGTGACTTGTCCAAGGTCACACAGTAGACTAGCGATGGAGTGTGCATTAGAACCCATGACCTTCCGACTCCCGGGCTGTACTCTATCCACTACGCCATGTTGCTTCTCCAAGGACTGGGTCCAATCTTGAGCAGCTGGTATCTATCCCAGTTCTTAGAACAGTGTCTGGCTCATAGTAAGTGCTTAGCAAATAGCATTAAAAAGAGCAGAGAAAGCGGATTCCAGCAAATTCCAGTGAATGTCTAGAAAATATCAAATCTCTAGACCTGTGAATTGGAGTCAAATGTTGCTCACCTATGACCAGTCCAGGCGGATTCCAACAGGAATCTTTCAAGCACATCACAGAGCTGCATCTGTTATAGAAACCAACAGATTTCTTTTAGACTGTGAGCCCACTGTTGGGTAGGGACTGTCTCTATATGTTGCCAACTTGTACTTCCCAAGCGCTTAGTACAGTGCTCTGCACACAGTAAGAGCTCAATAAATGAGACTGATGATGTTGAGAAACCACACGTGGAGCCACCCCTTAGTGCTGCTTGCAGGGAAAATGCAAACACTTGTGGATGCTCATGTTCTTTAAATGGCTCATATGCGGGGGAGAAAAATGCAGGGAACAGGATGGTGGAATTTGGGTGTTGGGGAATGCTGCTGTTCTGTTGGTCCTGGAAGCTCCCCAGTAATCAGATATTCAGGATGTTTTGCAATGCTGGGCAGGGACATCAAACTACTAATAATAGTAATAATAGTGGTATTTGCTAAGCATTTACTATGTGTCACGCACTGTTCCAAGTCCTGGAGAAGACACAGGATCATCTGATCAGAAACAGTCTCTGTCCTTCACTGGACTCACAGTCTAAGTAGGAAGGAGAACAGGTATTGAATCCCTATTTTACAGATGAGGGAACTGAGGGCGAGAGAAGTTAAGTGACTTGTCCGAGGTCACACAGCAGGCATATGGCAGTCTTCTAGACTGTGAGCCCGTTGTTGGTTAGGGACCGTCTCTATATGTTGCCAACTTGTACTTCCCAAGTGCTTAGTACAGTGCTCTGCACACAGTAAGCGCTCAATAAATACGATTGAAGGAATGAATGAATGAATAAATGCGATTGAATGAATGAATATGGCAGAGTTGGGATAAGAATCTAGGTCCTCTGATTCCCAGGCCTGTATACTTTCCACTAGGCCATGCTCTGCTCCTCTGTGACTAACAGTCTGAGGAAGACCAAAGCCGTGTATCAATTTACCCCAGGCACAATCTGCGTATCATCCAAGACTTCCAACTGGAGATACGATTGATACGATTGATGATGATACCCTAGATGCTGTCTCTGATTGTTATCTCTTCTGAAATACACAGCTTATTGGCACCCTGATTAAACAGAGTGAAACACTGTATCGTGGAGAGGCATCACTGGCTTTGGAAATAATTTGTCAGCGAACGCTGCAGTACGGAATCAGACAGATCTGTAGGGTTCTAGGCACGGACAAGGGATTTTTCATTTGAAGTAATCTTACATCTACACCCTTTGCTATGCAGATTTAGGATACTTCTGAAATAGAGCCCTATCTACAAGCATTTGATCCATGTAAACAAACGGCAAGAAAAATGAGGTTTAATCAAGGAATACTATTTAATAAATAATGATAGTAATAATAATAGTTTTTGTTGAGTGGTTACCAGTGGCTTAAGGGGGATTAAGACTGTGAGCGCACATGGGACAACCTGATAACCTTGTATCCACCTCAGCGCTTAGAACAGTTCTAGACTGTGAGCCCACTGTTGGGTAGGGACCGTCTCTATATGTTGCCAACTTGTACTTCCCAAGCGCTTAGTACAGTGCTCTGCACACAGTAAGTGCTCAATAAATATGATTGAATGAATGAATGAACAGTGCCTGGCACATAGTAAGTGTTTAACAAATATCATCATTATTATATTATTATAATTATGTGCCAGGCACTGTATTAAGCACCGAGGTGGGCACAAGCAAATTGAGTGGAACACAGTCCCTGGGCCATGTGGGGCTCACAATCTCAATCCCCATTTTACAGATGAGGTAACTGAGGCACAGAGAAGTGAAGTGACTTGCCCAAAGTCACACAGGAGATAAGCGGAGGAGTGGGGATTAGAACCCAAGACCTTCGGACTCCCGGGCCCTTCCTCTATCCACTAGATCACGCTGCTTCCCTTTATGAAAGTAGTGCTTATAGGATCAAAGGCACAAATAAATCGAGCTACAATAAAACTATTTATCAAGTGTCATTTTTTACATAGTCTCTGGAAAATTATTCCAATTTGCAGAGGACATCAAACAAACTTTGGATCAGGACCGATAAACTCTGCTCTGCTGGAAATAATGCCATTTCCATACTTGAAACAAATTTTCCAGTGTCTCCCTGCTGGGTTTTTCATTTGACGAAATGAATAATCAGAGCTACCAGTTTGTTCTGAAGGATTTTGTGAGGAATGACAAGGCGATATTTGTTAATTGCTTTGAATTCATTGGTGAAATGTCTCTATTTGTATGTTGTATCAGATCTTTGAGGGTAGAAACACAACCCCCCAGAACTGAGCTCTGCACACAACAGAGCCTTAATAATTACCACTGAATCAACGATTCATAGAGGGCAGAGCAACAATACATCAAAAAAATGATGGTATTGAATTACAACCTTTGTGTCATAACCTGAATGGTGATAAAAAGCTCCCTAGATACATCCTATTTTCAAAGCCATTTGCAGTAACATTTCACAGCCCAGTCCACAGATAACATACATTTCACTTGTTTGCAAAATATAGCTCTGAAATACAAAACAATTTTCTTAATCTCTTGCTTCTTGATTCTCCTTTCCTAGCAGTGCACTCTTCCAATCTGTTGTAATTTTCCTTCTTTTCCTCTGAAAAGAAAAGTCCAAAAAATGAAAAAGACACAGCTGCACTTTAAGCATGTATTGACTATTCTCTCATCATAATATTCTTGGAAACCATTAAGCCTGTGACTTGAGTGACCTCCATTACCTGCTCATTGAAACAATTATGAAAGTTGTGTGAAGATAGTCACGTTTCAGAAAATGTAATTTTCAGTATCCTCTAGATTCAAGTATTCTGAGCCATTAACTAATATTTAATGTTTATGGAATTTTTTTTGTACGCTATAGTATCTTTTGTATGGGTTTTCTTTGGAGAAAATGAGGCTGAACCTTGATTTACAACAAGAAAAGATGCTTCCATTTACACAAAAATGGTCTCTGTCTTCCCCATTGTACTGATGAATCATAGAAACACAGTTCAGAGTAAGGGTACTCTTCTTCTCAATGAGAGAAGGGATGGGGAAAAAACGAATTGAAAATGCAATTGGATGTAGAGCATTTTTTTTTTTTCATTAACTTTTGGAAGTCACTGCTGGGGATGAGTCTGGAGAACAGAGGCAAAGGAGAAAGAGCTCAGAGTTAACTGTGCCTGATCTAGAAATCTTCCAGTTTCAGACAGTGTCAGAGCAGAGACAAATGAGTCTGAGAGAGAGGGCTCCTAGGGATGGGGATGAGGAAAAGAGGAATTAGAGTGACAGAGGTGGGGAGAGAGACATGGAAATAGGAGAGAGAAAGATGGGAGGAGGAGGCAATAATAATAATAATGGTATTTGTTAAGCCCTTACTGTGTGCCAAGCACTGTTCAAAGTGCTGGGATAGGTACCGGGTAAAAAGGTTGTCCCTCGTGGGGCTCAAAGTCTTCATTCCTATTCTACAGATGAGATAACTGAGGCAGAGAAGTGACTTGCCCAAGGTCACACAGTTGACAAGTGGCGGAGCAGGATCAGAACCCACATCCTCTGACTCCCAAGCTTGTGTTCTTGGTGCACGGCTGAATGCATTCGGCCATGCCGCTTCTCTGCAGCGTGTTCAAGTGAGATAGGGAGAAGGAGAAAAAGAAAGAGAGCTTAGTGGAACTCTTTTAGGTAGTGTGGCTCAGTGGAAAGAGCCCGGGCTTTGGAGTCAGAGATCATGGGTTCGAATCCCGGCTCTGCCATATGTCTGCTGTGTGATTTTGGGCAAGTCACTTAACTTCTCTAAGCCTCAGTTCCCTCATCTGTAAAATGGGGATTAAGACTGTGAGCCCCACGTGGGACAACCTGATCACCTTGTATCCCCCCCGGCGCTTAGAACAGTGCTTTGCACACAGTAAGCGCTTTACAAATCCCATCGTTATTATTATTATTAGGCACGCAAAAATGATGTTCCTTTTTGCATTGTTGTGCTTAATGTTTGCTGCACCTGCTACTTGTCTTTTGTTCTTTACAAGCAGTGTGGTTCAACGGTTAGATCTTGGGCCTGGGAGTCTGAAGGACCTGAGTTCAAATCACTGCTGTCAAATGTCTGCTGTGTGCCTTTGGATCAGTCACTTATCACTTGATAGCAGCGTCATGGGCTGGTCAATCCTCAGCCATTAACCACCCGTTTCTATTGTTATAGTGTACTCTCCCCAGTGCTTAGTACAGTGCTCTGCACACGATAAGCACTTAATAAATGCAACAGACTGACTGACTGAAAAGTAGCTTTGTCCGGGGCTTTTTTTTTTTTTTTTTTTTTTTTTAACGAAGTCCTCCTCCTGTTTCCTCTGCCTCTTTTTTTTCAGTTTTCCAGTTTCAGCTCTCGGTACAGCCGCTATTTGGGAATCCTCTCTCCCTCTCTCCTTCTCTTCATGTGCCCCACCCAATATAGCTGTGTTAAGCTTTGATGTCAGGAGATACCTGTTCCTTCTAGACCTTGGGCAAGTCACTTAACTTCTCTGAGCCTCCGTTATCTCAACTGTAAAATGGGGATTAAGTCCGTGAGCCCCCACGTGGGACAATCCGATCACGTTGTATCCCTCGCAGCGCTTAGAACAGTGCTTTGCACAGAGTAAGCGCTTACCAAATGCCATTATTATTATTATTATTATTATTAGTAGTAGTAGTAGTAGTAGTAGTAGTAGTATTATAAACTAAACGCTTGAGGACACACCCAGAGTTACAACATAATCTAAGCCCTGTTTAAGTGAGAGGATTTGTGAATAAAAACATATTGTCCTCTCTCCCCTCTTTGATTCACTTAATCAGTACTTACTATTACATTCATTGTTGTCAACCTCATGCATTCTTTTTTCCAATTTACCTTCTCGATCTCCCTTCTGCATTCACTCATTCATTCAATCGTATTTATTCATTCATCCAATCATATTTATTTATTCATTCATTCATTCAATCGTATTTATTGAGCACTTATTGTGTGCAGAGCTCTGTACTAAGCGCTTGGGAAGTACAAGTTGGCAACATATAGAGATGGTTCCTACCCAACAGCGAGCTCACATGCAGAGCACTGTTCTAAGCACTTGGAAAGTACAATTAAGCAACAAAGAGAGACGATCCCTGCCCACAATGGGCTAACGGTCTAGAAGGGGGGAGACAGATATCAAAACAGAAAAGAAGCGTGGCTCAGTGGAAAGAGACCGGGATTGGGAGTCAGAGGTTGTGGGTTCTAATTCCGGCTCTGCCCTTCTCAGCTGTGTGACTTTGGGCAAGTCACTTAACTTCTCAGGGCCTCAGTTCCCTCATCTGTAAAATGGGGCTGAAGACTGTGAGCCCCACGTGGGACAACCTTGATTACCTTGTATCCCCCCCCCCCCAGTGCTTAGAACAGTGCTTGGCACTTAGTAAGTGCTTAATAAATACCAACATTATTATTATTATTATTATTATTATTAAAACATTCATTCATTCAATCATATTTATTGAGAGATTACTGTGTGCAGAGCACTGCACAAAGCTCTTATCATCTGTGCACTTGGATCTGTGGCTTTTGGTGACTTAATATTTCATTTATTCATTCAATCACATTTTTTGACTGCTTACTGTATGCAGAGCCCTGTACTAAGCGGTTCGGGAAGAACAATTCAGCAGCAGAGACAATCCCTACCCATAGCAGGCTCACAGTCTCCACCCCCAGCCCCACAGCACATATGTACATATCTTTGAATCATACATTTTAAATTACTTATTCATATTAATATCTGTCTCCCCCTCTAGACTGTTAGCTCATCATGGGCAGAGAATTTGTCTGTTAATTCTGGTATATTGTACTCTCCCAAATGCTTAGTACAGTACTCTATGCATAGAAAGCACTCAAAAAATACCATTAATTAAATGATTGATTGCTTCATTTTTGAAGAAAACACCAGTCCCTTGTGGGACAGGGACTGTATCCAGCCCAGTTTGCTTGTATTCACTGCAGCGCTTAGTACAGTGCCTGGCACTTAACAAATACTACACTTTGCACTGTGACAGAGAAGTTTACCTATGAATGCATTTGGCTGAAAAGGCTGTAGTCCTAGCCACATTGGGCTGACAAATGACTGACCTGGGTTGTATTGGCACACTTAACACTTACAGCATCTGGTGCTGTTTGCTCTTTAACCTCCCTGTTTCTTTTGTTGGAAGATAGCCATTAATAATAATAATAATAATAATAATAATAATAATAATAATGGCATTTATTAAGCACTTACTATATGCAAAGCACTTTTCTAAGTACTGGGGAGTTTACAAGGTGATCAGGTTGTCCTACATGGGGCTCACAGTCTTAATCCTCTTTTTACAGATGAGGGAGGTGAGGCACAGAGAAGTTAAGTGACTTGCCCAAAGTCACACAGCTGACAAGTGGCAGGGCCGGGATCTGAACCAATGACCTCTGACTCCAAAGCCCGGGCTTGATAGCCATCCTTCATAATGATTTATTCTCAGCAACTGGGTTGTGGTTTTAATCTGGGCTGCATCATTTTCTCAAGCTTTGTTTCACCAAAAGCTTGAAATGTTTCCTCTACCTTCCATGATTTTAGATTCCCAGTTTCAACTCTTCATAAAGTAGTTAATAATAATAATAATAATAATAACAATAACGATGGTATTTGTTAAGTGCTTACTATGTGCCAGGCACTCCAGTCTGTGCTGGGGTGGATACAAGCAAATAGAGTTTGACACAGTCCCTGCCCACAGAAGGCTCACAGTCTCAATCCCCATTTTACAGGTGAGATGACTGAGGCACAGAGAAGTGAGCTCTATTCGGTACACCTTGCTTTCACTTGTTGTCTTTCCACGTTCCGTCATCTGGACATAATTGGCCATTGAAACCTGGTACCACGGATGTGAGATGGGTATCTGTTAGTTTGCTTTAGTGATATTTAATCAAGTATTTAGATCTGTTAAGTAGCAATCCAATTACCTCTTCCCTGGAGGATTCCCACTGACCAGAGTCATTGCACATCAACGTTACATACTAACTCAGATCCAGAAGTGAACTTAGGGCACACTAAACGATTTCTCAGTGCAGGGAAGGAAGAATTATGGATGATTTGTAGCTCATTAGCCTTCATGAGATTCACTTTTGCAGTTAATTATGGTTTTCCATCTCCCACTTTCTTTTTCTTTCTCTTCCCATCTCTGACATACCAGTTCGGTATTAAGAATGATGATGAAGAAGCATTTTGATGTATCATAATGAGTCCCTTGTTGATGTTATATTTTTAAATGAAACTAAGTCGAGAACATAGCACAGCATCATATTAAGCAAATGTATACTTTGTAGACCTAAAAAAATGCTTTTCCATTTTGTTCTTTAAACTGCTTATCTAACATCTGATACCTGCCCAATTATTTAATAAGAAGGACATGCAGGATTTGGGGACAAAAACTTGCATTATTATTGTAAAAAGGAAAAGATCCTTGATATGATGCACTCACTATTCGAACTAAATTACTCTTTCAGGTTTTTTTTTTTTTTTCTAAACTAATACCTTCCCATTTTCCTCCTAAAAATGTGAAGACCACCTAGCTATAATTTTTGGATTCAAGTATAAATCATCTCCTAAGGAATAACTTCTGGTTTGCTGAATAATGGGATAGGCTCAGGAGTCACCTTCTATCTGGCTTCCGATTTTCCATTTTAATTCCTGGTTCCTCAATAATATAAACCAGAAGTTTTGGCAGTCTGTGAGACAGTGTATTTCCAAGGGTGTGGAGAAACATCAAACTTGACGTGATGTAGACTTTTAGACTTTAGACTTTTAGAAGCAGCGTGGCTCAGTGGAAAGAGCACGGGCTTTGGAGTCAGAGGTCATGGGTTCGAATTCCAGCTCCGTCACTTGTCAGCTGTGTGACTTTGGGCAAGTCACTTCACTTCTCTGTGCCTCAGTTACCTCATCTGTAAAATGGGGATTGAGACTGTGAGCCCCTTGTGGGACAACCTGATCACCTTGTAACCTCCCAGTGCTTAGAACAGTGCTTTGCACATAGTAAGCACTTAATAAATGCCATCATTATTATTATTATCAGGGTGGTGAAGGGCATGTTCTGAGTGCTGGGGAGCATTTGGATTTAGGGAGGCTGTTGGGGCTTCTCTTAATTGTCCCTTCCTTCCTGAGTGTGAGCCCACTGTTGGGTAGGGACCGTGTCTATCTGTTGCCAACTTGTACTTCCCAAGCGCTTAGTACAGTGCTCTGCACACAGTAAGTGCTCAATAAATACAATTGATTGATTGATTGATTGAGTGTCCCTGACTCCTGCCTCTTCCCACACCAGTCCACACTCCACTCTGATCTCCAGCTCATTCTTTTCTAAAAAGTGTTCGGTCCACGTCTGCCCTCTTTTCAAGAACATCCAGTGGTTGCCCATCCACCTCAGCAACAGAGAGAAACTCCTTACCAATAAGATGGCAGTGGTGGCATCATGTCTCTGAGGGGGACAGTGGCAGCGATGCCCGAGAGCTCAGGTGGGACAACCCCTCCGGAACCACATACTGAGAGGAAGTGTTGGTGACCCCCTGCTCCCCTCCCTGCCACCCACAGGGGACCTAGGACTTCGAAAGAGTCTTCAGAAATCTCCAGCGGCTACCAATCAACCTGCGCATCAGGCAGAAACTCCTCACCCTGGGCTTCAAGGCTGTCCATCATCTTGCCCCCTCCTACCTCACCTCCCTTCTCTCCTTCTCCAGCCCAGCCCGCACCCTCCGCTCCTCTGCCGCTAATCTCCTCACCGTGCCTCGTTCTCGCCTGTCCCGCCATTGACCCCCTGCCCACGTCATCCCCCTGGCCTGGAATGTCCTCCCTCCCCACATCCGCCAAGCTAGCTCTCTTCTTCCCTTCAAGGCCCTACTGAGAGCTCACCTCCTCCAAGAAGCCTTCCCAGACTGAGCCCCCTCCTTCCTCCCCCTCTCCACCCCCCTGCCTTACCTTCTTCCCTTCCCTACAGCACCTGTATATATGTTTGTACGTATTTATTACTCTATTTATTTTACTTGTACATATCTATTCTATTTTATTTTGTCAGTATGTTTGGTTTTGTTGTCTGTCTCCCCCTTCTAGACTGTGAGCCCACTGTTGGGAAGGGACTGTCTCTATATGTTGCCAACTTGTACTTCCCAAGCACTTAGTACAGTGCTCTGCACACAGTAAGCGCTCAATAAATACCATTGATTGACTGATTGAAAGAAGGAAGGGATGCTGATTTTGTTGGCCTCCATCTGTGAACCAGGGGCCCTGGACTGCCCAGGGGGAGGAGATAACTATGGCCCTACCTTCTGTCTCTCCCTTTAGACTGTCAGCTTAATGTGGGCAGGGATTGTGTCTGTTCTATTCTTATACTACATTCTCCCAAGCGCTTAGCCCAGGGTTCTGCACACACTAAGTGCTACATAAATACAACCGACTGACTCCGCGTGCCAAAGGCCTGAGACGGCAGCAAGGGGGAAAGATGATGGTCCCCCACGGAAGGGGGGCCTGGGACTGCGCTATGAGGAAGGAATGCTGAGCCCCCTCCACCCCTTCACACGGGGATCCTGAGACCACATGGAAAAGGCAGAACAACAACCTGAACCTGGGGTCACACCAAGAAGGAAACATGTTACCATTCACCCATTAACAACTAGTGACTTGTTAGTGCTCTCCCAATCGCTCTGGACAGCCTATCAGGACTCACAGTAGTCAGAATTTACTCCACGCAGGGACCCACCATCTTGGATAAATGGGGATAATGATAATAATAATAATAATAATAATAATAATAATAATGATAATAATAATAATCTTGGCATTTGTTAAGGGCTTACTATGTGCAAAGCACTGTTCTAAGCACTAGGGGGGGATACAAAGTGATCAGGTTGTCCCATGTGGGGCTCACAGTCTTAAATCCCCATTTTACAGATGAGGTAACTGAGGCTCAGAGAAGTTAAGTGACTTGCCCAAGGTCGCACAGCAGACATGTGGCGGAGCGGGGATTCGAACCCCTGACCTCTGACTCCAAAGCTCGTGCTCTTTTCCACTGAGCCACGCTGTGTGAAGACTGTGAGCCCCACGTGGGACAACCTGATCACCTTGTATCCCCCCCAGCGCTTAGAACAGTGCTTCGGGCATAGTAAGTGCTTAACAAATGCCATCATTATTATTATTATTATTATTATTATCCAGGCCTGGAATGCTGGGCGGAAGCAAGGCACTGGGATTGGCTTCTCCTGGATTTGTCAGATCCCGGGATCCCTCCTCTGTGAGACTGAGCTGTGGAACAGCAGAGGAAGAAGGCACCCCAGGGAGGCTTGGTCTGCCTCTACCCACCAATTGACTTCAGAATTCATAGGTCAGGGGTGATGATAGGGAGCTGGAACCTGAGGTTCTGATCTGTGAGGAGAAGGCACAGGGGATCAATCAATCAATCAATCAATCAATCGTATTTATTGAGCGCTTACTGTGTGCAGAGCACTGTACTAAGCACTTGGGAAGGATGTACAGAATCAGCATGGCTTAGTGACAAGAGCCTGGGTTTGGAGTCAGAGAAGGTGGGTTCTAATCCCAGCTCCGCCACTTGTCTGCTGAGTGACCTTGGGTAAGCCACTTAACTTCTCTGGGCCCAAGTTACCTCATCTGTAAAATGGGGAGCTGTGAGCGCCAAGTGGGGCAACCTGATTACCTTGTATCTACCCCAGTGCTTAGAACAGTGCTTGGCACATGGTAAACGCTCGGCAAATACCGGCATTATGTTATAATTATTCTCTCTGCCTCAGTTACCTCATCTGTAAAATGGGGATTAAGACTGTGAGCCCCACTTGGGACAACCTGGTTACCTTGTATCTACCCCAGCGCTTAGAACAGTGCTTGGCACTTGGTAAATTCTTGGCAAATACCATGATTATGTTATAATTATTCTCTGTTCCTCAGTTACCTCATCTGTAAAATGGGGATTAAGACTGTGAGCCCCACTTGGAACAACCTGGCTACCTTGTATCTACCCCAGCGCTTAGAACAGTGCTTAGCATGTAGTAAGGGTTTAACAAATGCCATTATTACTATTATTATTATGTGTATGCCCAGGCAAGTGGTTCCGTACGCTCTAAGCATAGGATAGTCACCCCACCCTCATCCCCTCAGCACTTCCGTAAATAGACATGCCCTGCTATTGCCCCTATGTGTAATTTATTTCAGCTTGTCTCCTCTAGACTCCTCCTCAAACTGTAATCTCCTTATGCACAGGAATTGCGCCTAACAGCTCTATTGTATTGTCCTTTTCCAAGCATTAAATCCAGTGCTCTGCACACAGTAAGTGCTCAATAAATACCATTAATTGATTGATTGACTAATCAGCCGCACGGCAGTGGCCGTCCAAGTCCTCTGCCTGGTGGACACGCCTGCTTTCACTTCCACCCGCATCCTAGATCCAGCGCTGCTCTCCCTTGACAAAGACATTTTGTCTCCATCCTAGGTCTTGCAGAACCAAACCCGTTCCCCTCCTGACATAGAGAGGCAGCGTGGCTCAGTGGAAAGAGCCCGGGCTTTGGAGTCAGAGGTCATGGGTTCAAATCCTGGCTCTGCCAGTTGTCAGCTGTGTGACTTTGGGCAAGTCACTTCACTTCTCTGTGCCTCAGTGACCTCATCTGTAAAATGACTGTGAGCCCCCCCCCCCGCCCTCCCCATGGGACAACCTGATCACCTTGTAACTTCCCCAGAGCACATAGTAAGCGCTTAATAAATACCATTATTATTATTATTATTACCTGTATCTCGGGAAAATTGAAACTTCCCACTCCTTCCCTTCCCCGCAGCCACCATGGACACACTCCAGGCCAGGATCCTGGGTTCTGCCTGGCAATGCAACCAACACAGCTCAGTGAGATGCCCCCCACCTTCCTCGAGATCCAGGCAGGGAGTAATAATTGCCACAGTGAATCCCCAGGCAAATACTTCTCTCTGCCAAACACTCTCAAAGTATTTGTGGAATGATGTGGAAAGAAAGAGAAGGAAGAAACACTCCATTAAGAAAGAGAAGGAGACATCCTGGGCTGGAGAGGGATTCATCATGTTGAACGGGCTGTGCAACAAGCACAATAACAACCTATCCAGGACAGGTCTCAATAGAGAATTCCTCAGGAAAAGTGCAAGCTTATTAAAAAGAACCGTCACAATAAAATTGATTCAGGGTTTCCCAAAGCGTTTCCCTTGACCACATCAGTGAAACAGAACATGGTAGCTCCCAGATAATGCTATAAAATAAAATTACTAGGTGTATTTAATGATATGTTCACAGTTTTTTTTTAATGAGCTGTACAGTCAGTTGAGCCCCTTAGCATATAAATATGTCAGACAGAATACATTAAACAAAATACGTCAGACAAGGCTGCTTCTCATCTGAGAACTGGATGTCAATTTCTGAGGATAGGCCAGCATGGAGCACAGTTATTAAGGAAGGAATCGTTCTTTTATCACGAAAATATTTTAGTATCAACCAACTAATTGGAGAACAGGTCTCTGCACACAGTTTACCAACACTGACTGGAATTATTATTATTATGACGATTGTGCTTACTATGTGCCAAGCACTATACAAAGCGCGTTAAGTAGTTACAAGCTAATCAGGTTGGACACTGTCCCTATCATAACTATAACTGCTATGAGGATGGTAACTCACTATTTCCCCCGTCCCTCTCTTGTCCCCCCCCCACACACACCCGGGATTTATATGGGTGAACATATTACTTTTAAAAATGATGATAATCCTTAGATAACTAGAAGCATCTTAGAGTCCCAGAAGTTCTCTAATTTGAGAGCGGGTGATTCTTTAAAGAAAATCCAATCCAGCTGGAACTGGTTCATTTATGGCAATATAGGCAGGTTTTGCAGATTATACCTACCTCCCTGATAATAATAATGATTATAAATAATGGTATTTGTTCAGCGCTTACTATGTGCTGTTCTTCTAGTCTGTTCCAGATCCATTGTCCATAAGACCAGCTTTCCTGTGATTGAAAAAAACTACTAACCACTACCAGGACTTTCAATCAGTCTATTGATCGATCAGTCATATTTATTGAGCGCTTTCCTTGGACAATCAATCAATCAATCAATCGTATTTATTGAGCGCTTACTGTGTGCAGAGCACTGTACTAAGCGCTTGGGAAGTACAAGTTGGCAACATATAGAGATGGTCCCTACCCAACAGTGGGCTCACAGTCTAGAAGGGGGAGACAGAGAACAAAACAAAACATATTAACAAAATAAAATAAATAGAATAGATAAGTTAATGGACTTGTCCCAGGTCAGTGGTATTTATTAAGCATTTAAAATACTTGCAGCCCAATAGTATTTCTCTAGCCTGATTTCTGCTTTCCAGTTACCTGGGATCAGAGCACTGTACTAAGCCCTTGGGGGAGTACAGTATAACAGAGTTGGTAGACACGTTCTCTGATCATAATGAGTTTGCAGTCTAGAAGGGGAGGCAGTCATTAATAGAAATAAATAATTTACAGCTATGGACATAAGTACTGTGAGGCTGAGGGAAGGGTGAAAAAAGAATGCAAATCCAAGGACTTCCTAAGCAAACTCCTTTCTTGAGGAAAAAAGGGACCACTGTATTCTGGAATTAAACTATGTGTTGGGAATTTCAAAGCCTCGTGGTAACCAGAGAAACATATAGCTTAGTGGAAAGAGTCTCGGCCTGGGAGTCAAAGGACATGGTTTCTAATCCTAACCCCGCCACTTGTCTGCTGTGTGACCTTGGGCAAGTCACTCAGCTTCTCTGTGCTTCAGTTACCTCATCTGTGGGATCAAGACTCCGAACCCTATGTGGGACAGGAAATGTGTCCAACTCAGTTAGTTTGTATCTAGCCCACCCTTTAGTACAATGCCTGGCATATGGTAAGTGCTTAAAAAATACCATAAAAATGAAACACAAAAAACAAGTCAAGTTAATCAGTAACGATTGATCACGTAGACAACTTTTGTTTTACTGGCATGTAAGTCTGAGATCCCCCAAACTGAATGATGTCTGTAGCTATTCCAGGTGGATTCTTTCTGGTTCCACTTGAAAGTCTATAGGAGCTTATCTATTTCTGACGAGTAAGGGACGCATCCCCTCTGTTCTGGATTTCCTGCCTGAACTTTTTTCCCTTTGTTTCTTTTAATATTTGACATAAGTGAAATACTACCAAGGATGCTGTCTGGTCTCCAGTGGAAAGAGCCTGGGCTTGGGAGTCAGAGGTCATGCGTTCAAATCCCCGGTCTGCCAATTGTCAGCTGGGTGACTTTGGGCATGTCACTCCACTGCCCTGTGCCTCAGTTACCTCATCTGTAAAATGGGGATGAAGATGGTGAGCCCCATGTGGGACAATCTGATCACCTCCTCTCCTCCCCAGCACTTAGTTCTTTGCACATAGTAAGTTCTTAACAAATGCCATTATTATTATTATTATCTTCTCTAGAACTGTGAGGCCTGGACCTCACATTCATTCATTCAATCATATTTATTAAGTGCTTGCTGTGTGCCGAGCTCTGTACTATCAATCAATCAATCAATCAATCGTATTTATTGAGCACTTACTGTGTGCAGAGCACTGTACTAAGCGCTTGGGAAGTACAAGTTGGCAACATATAGAGATGGCTCCTACCCAACAGTGGGCTCACAGTCTAGAAGGGGGAGACAGAGAACAAAGCAAAGCACATTAACAAAATATACTAAGCGCTTGAGAAAGTACAATAAAGCAATAAAAAGAGACAATCCCTGCCCACAGCGAGCATGATGTCCACCTCCTTGGGCCCATTCTATTGGGCTGTTCTCAGGGTCACACCTGGAGAGTATCCAGTATTCTACCAGACTCTACTGCAGGAGGGAGAGTCAAGCAGAGGCTTACCCATTCCATCCCTAGCTTGGCCAGTGACTAGCGAGTGGAAAGCAATCTACTACAAGTCAAAACTCACCTGTGCTGGGCAGCAGCAGCACGGGAGAGAGCCGAGGGTGGAAACTCAAGTTTACTGTGCTGAAGGAGGCAATGGTAAGCTATTTCCATATTTTTACCAAGGAAACTCTATGGATACCCCCCGCCTTACCTCCTTCCCCTCCCCACAGCACCTGTATATATGTATATATGTTTGTATGTATTTATTACTCTATTTATTTTAGTTGTACATATTTATTCTAATTATTTTATTTTGTTAATATGTTTTGTTTTGTTCTCTGTCTCCCCCTTCTAGGCTGTGAGCCCACTGTTGGGTAGGGACCGCCTCTATATGTTGCCAACTTGTACTTCCCAAGTGCTTCGTACAGTGCTTTGCACACAGTAAGCGCTCAATAAATATGATTGAATGAATGAATGAATGGATACACACCCAGAACGATTGCAGATGGAGGTGGGGCATTCTGGGAGAGATGGCGTCGCTATGGGTTGGAGACCACTAGACAGCATAAGACAGGACAATTTATAGGTCACACTCAATATCAAATCTAGAATATCAAATTCTAGACTGTGAGCCCGCTGTTGGTTAGGGACCATCTCTATATGTTGCCAATTTGTACTTCCCAAGCGCTTAGTACAGTGCTCTGCACACAGTAAGCGCTCAATAAATGCAATTGAATGAATGAATGAAATGGTAAGACCTGATCATGAAAACTGAAATCCTGGAACATTCATCCATTCATTCATTCATTCAGTAGTATTTATTGAGCACTTACTGTGTGCAGAGCACTGTACTAAGTGCTTGGGAAGTACAAGTTGGCAACATATAGAGACAGTCCCTACCCAACAACGGGTTCACAGTTTAGAAGGAACATGTATCTCCTGACATCAAAACTTAATACAGCTATATTGGGTGGGGCATATGAAGAGAATGAGAGAGAGAGAGAGGATTCCCAAATAGCTGCTGTACCAAGAGCTGAAACCGGAAAACTGAAAGCAAAGAGGCAGAGGAAACAGGAGGAGGACTTGGTAAAAGAAAGCCCCAGACAAAGCTACCTCTCAGTCAGTCAATCAGTCAGTCAGTTGCATTTATTAAGCGCTTTTTGTGTGCAGAGCACTGTACTAAGCGCTGGGGAGAGTACACTATAACAATAGAAATGGGTGGTTAATGGTTGAGGATTGACCAGCCCATGACGCTGCTATCAAGTGATAAGTGACTGATCCAAAGTCACACAGCAGACATTTGACAGCAGTGATTTGAACTCAGGTCCTTCAGACTCCCAGGCCCAAGATCTAACCGTTGAACCACACTGCTTGTAAAGAACAAAAGACAAGTAGCAGGTGCAGCAAACATTAAGCACAACAATGCAAAAAGGAACATCACTTTTGCGTGCCTAATAATGATGAGATTTGTTAAGCACTTACTGTGTGCAAAGCACTGTTCTGAGTGCTGGGGGGGATACAAGGTGATCAGGTTGTCTGATGTGGGGCTCACAGTCTTAATCCCCATTTTCCAGATGAGGGAACTGAGGCTCAGAGAAGTTGTGACTTGCCCAAAATCACACAGCAGACGTGTGGCAGAGCCGGGATTAGGACCCATGATCTCTGACTCCAAAGCCTGGGATCTTTCCACTGAGCCACACTACCTGAAAGAGTTCCACTAAGTTCTCTTTCTTTTTCTCCTTCTCCCTATCTCACTTGAACATGCTGCAGAGAAACAGCATGGCCGAATGCATTCAGCCATGCACCAAGAACACAAGCTTGGGAGTCAGAGGAACGTGGGTTCTGATCCTGCTCCACCACTTGTCAACTGTGTGACCATGGGCAAGTCACTTTACTTCTCTGTGCCTCAGATCCAAGGTGATGGGCCTCTTTAGCCACAGATGCGTTCTTAGGTGAATTTAACCTTCAGCGGTGTCTTCAAATTATAAGTACAACTATATATATATAAAACAGTCCCATTATACTCGGCAATTCCATGGCCAACAATAATGATTAACATTGACAAATAAAACTAATGTCTATGAACCCATTCCAGATTCTAAAATCTCTGTTTAAGGTAGCATTGATTGAACACCTACTGTGGGCAGATCACTGTATTAAGTGCTTGGAAAAGTGCGATAAAATTAAAAGACATGATCCCTACCTAAAGGAGAGGACATACGTAGGCATTTATTGTCAATGCTTAATTTTCTTCCTCCTCAAAATAATAATTCTAACATTGGGTAACTTCTCCAGGAAGAATTACAGATAATGGATTATAGAGATGAGAGTCAATGTAGAGAGGTAGTCAATATGCATATTCATTCATTCATTCATTCAATTTATTGAGCACTTAGTACAGTGCTCTGCACACAGTAAGCGCTCAATAAATATGATTGAATGAATGAATGAATGAAGGATATCTCCTGGGAGATGATCCTGATATCTACTCTTTTCTTGCTTAGTTGAGTTGAAAGTTAAGAGAGAGGACAAGTGAATGAGGAAGAACACCAAGAAAAAAGAAGTAAAGAAACAGAAAATATGTCTAAGAGTTGGTTGGTGTGGACTAGAAGATCTGCCAACAGAAACAATGAGGATACGTACTGAGTGCTCAGTTTGTGCTAGGCAACGCATTAAGCACTGGAATAGATGCTTAAATCAGATCTGACACAGTCCGTAGCCCACATAAGTTTTAAAGCTGGGGTTCAAAATCAACGAGGAAGGAACATGGGTATTTTATCCCTATTTTACAGATGGGGAAAGAGAGGCACAGATAAGGTAAATGACTTGCCCAAAGTCACAAAGGAGGTAAGTGGCAGAACTGAGACTAGAATCCTGATTTCCTGACTCTTAATCCTATGCTCTTTCATTAGGCCAGGCAGCCTCCTTTCTGATCCCATGCCAAACGGTCCCTCTATTACCTCATCTCTGTACTAGAGAAGGTGGTTCTTTGGGATCGAAGAGGAACGAATCCATAGAGCATCTTAGCCAGGAGCATCACTTGATACTTTTACATGGTGGCTGGTGGTGATGAAGCTTTTTACAAGTCTAAAGTGCTAAAATGCTGCTCCTTGACAGCCACACTGACGTGTAGGGGTAGCACACCAAAGCCTTAGACGATGTTAGTATCTCAGCTGAATACTGGAAGTCAGTTCATTCATTCAGTCATATTTTTTGAGCACTTACTGTGTGCAGAGCACTGTACTAAGTGCTTAATGTGGGGGATTAGACCTGCATGGCACACTATTGTCTCTTTGAAGAAAAATTTTGCATGGAAAGAGAGGCAAGGAAGCAAAAGATACATCAGCATGCAATGTTGATGATTCAAATATAATGACACCAAAAGGGACAGCTTTTTTGTGAGCCAATGTCGATCCTGCATTATGCTTTCCAGCACACACTGATTAACTTTACTATCGGGGCATCCTCTTCATGTCCTCACCTCTGAACTGTCCCTAGTCATGTTCCCACCATAACTTCTCTCCCATGTCTAAATGTCTCTTCCACGATCCAATGCCATGGGAGTAGCTGTTTCCCTCATTCCAGACTTTCCGGGAAAGAATTTGACGCACACATAATATGGTGGTTCAGAAGAGGCAAGAACTTTTCCACTGCATTCAGAAATCATGACTCGGAAACATTTGTAAATGCCTTGGCAAAATTATAGGATGGTACCAAAAAAAGGGAAAAGAAGATGAGGATTAAATCTTCTTCATTAATTAGAAAAAGAAGGGATTTTTTTGATAAAAGAAAATTTTATATGGGATGAAAAAGAAACATTTGATCTCCTAAAGCAGCAGCGAACTCCCAGGAGTGTAGTTAGTGAAAGAGGAAGGAGAGGGAGAGAGAGAAAGGAAGACAGAGACAGAGACAGAGAGGCAGAGAGATACAAAGAGAGATAGAAGCAGAGAGAGAAAGACAAATGATGAAGGAACTACAACTACCAAATACAGTTATGAAAATAATTGTGAATTCCATAAAGGATTTTTCTGGTACGTACCATTCTTTGAGTATTTTTACTTAGTAGATAAAAGTCCTCAGAACTGAAAATTGACAAGAAAACCCAGAGTACATGCTGGGCCACAGTTTGCTGGCAAATGACCGAATGCCTGTATTTCTGGTCAACAATACTGTATTAGGGTAGATAGTTGGTGAGGGCAGGCAGTGGTTTGTGGATGTACAAATTATCAGTTTCCCAACTGCCAATGTTTTCTAAACATACAAAGGGGATAGCTCCACAAGTCAGAAAAGATAGACTAGAAGAATTGGAGGACAGATGAATTATTTGAGCTAGACACAAAGCAACTTTCTTAGAAGCTGAAATCATGAGGAATTCCTAAGACTCCACCGCCTGGAGAATCAGCAGTAAATGAGTTGAGAATTGATGCTCTGCAAATCTTACATCCTGAACTAAAAATGCAGGTCCTTTGAGGTTCGGAATAGGTCAGCAAACCCAATGAGAAGCAAAACCAGTGAACTCTGGATTCTCAGGGTGTGGCAAGATCTTTTAGATACACAAGGCTCTGGAATTATCTTTAAGACACTTCGGTGTTGAGCCCCGGGAAGGCAAAAAAGGAGTCCTTCTCAGTCTTACGATGGAGAGTTTGTCCAATTGGGAGTGGACAATTCCATTAAAATACTCTTTTACTTTTCATTTCTTGCAACTCAATCCCAACCTTCCAAATAATAATAATAATAATGGCATTTATTAAGCGCTTACTATGTGCAAAGCACTGTTCTAAGCACTGGGGAGGTTACAAGGTGATCACGTTGTCCCACGGTGGGCTCACTGTCTTAATCCCCATTTTACAGATAAGGTAACTGAGGCCCAGAGAAGTTAAGCGACTCGCCTAAAGTCACACAGCTGTTAAATGGTGGAGCCGAGATTTGAACCCATGATCTCTGACTCCAAAGCCTGTGTTCTTTCCTTTGAGCCACGCTGCTTCTTCTACAAATAATGTTGTAGAAGACATCTGATATGAGCCTTTTGTGTTATCATTGAGGAAAAAGGAAGAAAAGATAATCTACTTCTAGTTTCTATTGAAGGCTTTAAGAGCTACACATTCAAGTTCAATCTGCTTTGTGGATGCAAGTCCTAGGTCTTCGATCAATTATCTGACCAACTTTTGGGAGCTGAGCTATTATCCTCTCACCCATCACATTGTATCATTGACAGCCTGGAGTGTCTATTTGTAAAGTCTTCAAGGAAAGCTGTTCCATCAGAGCAGAAGTTATTTCCATCCAGCTGACCTAGCCCATCCAAGTGTGAACAAAGGATCATATTGGGATGTCAAAGCAGTGCTCTATTGCAAAGTACACAAGAAGAAAAAGAAAAAAAAAGAAAAAAAAAAGCTTTTAAGCGTTGCCCCTGAGCACTATTTAACTAATTAGAAGCAGGGATGATAACTGAAGTATCATGTTAACCAAGATCAAACAACAGGCAACAAGGCAGCCTTCATTTCAGCAGTAAATAAGCTTGCCTTAAATCCCTGCATAACCAAGACCACTGCATATTTCTTGTAGAATATCTACAACTTTAGACAAATAATCAATTTCGGACAAATAAGCAGCATGGCGTGGTGGATAGAGCATGGGCCCTGGAGTCATAAGGTCATGGGTTCTAATCCCAGTTACACCACTTGTCTGCTCTGTGACCTTGGGCAAGTCACTTCACTTCTCTGTGCCTCAGTTACCTCATCTATAAAATGCGGATTAAGACTGCAAGCCTCATGTGGGACAGGGACTATGTCCAACCCTATTTACTTGTATCCACCCCAGTGTTGAGTACAGTGCCTGGCACATAGTAAGCACTTAAAAAATACCATCATTATTATTATTACATAACTCTATATTACCCTTACAGAACTTATGTACGTATCTTTAATTAATTTATATTAATGTCTGTCTCCCCCGCTAGACTGTAAGCTCATTGTGCGCAGGGAATGTGTCCATTCATTCATTCAATCATATTTATTAAGCATTTACTGTGTGCAGAGCACTGTACTAAGCACTTGGGAAGTACAAGTTGGCAACATACAGAGACCTTCCCTACCCAACAGCGGGCTCACAGTCTTTATTGTGATATTGTACTCTCTCAAGTGCTTAGTACAGTGTTCTGAACACAGTGAGTGCTCAAGAAATGATTGACTAAATGAATGAATTATCCAGAATTGTGACTATTCCTGATTAAGTGGCCCATCGTTCTTGCGTCAGCTCCAAGATGTACTTGCTTCCTGGCTTAACTTTGAAGCCCAGTCTGTGCTAAGTGTAAGGAGCCCTGAATCATTCCTGAACAGGGATTATGGAGAGCCAGGAATTCCCAGATTCTCCCCCTAACCATATTCTCCCAGCCCTTGAGAAAGAAGTGGGAAGCTTCAGTTAAGGATCCACTGAGTCTATTTTCAAAAACAAATAGGGCCAGTGTAGTGAAAATGGGAATGAATGTAAATGTTAATGTGCTTATGGTAGACCAAGCTGGGAGCAGGAAGGGATAGATGGTCTGTAGAATGAGAGAGGGCCGTTTGGAAATGTGGCAATTGGAATTCCCAAATTTCTAGTCTCTGCACATTTGATTCACCTCTGCTGGCCTGGGATATGAGGTAACAAACCTGAGAACCCATTTTGCAAATAAGCAACACATTTGTGTCAGGAATACTCTATGTGAAATAAAGAAGCCATGAATCGAAAGATGAAAATGAAGCAGCAAAAATTAAGTTACGCATTGCAGGGGAATTTAATTTGGGATTTATATGCATGTGTATCATTGAACGCTTGGGCCTCCTTGGCTCAGGCAAGTATGAAGATAAACCACACAGTGCCTGCTGTGGGCTAATTTTATGATTGTGACCTACCGCTACTTTCAGATATATTTTCAACTGATTCTGTGTCCTGCATTGGTGATATCAACAAGGGTCAAGGCTCGTCAGTTGTTCTAGAGGGAAGACTCCCCATCATCTGCATTATCCTCATCATCCACTAGACGAATCCTCAAAACTGAAAGACTATAAAATGCATTATATTCTTTCTCAAGTATAGGGTTACACTTTTAAAATTTCATCAGCATATACATTTATATAAAATTGGCAAAGAATGCTAATTCTTAGGACATTTCAGGAGGTTTTTGGACAGTTCTTGATGAGTACAAGGTAGTCTCTACTTTATGAATAAATTTTGTTTTCTCACTTTAACCTTCCAGCCCACTTAATATGGAACATACGCTCGATCTTCATTTAAACAACAACAGGAATTCTGGGAGAATATAATCAGAACAAATCCCTAGATTTGAGAAAATTTTCATTTTCCTTCCAACAGAGAAAAAAAAAATTATCACTAACATGTGTGGTTTGATCACAGACATTTAGATCTGGGGAATTTGCAGCCTGCAGCTGCCCCGAACTAAATTCTACTGCAAATTGCATGGTACAAAACCAGCTGCAAAGTGCACAAGGTAGACATGCGTTTTTCATTCCATCCATCACTTCCAACTCACTGCAGTTATTCTCCCAAACCGTCAGGCTTTAAAAGCCTTAATGAAGAATGAGAATATAAAAAAAAAATTACTTCGGGTTGCTCTTTCCATCGCTGTGCGTCGGAGCCGAGACCTTAGGATGTGAGATGCACAAAACCTCGCTCTGCTGCTGATTTCACTTTTCTCCTTGCATTGCTCTGACATCTAGGTCATTCATCTCTCAGACGGGAAGTGCACAAAATAGAAGAAAGCTTTTGTGTTGAGAAAGTTTTGTGGCATCACATGGAGTTGGCTCAGTGCTACCTGCTTACCCTGTTCCCATCTGAGTGTGGCCAAGGAGCCATTCCATCATTACGCTTAGTTAATTAACAGAGATCAGTGTCTGTGTTGTTTCCAGGGCTCCTCATGCCCTCTTGAAAGTGGAGCAGGGTTGTGGCTGCAGCTGTCTCACCCTTCTGAACAAATGGGGAAGCTCAGACTTGTCAAACACAGAAGTTCAGAAGGATTTAGGAAATGATGGCTGAAGCGTCACCTCTGGCAGTGGGCCTGGAAACTTTGCAGACCATAGATGTCCCTCCACCAACCTTCTCCTGCTCCCTCTTGCATCACCCTGACTTTATAAATAAATAAATGTATTTATACTAATGGCTATCTCCCCCTCTAGACTCACTGTGGGCAGGGATTGTGTCAGTTTAATGTTATTGTACTTTCCCAATCACTTAGTTCAGTGCACTGCACACAGTAAATGCTCAATAAATATGACTAACTGTCCAAACTGTACAGTGATCTGCACACAATAAGCACTCAATAGGATTGAATGAATGTGAGTATGGTTCTTAATTTATCTATTGTTGAACTTTCTGCTTGGTCTCCATCCACTGAAATCACCTTTCTGGGGGTCAGGCTGGTGACTCTGTTTGGGTCTCCCTAGGCCAGGAGATTGCCCCAGGGCTGGCTTCAATTGTTGATCAGGAAGAAGGGCCCCACACAGTCAGATCCAGATTTTTTGGTAGGAGCAATGATCCCCAATTTAGAATGGCAATTTTGTAATCTTTGGTGGGGTGGCAACGGCACTTTTTCAGATAAAGAGAAAACTTCTAGGGCAGCAAGGATCTATCCTTATTGCACAAAATGTAAGGTGATAGGTTGATCTCTCACTGATGCTCAGCTAAATTTACATGTTTTGGCAATGCCACACTCTCAGGTACATTATCATCTAATAGAAAGGCCATCTATCTTATCTATCTACCTATCTATCTGGTCATTAACATCAAGTGTCAAGACAGCATCCCCTAAAATGAGGAACACAGTCAGATTATCAGCATGAAAGCAGTGTTCATCACATCACACATATCACATCACACCACATCATCACATCATGTCACACCTGCATATGGGGAGAATGTGCAGGATAACCAATCAGCTGCTCTATGGGGAGTTAAAATGAGACACAGGATGAGCATAATCAATCAAATTTATTGAACATTTACTATGTGCAAAGCACTGTACCAAGCACTTGGGAAAGTACAATACATTAGAATTAGTAGACATGCTCCCTGCCCATAATGGGCTTACAGTCTATAAGGGGAGACAAGAATAAATATTAATAAATAAGTAATTTATAGTAATAATAATAATAATGGCATTTGTTAAGCACTTACTATGTGCAAAGCACTGTTCTAAGCGCTGGGTATACAATTTGAAGATATGTACAGAGGTGCTGTGGGGTTGGGGTGAATATCAAATATCCAAAGGTCACAGATTGACCTACCTATATGACTCAGGAGGGAGAGCAAGGCAGGGAAAAGAGGGTTTAATTGGGGAAGACCTCTTGGAGGAGGTGTGACCTAAGTAACACTTTGGAGGTGGAGAGCGTGGTGGTCCGGTGAATAGGGAGGGGGAGGGAGGTTCAGACTAGGAGGAGGATGTGGGAAAGGGACAAGCAAAATAGATGGGATCAGGGCACAGTGAGTAAGCTGGAGCTAGAAGAGAGGAACATGTGGGCTGGGCTGTAGTAGGAGATTAGTGAGATGAGGTAGGGTGGGGTGGGCTGATGGAGTGTTTTAAAACCAATGTTAAGGAGTTTCCATTTGTCGGGGAGTTGGTGGGCTGCCATAGAGGAGTGGGGAGAAATGGACTGACCTTTATTGTTGATAAATGATCCATGAAGCAGAGTGAAGTGTGGATCGAAGTGGGGAGAGACAGGAGGCAGGGAGATCAGTGAGGAGGCAGATGCAGTAGTCAAGACAGGATAGGCTTAGTGCTTGAATAAGCATCATAGCAGTTTGGATGGAGAGGAAAAGGTGGATTTTATACATGCTGTGAAGGTAGAACCAGAGGGAATGTGTGGGTGGAATGAGATAGATGAGTTGAGGATAGCACCAAGGTTCATGGGCTTTTGAGATAGGGAGGATAGTGGTGTTGTCCACCGTGATGGGAAAGACACAAGGAGGACAGGGTTTAGGAGGAAAGATAAGGAGTATAGTTTTGGACATGTTTAATTTGAGGTGTTGGCAGAACTTCAAAGTAAATATGTCTTGAAGGCAGGGGGAAATGCGAGATTCCATAAGTACTTCAAAGACCCAAGAAAACAAAACCTCAAACAATTAGGAATAGCAGTGCAGTAGAAGCAGCGTGGCTCAGTGGAAAGAGCACGGCCTTGGGAGTCAGAAGTCATGGGTTCTAATCTCCATTCTGCCACTTGTCAGCTGTGTGACTTTGGGCAAGTCACTTAACTTCTCTGGGCCTCAGTTCCCTCATCTGTAAAATGGGGATTAAGACTGTGAGCCCCATGTGGGACAATCTGATTACCTTGTATCCCCCCAGTGCTTAGAACGATGCTTGGCACATAGTAAGCACTTAACAAATACCATCATTATTATTAGGGGTAGTATTATTAGTAGTACTGAAGTCAGTTACAAAAGTTAGTTATTAACTGACAAAATTCAGTTATTATTAGTAGTAGTATTATTAGTGGTACTGAAGTCAGTTACAAAAGATGGATCAGCCTGGCATAAAGCAGTCAGAAGGGATGACTGCCTTGGAGCAAATGTGTGCAATGTGTTATCCTTGCTTTCCTCAGTTTTGGATTCTGTGGGAGAGAGAGAGGTGAGCTCCGGGCTGCTTCCAACGTGGAGCAAACACTGGTGCCTACCCACCACCTTCTACCCACTGAAGCAGTGTGCTTAGTGGAAAGAGCACGGGCTTGGAGTCAGAGGACGTGGGTTCTAATCCCAGCTCCACCACTTGTCTTCTGTGTGACCTTAGGCAAGCCACTTTACTTCTCTGTGCCTCAGTTACCTCATCTGTAAAATGGGGATTAAGACTGTGAGCCCCACGTGGGACAACCTGATTACCTTGTATCCACTCCAGTGCTCAAGCATGGCTCAGTGGAAAGAGCACGGGCTTTGGAGTCAGAAGTCATGGGTTCAAATACCGGCTCTGCCACTTAGCTCTGTGACTTTGGGCAAGTCACTTCACTTCTCTGTGCCTCAGTAACCTCATCTGTAAAATGGGGATTAAGACTGTGAGCCCCACATGGGACAACCTGATCACCTTGTATCCTCCCCAGCGCTTAGAACAGTGCTTTGTACACAGTAAGTATGTGTTAAGCACATAGTAAGCCCTTAACAAATACCATCATCATCAAGTACAGCAAGGGACAATCTTTACCTGCAGATAAAGTGGAAGGAAGCTCATCAGCTACACCCACACATATCAATATGTCCTTGACACATAGTAAGTGCTTAACAAATACAATAAAAAATGTATCTTCCATCCTGAAGGATATCTCCCTCTCTCAATACACATGTTCATGGATTTCTTAAATCTCTATCAATCCTGTACATGTACAGTATATTTATGGATTTATGCCAAGTCCTCTCCTAGGCAAGAAAGAAAATTAGACTCCCCTCTCCAATGTTTTTAATGCTTCTTTTTTCCCAAGGCACTAGCTCATTTATTTTATTTGTCATCATAGACCTGTGAGTAAGGAGAGGCAGGTGTTTTTACTCCATTCAAGGAAGGAAAAGGAGCTAGAGAGAGATTAAGCTTGGTTATCCAATGTCTAATGGCCTCACCTGTAAAATGGGGATTAAAATTGTGTGAACCCCTCGTGGGACAACCTGATCACATTGTAACCTCCCCAGCGCTTAGTGCTTGGCACATAGTAAGCGCTTATCAAATACCAACATTATTATTATTATTCCCCCTTCTAGACTGCGAGCCCACTGTTGGGTAGGGACCGTCTCTATATGTTGCCAACTTGTACTTCCCAAGAGCTTAATACAGTGCTCTGCACACAGTAAGCGCTCAATAAATATGATCGAATGAATGAATGAATGGTGAGGCCTGAGCAGACCCAGTTTGAAAATTCAAATTTTCTGACTCCAAACCCAGGATGCATTACAGGAGGTCAACTCCTAAGGTGGTTAAGTCAGTAGGGACTTTTCCTTGGCTTTTACAGAGTTTCCTCCTCTTTGCAGTTCACTAATCACTAATTTTTTCTACCCGAGACTTACCCTGGTGCGGAATTTGAAGCAGCTGGATTAAAGACCGGGTCATGGAGTGACAATTAGTATAACCCTGAGCTTTCATTTACTCATCGCTTCAGAAATCTCCCCACACACTATCTTGGGGCTGAGGTTTTCATGTTTTTCACATAAGGATTCTAAAAATCAAGTGATGAAAGTGAGTGCAGCCTTAAAAAGGAACTTAACCTGAGACATTTTAGAGTCAAACTGTTTTATGTGCACTTGTTACATATTTGAATAGAATGTTTCATTCTTCCCGAGGCAGACTCTGAGGATTTGTTTGGTCCCTAAGCAATGTCCATCTAAACAGTGCAAACTTCTTTCAGATGGTTCCATGAAAGGTTTGTAACACTTTGAACTCCAACCCATTTATCAGGCAAAGTAGTAATTGAATTATCTCAGCCACTGTTAGAAGCAGCATGGCTCAGTGGAAAGAACATGGACTTGGGAGCCAGAGGTCATGGGTTCAAATCCCAGCTCTGCCAATTGTCACCTGTGTGACTTTGGGCAAATCACTTCACTTCTCTGGGCCTCAGTTCCCTCATCTGTAAAATGGAGATGAAGACTGTGAGCCCCATGTGGGGCAACCTGATTATCCTGTATTCTCCACAGTGCTTAGAACAGTGCTTTCCACATAGTAAGTGCTTAACAAATGCCATCATTATTATTATTATAGAGAAGCAGCATGGCTCAGTGGAAAGAGCTTGGAGCCAGAGGTCATGGGTTCTAATTCTGACTCTGCCACTTGTCAGCTGTGTGACTTTGGGAAAGTCACTTCACTTCTCTGGGCCTCAGTTACCTCATCTGTAAAATGGGGAGTAAGACTGTGAGCCCTTTGTGGGACAACCCGATCACCTTGTAACCCCCCCAGCACTTAGAACAGTGCTTCACACATAGTAAGCACTTGGCAAATGCTATTATTATTATTATTATTCATCATGGTACTTGTTAAGTGCTTACTGTTTACCAAGCACTGTTGTAAGAGCTGGTGCAGATAAAAGTCAATCAGGTTGGACAAAGCCCCTATCCCACATGGGGCTCACAAAGTAGTGTGGCTTAGTGGAAAGAGCATGGGCTTGGGAGTCAGAGGTCTTGAGTCCTAATCCCAGTGCCTCCACTTGTCAGCTGTGTGACACTGGGCAAGTCACTTAACTTTTCTGTGCCTCGGTTATCTCATCTGTAAAATGAGGATTAAGACTGTGAGCTCCACATGGGACAGCCTGATAACCTTGTATCTATCCCAGTGCTTAGAACAGTGCTTGGCACATAGCAAGTGCTTCACGAATACCATTATTATTATTATTAACCCCCATTTTTCATAAGAGGTAACTGAGGCCCAAAGAAGTGAGTGACTTGCCCAAGATCACACAGCAGACATATGGAAGAGACGGGATTAGAACCCAGGTCCTTCTGACTCCTAGACCTGTGCTCTATCTACTAAAATACACTGCTTCTCCAGGTGATTTAAGATACATAGCTGCTAGTCTAATGCGAAAGGGTAGCACAAGGGTGGGACATTCCATAAACCCCATGCCTGCTCCTCCTGCACTTTTTCAGTTTCCCCACACCCCATCTGTCCATAGTCCAGAGGAGGGGTGGGGTGGCATGGTACACCCCCCCCCCCCCCCCAGACATCTAGAGAATCTCTTCTCTTTCTTCCAGAGGGGCAGGGGGCGGGGATTATATCAGCAGGAACAACAAGCCCCAAAGGAGCCAGCATGCACTACTTGTGAGGCTTGCTGTGAGAACCCCTGCTTTGTCCTAATAGCCAGGATGCAACATTGTGAAGCCCGTGAGAGTGCATGAGGATCCCAGGGAAATTCCCTGGATTTTCCCCCAACCCTGCCAACTGCCTCAGAATGTGTCATATGATTGGTGACTGTTCCAAATCAAAAGAATCAAATCCCTTCTGCAGGAATCAATCAGAGGATGAGGTTCATTAGCAGGTCATAACTCAGTCCCTTTTAATAATTAATTAATAATGGCATTTATTGCGCTCTTACTATGTGCAAAGCACTGTTCTAAGCGCTGGGGAGGTTACAAGGTAATCAGGTTGTTCCCTGGGGGGCTCACGGTTTTAATCCCTATTTTTACAGATGAGGGAACTGAGGCCCAGAGAAGTTAAGTGACTTGCCCAAAGTCACACAGCTGACAATTGGCAAACCCGGGATTTGAACCCATGACCTCTGACTCTAAAGCCTGTGCTCTTTCCACTGGGTCACACTGCTTCTTTTAAGTGGAGGGAGGACAGTTCCCCTCTCAGGACCACACCTGGAGAGTTTCCAGTATTCTACCAGTCTCAACTACGGGAGGGAGAGTCAAGCAGAGGCCTTACCCAATCCATTCCTAGTTTGGACAGTGATTAGAAAGTGGAAGGCAATCTCCTGCAAGTCAAAACTCACCTGTGCTGGGCAGCAGTGTCATGGGAGAGAGTCGAGGGCAGAGACTCAAGTTTACTGCACAGAAGGAGGCAGTGGTAAACCATTTCTGTATCTTTCTAGACTGTGAGCCCACTGTTGGGTAGGGACTGTCTCTATATGTTGCCAACTTGTACTTCCCAAGCGCTTAGTACAGTGCTCTGCACACAGTAAGCGCTCAATAAATACGATTGATTGATTTAGCAAGAAAACTCTATGGATACACTACTAGAATGATTGCAGATGGAAGTGGGACATTCTGGGAGAGATGTGTCATTGCTATGGGTCGGAGATAACTTGACAGCATAAGTCAGAAAAGGACAATTAGATAGGGGTCCCCAAATATACTCATAATCCAATCAGATGCAGTTTTTTGCAATGTACAGCACTCTTGAATATCTGTTCGGGTGACTGTCCAATAATTTGAAGCATTTATGCCAATGGACCAGGTTTCCATGGGTATACTAAGCCAGCTACCTCAGCCATTTGCCTGGTGTGTGACCTCAGACAAGCCATTTAACTTCTCTGGGCCTCATTTTCCTCCTTTCTAAAAAGGGGATTAAATATCTGTTCTTTTAACTATTTAGATTAGCCTGATGTGGGACAGGGACTATGACCAGCCCAATTATCTTTTTTTTTGTTATAATGGTATAAAGTACTTACCGCATGTCGAGCATTACGTTAAACTCTGGGGTAGGCAGGAGAACACATACTGAATCCCTCTTTTGCAGTTGAGTAAACTGAGGCACAGAAACAACTTGCCCAAAGTCACACATCAGGCAAGTAGAGGAGTCAGGATTAGAACCCATGTCCTCAGGTTCCCAGGCCTGTGCTTTATCCACTAGGCTACAGGGCTTAGTAAAATGTGTGGCATAAAGTAAGAACTTAGATACCACAATTATTTTTATTATTCATTTCTACTGCTACCCTATACATACACAAATCCAATACACACATAAACATAAACACACTACAATTCTTGGATAAGGGCAGGGGGGCAATGGTGTGCCACGTGGTGTGACAGTTGCAGAATAACTGCAGCAAGATAACCACACTGAGCCTTTATCCATCCAGGATGGACAATCTAGTCATCCCTGGAGCTGCTAAAGAAGGGTCATACATACTAGCATCAAAACAAAGATCTCTTAAGGAAAACATATCCCGATGCCAACAATAAAAGGGAAGGAGTCAGTGCTGTTTGCATCAGCAGGACAGGAATTACCTCTGAGTAGAGATTACCAGAAGAGACTTTGCCTCACGTTCCCACATTTGCTCACTTTGAAAGACACTTTGTTGGGCTGGGAGCCAAGGGGAGGAATCTGGAAAGCATCTGGGAGTTTGGATTTCTTTGGCAATGAAAGTCAAAATTCTTTGCTGTAAAAGTTTGTGTCTACCAGATTATGCTGGGACAGTGCACCCTGGCACGTGGGGCCACCAGTTTAATTATTAATAATAATAATGATGGCATTTGTTAAGTGCTTACTATGTGCAAAGCACTGTTTTAAGCACTGGGGGGGATACAAGGTGATCAGGTTGTCCCACGCGGGGCTCACAGTCTTAATCCCCATTTTACAGATGAGGGAACTGAGGCTCAGAGAAGTGAACTGACTTGCCCAAAGGTCACACAGCAGGCATGTGGCAGAGCTGGGATTCGAAACCACAACCTCTGACTCCAAAGCCTGTGCTCTTTCCACTGAGCCACGCTGCTTCTCCATAATAAATAACGGTATTTATTAAGCACTTACTATGTGCTGTACTAAGTATTAAGTGCTGTACTAAGTGTTGGGATGGTGCACCCTGGCATGTAGGGCAAGTGGGCCTCTACTAGATTACTACTACTACTACTACTAATAATAATTGTGGTATTTGTTAACCATTTACTATGTGCCAGGCACTATACTAAGCACTAGGGTAAATGCAGGCAATTGCGATTAGACACAGTCCCTGTCCCGCATGGGACTCACAGTCTTAATCCCTATTTTACAGATGAGGGAACTGAGGCCCAGAGAAGTTAGTTAAGTGACTTGTCCAAGGCCACACAGCAGATAAGTGGCAGAGCCAGGATTAGGACCCATGATCTTCCGACTCCCAGGGTCGTGCTCTATTCACTTCATCATGCTGCTTCCCTTTTTATGCTGGGGTGGTGAACTCTGGTACACTGAGCTAGCGGGGTGATTTAATGAAGAATATCTGTCATAAATTATGATCCAGGTATGGGTCCTTTTGTTAATGGTTACCTAGCAGAACAGACCCATTACAAGGCCAAGTTGGGAGTAATACTATTCATTGAGAGAATGGCCAGAAAGCTGATTTCACACATTTTACCAGGAATGAACCTTTGCAGATAAGGCAGGTTGGTAGAAATATATAAATGAGCTAGTAGATTCTTTGTATTTTCTTTTTCAGGATTGGCATGTGCATTAACATTCTCAAATTGTAGGACTAATAAATGATAGATCATAGCAGTAATGGGAAGTCTTTATCTGGTAGCAGCATATATCCTTTTTCTATCTGTAATTTATCATATATTATCCCTTTTAAGAATCTAAAGTGGTTGAGCTCTCAAATCCCAAATTGGAGGGATTACCTGAAAATCCCCCAGTACTCACCGCAGAGCTGACGACTCACCCTCCTCCGAACAACTGGTCTCTGAAGGCCAGAGGCTGGCAATCCTAACCCGGTACGTTTTCTCCCCTTTGTTTCAACCCTTTCCTTATTTTATTCTATGAATGTCAGGCCCTGAGCTGAAATCATTCACCCTGCTCCAGTTGCTTTTAGGTGGGAGTTAGAAAAAAAAAATCTGTCCAAGCAGAATTTGCAAAATTGTTTCACCTCACAAATCACCTAAGTTATGTAGACCATCCTAAGGGGGTAGACTGACTCAAGTACTTGTTCTATCAGTGGCAGTAATGATGATAAATATTCATCTCTTGCTTATGTTCACATCAGATCCCTTGGCCATCTGTTCCCTGCTGCATTGAATCAAAGAGTTCTCCATTGAATCTTCTACTCCTTGCCTCTTTCTAGTAAGAATAAAATTTGCTGTACCTGGGACGGAGTTTGGCCAATCAGGTTCAATGAGTACATGTGTTGCAGGTTTCCTTAAATATAGGGTTTCCTGGGCTGTAACCCATTTTGCAGCTACAGATTCAAACTCTCACTCCCTTGCAAAGCCAAAGCCTCACATTCCTAAAGCATGACCTTTATATCCTGACCTCTTCACCTCTCCCTGAATAATGCACATGATGGAGCACTAGAAACTGGTAGGTTTCCCTGGTTATCTGGCGCAATCCTTTGACAGCTCTGTTTTCCTTAAAGGTCTGAATTGGAGTGTGTTACAAACAGTCTGTAAGGTGGTAAGGGGAAACTATATCCTGTTCTATACCATGATTTTCTAAGAAAGGATTCAGAGACATTTCAAGAGGTGGAATCTTTTTAGAGAGGGTCTAGGTCATAATTTTGTGGGGAGAGCCATCTTAAAGAAAGGCAGAAGGAAGACTGTTGGGTAGGGACTCTCTCTATATGTTGCCAGCTTGTATTTCCCAAGCGCTTAGTACAGTGCTTTGCACACAGTAAGTGCTCAATAAATATGATTGAGGCTTTTTAGATGTCTTCAAAGGCAGAAACCACTATGGTAATCATTCCTCTAGGCTGTAAGTTCCTCTGTAGGTTGAAAATTCATTGTGGGCTGGCAACCTGTCTACCAAATCTATTATGTTGTACTCTCCCAAGTGCTTAGTATAGTGCTTTGCACATAGTAAGCACTTAATAAATGCCCTTATTATAATTATTACTCTGTACACTAATAATAATGGTAATTGTTAAGCACTTACTGGGAGCCAGGCACTCTGAAATACTGGAGTGGATACAAGCAAATTGGGTTGGGCATTTGTGGGGCTCGTAGTCTCAATCCACATTTTACAGATGAGATAACTGAGGCACAGAGAAGTGAAGTGACTTGCCTGAGGTCACACAGCAGACAAGATGCAGAGTGGGGATTAGAACAAAGTTACTTATGATTCCCAGGCCCTTGCTCTATCCACTATGCCAGTTGATGGATTCATTCATTTTGATAGCCTTGCAGAAGATCAAAGGGATCTTTTATCATATTGCTCTGACACAAAGATCTGGATCCTTCTTGAAAGGAATTAGAAGAGCCAACTCTCCTTGTCATCAAGGGTGAGAAGAGATTTTAAATGATGAATTATGAAATAATGGCAAAACCCAGGGCTTGGAATGTTGTCAGCCCTACATGGTTTTGCCATCTGGCTTTGTAATCCAGATGTTTTTCTGAGATTGCTAGGACTGGTAGCCAATTTAAAGTCTGTTATTTGAGTGCATCACCCTCCAAGCAATTTTTCTTGACCCCATACCAAGCCAGTATGATGTCTTCACTTCCAAAAGGCTAAAGAATTCCGAATGCTGAAACAGGACTAGAGGGCAGGGTTCTAATTGCCTGACCATAACTATGCCCTGCATAACACAATATATCATCCTTATTTCCCCTCATTCATGTGAACCCAACAGTTGATCCAATTTGTGAAGTCATAAAATCTCCATAACAGGAGAACTGCTTGCTTCAGACTTTGAAGGTTTGACAGATTTTACCTAGGTTCTTTGCATCTTTAATGTGGTATTTAATGTGAAAGAAATTTTTAAAAAAGTTTAAATTGCTTTCCATAAGGCTTCTTTGTCATCACTGATGCAATTGTGTACTTATACCGCTCTTGGGGGTTGAATATACAGCGTGGCTCAGTGGAAAGAGCCTGGGCTTTGGAGTCAGAGGTCATGGGTTCAAATCCTTGCTCTGCCAACTGTGAATTGTGTGACTTTGGGCAAGTCACTTAACTTCTCTGTGCCTCAGTTACCTCATCTGTAAAATGGGGATTAAAAACTGTGAGGCCCCCCATGGGACAACCTGATCACCTTGTAACCTCCCCAGCGCTTAGAACAGTGCTTTGCATGTAGTAAGCACTTAACAAATACCATCATCAATATTATCATTATTATTATGTGCTCCCATCAATTTTAATTGCAAAAGGCAAGTCTGAAAATTTAAACACCCAGAAAGGTCACTGGAGTTGGTTTCCATTCCCAGGTGTGGAACCTTTGCTAATATCATTGTAATGCTGTCAGGGTAATAATAATAATAATGATATTTGTTAAGTGCTTATTATGTGCAAAGCACTGTTCTAAGTGCTGGGGTGAATACAAGGTGATCAGGTTGTCCCATGTGGGGCTCACAGTCTTAATCCCTATTTTGCAGGTGAGGGAACTGAGGCACAGAGAAGTTAAGTGACTTGCCCAAAGTCACACAGCTGACAGCAGGGTTGGCCAACACCTGCAGCAGGACTTTAATTTATGCAGTTTGCGTAGCATTAAAACTGCCCCAGCTGCATGTACCTCATGAATCCTATGGACAGTAGTACTGAAATACCTTTCATTTTGATTAAACTACAAAGTAGTTTCTTAGAAAGGAAAAGTAGTTCCTATTTTCCAGCAGATTACTCTCCCCCCATCCTGTTTGGGGTGCTCTGAATTGTAAACCAGAGAGCTTAATAAAAGAAACATTATTTCTTCCCCATGAAGGCATTAGAATTTCACACCATGGTAACCAGTGACATGTGAAAAGGTCTACGCTGAGCATTGGTTGACACTGAGTATCAATCATTATTCCATCTGGGACTGAACATGCAGTATTAATCATTGGGAGAAATCATGCGCATTTTTATAACATGAATCAAAATGAGTTTCTTAACAAAAGTCATGCCAAGGCCCTTACAGAATGGAGACATTTGTCTGATACTGGTTTGTTATGCTTTTTATATGTATAGTAAACTATCCAAGAGAGTTCTGTATATGAAAAATACTGGTATCCTTTGATTTCTCACTGAATGTGATGCAATATTTGCTGCATAAGAAAAACATGGAGGTGGATTGCTAAAGTCACTGATCGAATTCCAGGTGAGAGACTTATCATTTGAGCATAATGATAATAATAATGTTGGTATTTGTTAAGCGCTTACTATGTGCTAAGCACTGTTCTAAGCGCTGGGGAGGATACAAGGTAATCAAAGTTGTCCCACATGGGGCTCACATTTTTAATCCACATTTTACAGATGAGGAAACTGAGGCACAGAGAAGTTAAGTGACTTACCCAAAGTCTCACAGCTGACAAGTGGCAGTGCAGGGATTAGAACCCATGACCTCTGACTCCCAAGCCCGGGCTCTTTCCACTGAGCCACACTGCTTCTCACATAGCTCCATGTATATAAAGAAGTTCAAAATGATACCACCTGTTGGCATCGGCCACAGCTACAAAGAGTGGTGATGATGTTGATGGTATTTGTTAAGCGCTTACTCTGTGCCATGCACTGTTCTAAGAGCTGAGCACTTGACCCCAAAGCTAAGTAACTTGCAATATCCATAACAAAAAAGTGTATCTAAACATAGTGAATCTACATGATTGAGATGGAGGCAAATAATGGATTTATTTGCATATCTGATTTAATCTAGAGCTTTGGATCCCTATAAAAGGTAATTAACTAGATGCGATATATCATGAAATTTTGGAATCTTTCTTTTTGGCAGCAGTGTAGAAAAAATGCTTCATTTTTTTAGAGAGATCAAGCGGCAACTCATTAAACTAGAACAAGGACAAAGTCCTCAAAAATTTTTCTGCTTCAACCTCTATACGTTCACTTGGTTAATTTTACAGGAAAAAGGCACTACTATTCAGAGATTGGCTTTTAACATAGGCATCTAAGACATTACAAGGACACATGTACCTTGTGATAAATGTTCACCTTTGATGGACTGTGTAATGGGAATTTGATCTGTTTGTAAGTGCTGTGAACTCTGAGGGTCATTGTGATTTTGATCTCCCGACGCTAGTTCTTGGCAAGTATGAAAAATGGGTCTGAACTGCTAGGGACTAACTGACCGTATTTATAAGATCCTTAACCACCTACTTACACTGATTTAATGAGCCCTCTGGAAGACTGGAATATTAATGCCCTACTTCTCCATAGACCTTTGAGCATTCTGCTATTAAATCACTTACATGTTGAGGGTCAAAGAGGGACAGGTTAAAAAAAAATCTGTGCAGGGAAAGAATTTGTATTCAGATTGAGGAATGCTAAGGAAATTTGGGATGAACCTAAAATAACTGTTTAACAAATCAAGATAAAAGTGGTGGTAAATTTTTCAGGATAATTGACTTTTTTTTCCTAACCAATTCCACTTTCTCACTTTACTAATTTCATTTAACCAAAAAAGCTCACCCCTTTGCTAACAGGGTCTGAATATTATCTTGGGAAACTTCTTGCGACTGAGGACCCTCATAGTGTAATAGATTTTAAAGCCAAACCAGATGGAATTTTCTGGCAACTTTCATTTATTCATTCATTCACTGAGCATCTATTTAGTGCATAACTCTACATGAAGTTCTTGGGAGAGTAGAATAAAAGTAAAAAGCATAGCCCCTGTTCTCAAGGAGTAAGGCAATCACAAATCACAAAGAGCACAGTCTTGGGAGTCAAAGGTCATGGATTCTAATCCCAGCTCCTCTACTTGTTCGCTGTGTGACTTTGGGCAAGTCATTTGACATCTCTGTGCCTGTTATCTCATCTGTAAAATGGGAATTAAGACTGGTAGCCCCACATGGGACAACCTGATTACCTTGTATCTATCCCAGTGCTTAGAACAGTGCTCGGCACATAGTAAGCGCTTAACAAATGCCATTATTATTATTATTATGTGCCAGGCATTGTACTGCATAGGGATGGATACAAGCAAATTGGGTTGGACACAGTCCGGCTCACAGTTTCAGCTCTCTTCCTCCCTTCAAAGCCCTACTGAGAGCTCACCTCCTCCAGGTGACCTTCCCAGACTGAGCCCCCTCCTTCCTCTCCCCTTCCTCCCCCTCCCCATCCCCCCCCGCCTTACCTCCTTCCCCTCCCCACAGCACCTGTACATATGTATATATGTTTGTACATATTTATTACTCTATTTTACTTGTACATATTTACTCTATTTTATTTCGTTTATATGTCTTGTTGTCTGTCACCCCCTTCTAGACTGTGAGCCCGCTTTTGGGTAGGGATCATCTCTATATGTCGCCAACTTGTACTTTCCAAGCACTTAGTACAGTGCTCTGCACACAGTAAGCACTTAATAAATATGATTGAATGAATGAATGAATCCCCATTTTACAGATGAGACAACTGAGGCACAGATAATTGAAGTGACCCAAAATCACACAGCAGATAAGTGATGGAGCCACGATTAGAACCCATGACATCTGACGCCCAGGCTCTAACCACTAAGCCATGGTGCTTCTTCAGTTCCAGGTAAGGGAAAAGGTGTGAGCTCTGGGTTGGAGACAGAAGAGGTGAGAGTGAGATCGAAGGTAGGATGGTCAATGGACCTGTTTTACACAGGGCAGTCTGGTGTTCAGCAGATTTGTTTAGTTTCCTTTTCCTAAATAGAGCCCAGTGACTGTTACTAAGGTCCTCGACATAGACGTGTGCCCCAGCTTGGAACCAGAAGGGCAAGCCAAAGATTTCTGGAAGAAGCTGGGGGTTTAGGCATTTCCCCTTAAGTGATGCACAAATTATTGTACTTCTGAAAAATGGTGTGTTGAGATATCATCACATTATCTTATATAACTGGCAAGTAACTGCTAGAAATCAGACAAAGAAAGATGTGGCCAACACAAGCCCCGCAAGGTATAATAAGTGTGGCCTCCCTGGGATTTTCCAGGTATTTCCTTGGGACAGTGTGACTCCATAGTCAGGTAGAGATGAATTCAAACCGATTTTTGCAACTTGAGTTTATATCAGACTGTCTGTCTGTAGAAAAATGTCAAGAAAGACCTGCAATTTGCCAGAGATGAGGCAGAATATTGAGAGTGCTAAACAGTTAGAGAAGCAGCATGGCTCAGTGGGAAAAGCCTGGGCTTTGGAGTCAAAGGTCATGGGTTCAAATCCCGGCTCTGCCACTTGTCAGCTCTGTGACTTTGGGCAAGTCACTTCACTTCTCTGGGCCTCAGTTACCTCATCTGTAAAATGGGGATTGAGTGTGAGCCCCACATGGGACAACCTGATCACCTTGTAACCTCCCCAGCATTTAGAACTGTGCTTTGCACATAGTAAGCGCTTAATAAATGCCATTATTATTATGATTATTATTCACGTGGGTCCTTGAAAAGAGTTATTCATGCTAAGGGCCATTTTTGCTTGAATTATCTTTCTAATAACGACAACAAAAATGATTAAGTTTGTATTGTGGGCCGTTATAATAGCTGCTCACTAATATGAAATTGTGGTGGCATGTAAGATGTAGCAAAGCTGCCAATTTACTTGTTCCTTACTAAGAGTGCTGCTGCTTGCTGACTGAGGAGCAAGGAGAGAATGGCAAAATTGATTGCTTGGGTTAGTCGCTGCCAAGCCACCAGGCTTTAACAGCCCTGGGAGGAACCCAACTCAGACTGAAATCTTGAAATAGGAAAGGGAGATTTATTTAATGTCCAACTCTCTCCCTCTGACTTAGTTCCTGTCTTTCTCTCTCCCCCCAATCTCTCTCTTCCTCGCTTCCCTTCTCTTTTCTGGCTTTCTCTCTCAGTCCCTCTTTCCTGAGCTACAGAGATTCTCTCTGGCTTGCCATTATGGACAGTGAACACCTATAATATTATCTGCTAATCCTGCTGGATTATACTCTCCCAAGTACAGTGCTCTGCACATAGTCAGTACTCAATAAATATCATTGATTGAGTGCCATTCCTTAGTTCAGAGCCTGGCCAGACTGCCACTAACTTGATCTCTCTAAAGTGTAATTCTCAGCAGCTTAATCTCAGCATCTAGCATTCATTCAATCATATTTCTTGAGCATTTACTATGTGCAGAATATTGTACTAAGCGCTTGGAAAGTACATTTTGGCAATAGAGACAATCCCTGCCCAAGTTGGGTTTACAGTCTAGAAGGGGGGGAGGTAAGTACTGTGTTGATTGGAATCTGTTATACATCATTCCATGCAGGAGGTAGAGAGAGGTTCCTTTGTAGGGCAGGATAGGGTGGGAAAGGGGATGGGAACCTCAGAAGTTTGAGACAGGAAGCGAAATTTCCATTAGAGTAATAAGTTTAGTTATTTCTTATGTCCATCTATAAGGAGCAATCTTTAGCCATTTTGATTGAAATTCAATAAGGTAGGAAGATGCTTGTTTAGCGAATTGCTCCTCCCAGGATAATCTCATAAGCAAGGGGTGTATCTCATGAGGAGAGCCTCTTCACCTTTGTAGAAGTCAATTACTCGGCTTCAAGGCTGTCCATCACCTCGCCCCCTCCTACCTCACCTCCCTTCTTTCCTTCTCCAGCCCAGCCTGCACCCTCCACTCCTCTGCTGCTAACCTCCTCACTGTGCCTTGTTCTCACCTGTCCCGCCATCGACCCCCGGCCCACGTCATCCCCCGGGCCTGGAATGCCCTTCCTCTGCACATCCACCAAGCTAGCTCTCTTCCTCCCTTCAAAGCCCTACTGAGAGCTCACCTCCTCCAGGAGGCCTTCCCAGACTCAGCCCCCTCCTTCCTCTCCCCCTCCCCATCTTCCCAGCCCTACCTCCTTCCCCTCCCCACAGCACCTGTATATATGTTTGTACATATTTATTACTCTATTTATTTTACTTGTACATATTTACTATTCTATTGATTTTATTTTGTTTATATATATTGTTTTGTTGTCTGTCTCCCCCTTCTAGACTGTGAGCCTGTTGTTGGGTAGGGACCGTCTCTATATGTTGCCAATTTGAACTTCCCAAGTGCTGCGTGGCTCAGCGGGAAGAACACAGGCTTTGGAGTCAGAGGTCTTGAGTTCGAATTCTGGATTGGCCACATGTCTGCTGTGTGACCTTGGCCAAGTCACTTAACTTGTCTGAGCCTCAGTTACCTCATCTGTAAAATGAGGATTAAGACTGTGAGCCCCACGTGGGACAACTTGATCCCACTGTATCCCCCCCCGCGCTTAGAACAGTGCTTTGCATATAGTAAGCGCTTAACAAATGCCATTATTATATTATTGTTATAATAAATACGATTGAATGAATTGAATGAATGAATTAACATGAGGTGACAATCATTTACACGCTGAACTCCATCTGGGTAGTCAGGTAGAGTCAATCCAAGAGGATGGGTTGTTAGAGAGTTAATAGACAGTGAAAGGGGCAGACACGTGTTAAAAAGAACCAAGAGCTGCCAAGGCCTGATCTGAAAGTGTAGGAGAAAGAGTAGCTTTTGGACAGCCCAGTCTGAACTTTCTCTCTCCAACTGGCTGAATGGAACCAGACAGCAACCCTGAAGAACTGAGGTTCTTTTTCTTTTCTAATGACATTTTTTAAATGCTTACTATGTGTCAGGCAATGTTACTGAGTGATGGGGTTGATGCTGGCTGATCAGGTTCATTCAATCATATTTATTGAGTGCTTACTGTGTGCAGAGCACTGTAATAATAATAATAATAATAATAATAATAATAATAATAATAATAATAATGGCATTTATTAAGCGCTATGTGCCAAGCACTTTCTAAGCACTGGGGAGATTACAAGGTGATCAGGTTGTCCCACGGTGGGCTCACTGTACTAAGTGCTTAGGTTGGACCTAGTCCACATCCCAAACGGGGCTCACAGTCTTAATCCCCACTTTACAGATGAAGTAACAGAGGCACAGTTAAGTGACCTGCTCAAGTTTACACAGCAGGCCCGTGAAGGAACTGGGATTAGAACCCATGTCCTTCTGATTCCCAGACTTTGATTCTATCCATTAGGAAACACTTTTTTCATTTCATGGAAAAAGCAGGGACATAAAGTGATCTGACCACATAGGGCTTCAGGGAGCTCAATTTTAGTACTCCTCAAAGGTACACAATAATAACGATAATGGTGGCATTTATTAAGTGCTTACTATGTGCAAAGCACTGTTCTAAGTGCTGGGGAGGTAACAAGGTGACCAGGTTGTCCTACGGCGGGCTCACAGTCTTAATCCCCATTTTACAGATGAGGGAACTGAGGCACAGAGAAGTTAAGTGACTTGCCCGAAGTCACACAGCTGACAATTGGTGGAGCTGGGATTTGAACCCATGACCTCTGACTCCAAAGCCTGTACTCTTTCCACTGAGCCATGCTGCTTCTCTACATAAGAAGAGTCATGGGGTACTTGGGGAAGGAGAAGAAATTTAACCCTTGATTCAATGTCTAAGGTAAAGGGTCTGAACTACTTTTCTTCTATTGTTTTCTGTGTGAGAAATGTTATATACTACGTAAACATACGGTGGCAACTGGTTTTCCCCCTGCCTGAGGTTTTAGGTAGCTTGTGTGTACATAGACTGCAGAAATGAAGGGTGTGTGTGTGTGTGTGTGTGTGTGTGTGTGTGTGTGTGGAGTTCTGGCCCTTTGTCTAAGGGTGGAGTGCACTGGGTGTGGAGGAAAATTCTTTTTTCCCCCTCTTTGAGTGAACATGATTTTGTTAATAAATAAAGGATCTTTTGCTTGGATAACATTTTTTTTAAAGTCATTTCTGGTGTCCATCAGGAAATGATAAACCATGGTCAGAATGGAAGAAACTAGACCATTACTGGAAGACATGGTAGTCATCAGTACTAAAATAGAGAGGCAGCGTGGCTCAGTGGAAAGAGCCTGGGCTTTGGAGTCAGAGGTCAGGGGTTCAAATCCCAGCACTGCCAATTGTCAGCTGTGTGACTTTGGGCAAGTCACTTAACTTCTCTGTGCCTCAGTTCCCTCATCTGTAAAATGGGGATTAGACAATGGGGGTGAGACAACCTGATCACCTTGTAACCCCCCAGTGCTTAGAGCAGTGCTTTGCACATAGTAAGTGCTAAATAAATGCCATTATTATTATTATTATATCAAGGCACTGAAGTAGAACAAATCTACTTGTCCAGCCTACTCCTCAAATAAATCAACGGCTTTTATTGAGGGGTTTCTGTGAGCACTATATTAAGCTTTTGGGAGAGTGTCATAAAATAGAGAAGGCAGACACAATCCTGGCCCACAAGAATCTTGTAGTCTAGAGGGGATGTAACATTTCTAAAATCAAACTACTTATCCTCCCTCTTAAATCTACTTCTCGAATTTTCGTATGTCAGATAATCATATTATTATCCTGGCTGACCCCGCAGCCCCCAACTTTATAATCATCCCTGACCCCTTCCTTCCTTAAGTCTCACATTGTCAACTGCCTAATTCTGTAAGTTTTTTATTCATAACATTTTCCAAATACATACTTTCCTCTTCATTCAAACACAAATAACCACTACTCTGGTTATATCACAGGACTGATAAAACCTCCTCTCGTTTTCCTGCTTTCAATCTATATCACACAGTGCAACACAATTCATCTTCTTGGACTGTCACTGGGTATACATATCTCCACTTATATCTCTCCACTGACTCCCCTGGGGACCTGATCAAGTCAAAAACATATCACAATAATCTTCCAGGCACTCTACCTTACCTATTTGCTCTCTTCACCAGTTGCTCCCCAGTCTTCTAGCTCTTCTCCTCGCTCATGCTCACACTGTTCCTCTGGCTTGGCAGGTCAACTGAGAAGTCAGAGTTAAATGAATAGATTTGGGAGTCAATTGCATATAACTGGTACCTAGACGGTAAGCCCGGTGTGGGCAGGGATTCTCTCTCATTATTGCTGAATTGAACTTTCCAAGCGTTCTGCATGCAGTAAGCACTCAATAAATATGATCGAATTAGATAATGAAATTGAGTTCTAGATGTGTACATGGATAAAGGAAAGAGCATGGTTTAAAGTAATCATTGCCATGAGGAACTTGAGGTTAATTGGCATCTATTATTTAGGGATGACTTGAACAGGGAATAAAATTAATGCCCAAATGCTGGACATAAAATTTACGTTTTTATTAAGTTTTAATGAATTAAATGTCTGTCACAATTGATATAATTAAAGAGTATGGAAAGCCAGGATTTTTTTTTAAAGTAGGTATTCAAATCAAAGCTTACTTTGGTTACCCCCTTTTAATTGCTGCATTCCCTTAAAAATCCATTTCTAAAGAGACCTGCATGATCCAAATAACCAAAGGATGTCTTTGTTACTTCAAAGTAGTATATACCCAATACAGTGGGTAGTTTTGGGATACACAGTCACTGAAGTTGGCATAACTGTTAATTATTTGAGGCCCAATAAGCTAGATTTCTTCCAAGACTGCACCTAGGCTTATGCTGGTACCTTGTAAAGGTGTCTTTTTTCTGAAAAGAGTTGTCACTGCATTGTACTGAAGAGTGTATTCAGTTTGGCTTAAAGCTTTAATGCTATAACTAGTGTCCCACTGCGTGTGTGGATTTTTGTCGGCTTTCTTAATTTGGTTTCCGACTTCTTGGTATATTCATGTATCAATATGCTGTCTGTAGCAGAATTCACTCAGAGCTTGGTTCTTTGAAATTGATGGAAATCTTTTGTATATAAGGAATTCTACAGGCAGATGAAGCTGTCATCAGGCTTCTAGTTTTTGATTCAAAATGTGGGAGGAAAGAATCTACAAAAAGAAAAGTGGATAAGGAAGTGGGAGTTCAGCTTCAAGGCTATTACTGTACTACTTATCCAGATTTCATCTGGTGTAATTCAATCAATCAATAGCCTTTATTAAGCACTTGAAAGTTGTCTGCATGTCCCCACTCCTCAACACCTTCCAATCAATGATAGACTGTGAGCCCGTTGTTGGGTAGGGATCATCTCTATCTGTTGCCAAATTGTACTTTCCAAGTGCTTAGTACAGTGCTCTGCACACAGTAAGTGCTCAATAAATACGATTGAATGAATGAATGAATTTCTTGAGTACTTTCTATATGCAGAGCATTCTATTAAGCACTCAGGAGCAGACAATATAGCAGAGTTGGTAGACACATTTGCTGCTCACAATAAACTCACCGTCGGGCCAAAGAGGCAGACATTAATTGAAATCAATAAATTATGGATATATATCTATATATCTATATCTATCTATCTATCTATCTATATATATATAAGTGCTGTGGGGCTGAGGAATCAAGGATTCAAATCCAAAGACAAGGGTGATGCACTATGCCATGCTGCTTCCCTTCCCACAACTCTCCAATCTTCAAAACACTTTTGAATTGTATATATCCATAATTTATATTAATGTCTGTTTCCCACTTTAGACTTTAAGCTCAATGTGGGCAAGGAATGTGTCTCATACCGTACTCTCCCAGGTGCTTAATACAGTGTTCTGCACACTTTGTTGTTCAATAAATATGTTTGGCTGACTGAAATCCCACCTTCTCCCAGAGACTTTCCCTGACTAATTTTTTTCTCCTTGGCTCGCATACTCACTACAATGCTCAGCAAATTCCCACAATCCTACTCACACATGCACACATTATTTCTCTTTGCAGTTTTCCACAAATTATAAATACTACTATTGAGTACTTCTTTTTCCTACTAAGCGCTTAGTACAGTGCTCTGCACACAGTAAGTGCTCAATAAATACAATTGAATGAATGAATTCCTACCTGAAAATTGTTCTCTTTTTCTCTACCTTGCCAGACTGCTATTATATTTCCCTCAGGAGTTAGTGTGGACTAATGGAAAGAATATAGGACTGAGTCAGGGGAGCTGGGTTTGATTGGGGAAGCAGCGTGGCTCAGTGGAAAGAGCACAGGCTTTGGAGTCAGAGGTCATGGGTTCAAATCCCAGCTCCACCAATTGTCAACTGTGTGACTTTGGGTAAGTCACTTCACTTCTCTATGCCTCAGTTACCTCATCTGTAAAATGGGGATTAAGACTGTGAGCCCCCCGTGGGACAACCTGATCACCTTGTAATCTCCCCAGCGCTTAGAGCAGTGCTTTGCACATAGTAAGTGCTTAATAAATGCCATTATTATTATTATTTTTCCAAGCTCTGACTGATATCTTTGTGATATTGGGCAAGCTGTAACCTCTCAGTGGCTCAGTTTCTTACACAAATGGGGATACAATCGATTCTGAGCCCTCCATGAGAAGCACAAACTTGTGAGTCAGATAACCTCGTTCTAATCCCAGATCCACTGCTTGCCTGCTAAGTGTCCGCGGAAAAGTCACTTAACTTTTTTGTGCTTCAATTTTCTATGTCTATAAAACGGAAATTGAATAGTTGGTGTGAAGCAGCGTGGCATAGTGGATAGAGCACGGTTCTGGGTGCCAGAAGAACCTGAGTTCTAATCCTGCTCTGTCACTTGTCTGCTCTGTGGCCTTGGACAAGTCACTTTACTTCTCTGTGCTTCAGTTCCCTCATCTGTAAAATGAGGGTTAAGACTGAGGTTCATGTGGGACAGGGACTGTGTCCAACCAGATTTATGCTTGTATCTACCTCAGCACTTAGGACAGTGCCTGGCACATAATAAATACTTAACAAACACCACACTTATTACTGTTGTAATTATTATTACTAATAGTAATATTATTATTATTGCTCTCCCTCCCCTTTAGACTCTAAGGACCATGAGGGGAAGGGACTGTATTTGTCCCGATTATTTTACATCTACACAGTGCTTGGCACATAGTAAATGCTAAAAATGCTCTAAAAATCATCATCATCATCATTATTATTATTATTAATAATAATAATAATAATAATGGCATTTATTAAGCGCTTGCTATGTGCAAAGCACTGTTCTAAGCACTGGGGAGGTTACACGGTGATCAGGTTGTCCCACGGGGGGCTCACAGACTTAATCCCCATTTTACAGATGAGGGAGCTGACAAGTTAAATGACTTACCCAAAGTCACACAGCTGACAATTGGTGGAGCCGGAATTTGAACCCATGACCTCTGATTCCAAAGCCCGTGCTCTTTCCACTGAGCCACGCTGCTTCTCATTATTATTATATTATTAATATAATACTATTATTACAATCCTAATAATATATAATAATACGTGATATATAATAATAAAATATATTATTTTAATGTAATAATAAAATATATTATTATAATATAATGATAGCAATAATAATATTATGATATATCATATATAATAATATATAATCCTAATATTATTATTAGAAGGATTGTCTGCTAACATATCCTTGTATCTATCCTAAACTTAGGGCATTTATTAATCACCTATTATGTGCTAAAAACTTAATTTATTTCTCTGCACACCATAAGCAGCCAAATACTATCCACTGATTGATAGCATGAGTGATTGTAGGTCTAAGATAAAAAGAAGCACTTCACACAGTGGGTGGTATGACTATGGAATTTATCACCTGAAGCTGTGCAGAGGGAACACAGTCATAGACTCGAGAAGAGCTCAGACAGATTAATTAATGATAGCTACAGAATGGATATTTGAGGGCAAGTTAGAGATGTCAATGGGGATAGTCAAGGATGTTACAAGGAAGATTTAAAATTAAGGTTGTTTAAAGGCTTGAAGCTTTAGGTAATGCATGATCTATTACGAGGAAAATGTAGGTATTTATAAAGTACATTCTTAACAAGTGGATGGATGGATGTGTGGATAGGTGGGAGAAGATTCTGTGAAAGGGTGGGAAATACATGTACCAAGTGTAAATTTAGGTCCAGGCTGGAGTTTGGGTGCTTTTTCTTTTCTGGATTGTTACCTACTTGAAACCAAAATGGCAGACCCAATATGGTTACAATTTTGGCTTCTCTATAGATAAGTTTGGACCTTAACTTAAGTTTGAACTTAAGCCACTCACTATTGTGTTTCAGGTTCAATAAATGGGACTAGTTAATGCCTCTCGCTAACTTCACTGAACTGGTTTCTCTTAAAACTAGCGGATCTGTGTTATTGTGTCTGCCTCTCTATGACTTTGAATGTATTATCATCCAGCTGTGTTTTCCGTTACCGCCTCTCACCCCGGGCACCACCCCTTCCCCCCCACCCCCTGCCCCCCTCCATTCAACAGGGCCCTCAGTTGACCACTTTCTCTTTAGGTCATCTTCATCCTCATTTTCCTCTTAATGATGTATTTTTAATTACATGTCTCATCCTCTTTTCCATAGAAAAGTTAGCATTTTCTGAGTTCTGAGAAATTTAACTTTGACTTAGGGATATTTAATATCTGTGACCTTTTTTTCCACCTCCTTGATTGTTTACTCCACATCTCTGTGCAAGAAGTTCTTGTTGACTCTTCTCCTAGACAAAAAAAAAAAAGGATTTGGTCACAATTTTCCATCATAATTGTGTTATTAGAATCCTCTATTTTCCTCTTCCTTTTCTCTTTCCAATGATGCAGTTCCACCACTACAATGGTTTAAGTGCTTGTTACATCATAATGGGGCTACTGCACTGACTTCCCAGCTGATCTTCCTTCTCCAAACACTTTTTTTTAAAGGATACTTATTCAGCACTTACTATGTGCCACGCACTGTACTAAGCATTGGGGTAGATGCAAAATAATCAGGTTGGACATAGTCCCTGTCTCTCACGTCTCCCCACTAATCCATATGCTTGCACCACTCTCAAACCCACACCACTTATGTACATATCTTTAAATTATTTATTATTAATTACTCATTAATATTAATAACTGTCTCCCCCTCTAGACTGCAAGGTCAATATGTACAGGGAATATATCTGCTTATTCTCTTCTATTCTCCCAAGAGCCTAGAACAGTGCTTTGCATATAATAACCACTCAAATACCATTGATTGATAATACACACTGGTGCCTGTTTTACTAGTATTATTATCATCATCATTATATTAAGTGCTTACTATGTGCCAACCACTATACTAAGCTCTGGGGTAGATAGAAGCTCATAGGTTTGGACACAGTCCCTGTTCCACATGGGACTCACAGTCTAATTAATTTAATTTTGGTATTTGTTAAGCACTTACTATGTGCAATGCACTGTTCTAAGCACTGGGGAGGATACAAGGTGATCAGATTGTCCCATATGGGGCTCACAGTCTTCACCCCAATTTTACAGATGAGGTAACTGAGGCCCAGAGAAGTGAAGTGACTTGCCCAAAGTCACTCAGCTGACAAGTGGCGGAGCAGGGATTTGAACCCGTGACCTCTGACTCCAAAGCCCGTGCTCTTTCCACTGAGCCACGCTGCTTCTCTATGTATTCTCTCCCCAGTCTTATCACAGGGCTCTGCACATTGTAAAGAATCAATGGCACTGACTGATTGATTGAATGACTGTGCCTGGAATCTGACAAAATGTATTCTTGTTTCTGGAAGCTTGTGCAACCTCCTGTCATCTCTCATGCAGACAGCAATGGGCTATCGTGGGCTCAGGGCAGAGGTAGAAGAGATGCTTTCTGTGTCAAGGCAGTCAGGAATAAATGTTTCTCACTTGGTTAGTCTGAAAACCAGAGAAATATAAAAAATGTCAACAAATGCCCGTGCTGTTTCAGGAATCCAGGTTGCTGAGTACCTCAACATCATCATCATCATCATCATCTTCATCAATCGTATTTATTGAGCGCTTACTATGTGCAGAGCACTGTACTAAGCGCTTGGGAAGTACAAATTGGCAAGATATAGAGACAGTCCCTACCCAACAGTGGGTTCACAGTCTAAAAGGGGGAGACAGAGAACAAAACCAAACACACTAACAAAATAAAATAAGTAAATAGAATAGATATGCAAACAAAATAAAATAAATAGAATAGATATGTAAATAGAGTAGATAGTCTCTGCATCAAAGCCAAGACTCCTAATCAGTCAATTTTGAAGCCTCCACTATTTCTCCTATGTTCTGGCTCTCCTCACAGACAACTCCACTCCTCCCAAGCCCATTTCCTGGCTATACCCCAGTCTCATCTTGTCCTTCTCCAATTCCTTATTCATTCATTCATTCAATCGTATTTATTGAGCGCTTACTGTGTGCAGAGCACTGTACTAAGCACTTGGGAAGTACAAGTTGGCAACATAAAGAGACAGTCCCTACCCAACAGCGGGCTCACAGTCTATTCAAGTTGCCCCCAGAGTTAGGAATGGCTCCCACCTCAGTTCCACCAAAACTTAGCTCTCTGCATCTTCAAATACCACCTAAAAGCCCATCTAATAATAATAATAATGGTATTTAAGTGCTTACTATGTGTCAAGCACTGTTCTTAGCTCTGGGGAAGATACAAGGTAATCAGGTTGTCCCATGTGGGGCTCAAGGTCTTAATCCCCACTTAGTGGTAACTGAGGCACAGAGGAGTTGTGACTTGTTCAAAGTTACACAGCCGATAAGTAGCAGAGGTGGGATTAGAACCCATGGCCTCTGACTCCCAAACCTATGCCCTTTCACTAAGCCATACTGTTTCCTATCTCAATCAATCAATCAATCATATTTATTGAGCACTTACTGTGTGCAGAGCACTGTACTAAGCGGTGGGAAGTACAAGTTGGTAAGATATAGAGAAGGTCCCGACCCAACAGTGGCTCACAGTCTAGAAGGGGGAGACAGAGAACAAAACAAAACATATTAACAGAATAAAATAAATAGAATAAATATGTACAAGTAAAATAGAGTAATAAATAAATTTCCATCAACTCTTCCCCAGTTACTTTCAGTACCCCAAATCACTTCTACCCATTATGTGCCTCTTGCACTTGAATTTTATTCTATTTATGCCCCATTATGAACACTATACAATGAGAAATGGAGAAGCAATGTGGTCTAATGGAAAGAGCACAGATCCGTGAGTCAGAGGATCTGTTCTAATCCTGGATCTATCACTTGCCTGCCATGTGACCTTGGTCAAGTCACTTCTCTATACCTCAGTTATCTTAGCCCTGAAAATGGAGATTAAATTCTACTTCCTGCCTAGAATTGTGAATCACATGTGAGACAGGGACTGTATCCAAACCAACGACCATCTGCCTACTCTAGTGCTTGGAACAGTGTCTGGAACGTAGTAAGCGCTTAACAGCTAAAATAAAAAAAAAAACCCAAAAGACGAAAAAATCCCTGAACTATCTGTGCATATTTATTTATGTATTTTTCCCCCTTTTAGAGTATAAACTTTTCATGTCCTATGCTTCTGTAGTACTTTTCAAGTACTTAGTTCAATGCGTTTCCCTCAAAATATATATAGCATTACTAAATCTACTATTACTAGTTTCGTTCTTGGACTACTATTCCTATCTGATTACTTGTTCTCCCTGATACTGGAACATTGTGTTTTGTTCCTTTCAATTGACACCTCCGTGGTTCTTATTACAGATGTTCCCAATGCACTATATAGCTAGACATGACCTTTCTTTTCAAACAACTCATCCATCTCAAACTGCAGTTTCTGTAGCACTCACAAAGACCTTGCACTAAATGAATGCTTTCTTTTTTTGGGTGGTGGGGGGGGAGAGTCTGTCAATTTGGTGCTAAAATATTGGTACAAGTATACATGGGTCAATTTCTTTATATTTCATGTATGCTAAAGTCCATTTGGGAATGTGCAGCAGCCTCTCTAAACCTGTCAGCCCCAAAATAAGAAGTCAGGGCTGTCTCATGGAGACCATCACCTTCCTGCTCCCATTATATGCTGCCGATTTGGGCTTCCCAAATGCTTAGTACACATCTCTGCACACAGTAAGCGCTCAATAAATACGATTGAATGAATCTCTCCCTTGCAGCTGTCACCTCTTGTAGTGTAAGTAACCAATCGATGCATTTATTAAGCATTTACTATGTATAAAGCTCTGTGATAAGTATCTGGGAGGGTTCAGTACAACAGAGATGGTAGACGCATTCCTTACCCATCAAGAGCATGTAATCTAGAAGGGGAGACAGATATTAAATTATGGAAATATCCATAGGACTGAGGGTGGGGTGAATATCAAGTGCTTAAAGGGTTCAGATCCAAAGCACAGGCAATGCCGAAGGGAGAGGGTGTAGGGGCAAAGAGAGAACTTAGTTGGGGAAGACCTCTTGGAGGAGATGTAATTTAAAAAATCCTAAAATATTAGAGGAGGATTTTGAAAGTGGGGGAGAGTAAAAGTCTGTCAGATATGAACCAGGAGGGAGTTCTGGGCTAGAGAGAGGAGGTGGGCAGGGGGACAGCTGCAAGATAGAGGAGATTAAGGTACAGTGAGTGGGTTGGTGATTGAGTGAAACATGTGGACAGTGTTATAATAGGAAACCAATGTGGTAAGATAGGAGGCAGTGAGCTGATAAAATGATTTAAAGTTTCTGTTTGATGAGGAGGTGGTTGGGTGTTTGAAGAGTTAGGGAAATGTGATCTGCACTTTTTTTTAATGATCTGGGCAACAGCATGAAGGACTGGAGTGGGGAGAAACAGGAGGTAGAGAGGTCAGAGAGAGGATATAAGTGCACAGCAGCTGTTTGGATCGAGAGAAAAGGACAGATTTTTGACAATGTCATGAAGGATTTGGTGACATTTAATATGTGGGTTGAATGAGAGAGATGAATCAAGGATAATGCCAAGGTTACAGGCTGGTGGGACAGGGAAGGTGGTGATGGGGAAATCAGGGGGAGGGCAGAGTGAGTGGGAAGATGCCATGTTTTGGACAGATAAAGTTGAAATGTGGATGGTACATCCAAGTAGAGATGTCCTGAAGGCAGGAGAAAATTTGCAGCTGCAGAGACGGAGGTAGGTCAGGGCTGGAGATGTAGGTTTGGAAATCATCTACATTGAGATGGTAGTTGAAGCCGTGGGCGCAAATGAGCTCTCTAAGGAAGTGTTGTAGATGGAAAATAGAAGGGGACCCAGAACTGAGCCATGAAGTCTTGTCTTACGTTGTCAAGTCGTCTCCAACCCATAGCAACACCATGGGCACATCACTCCCAGAATACCCCACCTCCATCTGCCATCGTTCTGGTAGTGTATCCATAGAGTTTTCTTGGTAAAAATACAGAAGTGGTTTACTATTTCTTCCTTTCTAACAGTCAACTTGAGTTCCTGCCCTAGACTCTCTCCCAAGCCTCTGCTGTCCAGTGGAGGGGAGTTATGATGATGATGGCATTTACTAAGCGCTTACTATGTGCAAAGCACTGTTCTAAGTGCTGCTACAAGTTATGACTTGTAGCAGATTGCCTTCCACTTGCTAGCCACTGCCCAAACTAGGAATGGAATGGACAGACCTCTGCTTGACTCCCTCTCCCATAGTCAAGACTGTTAGGGTACTGGAAACTCTCCAGGAGTGACCCTGAGGGGGAGAGCCTTGAAGTACTCTCATTCATTCATTCAGTTGTGTTTATTGAGTGTTTACTATATGCACAGCACTGTACAAAGCACTTGGAAAGTACAATGCTGCAATATGGACACAATCCCTGTCCACAGTGAGCTTACAGTCTAGGGGGGAGACAGATATCAAAACAAATAAACAGGCATTAATATAAATAAAATTATAGATATATACATACATAAGTGCTGTGAGGCAGGGGGGAAGAGCAATAATAATAATAATGGCATTTGTTAAGTGTTTACTATGCACCAAGCACAGTTCTAAGCGCTGGGGGGATACAAGGTAATCAGGTTGTTCTCCGTGGGGCTCACAGTCTTAATCCCCATTTTACAGGTGAGGTAACTGAGGTTCAGAGAAGTGAAGTGACATGCCCAAAGTCACACAGCAGACAAGTGGTGGAGCTGGGATTAGAACCCATGACCTCTGACTCCCAAGCCCGGGCTCTATCCACTGAGCCACACTGGTGATGCGGAAGGGAGGGGGAGTTGAGGAAAAGGGGCTTAGTCTTGGAAGGTCTCTTGGAGGAGCGTGCCTTCAGTAGGGCTTTGAAGAGGGGGAGAGTGACTGTTAAGCAGATTTCAGGAGGGAGGGCATTCCAGTCCAGAAGTAGGATGTGGGCCAGTGGTCAGTGGTGAGACCGGCAAGATCAAGGCACAGTGAGAAGGTTAGCACCAGAGGAATGGAGTGTGCGGGCTGGGATGTAGGAGGAGAGAAGGGAGGTGAGGTAAGAAGGGGTGAGGTGATGGAGAGCTTTGAAGCCAACTGTGAGAAGTATTTGTTTGAAACAGAAGTTGATAGGAAACCACTGGAGGTTTTTGAGGATGGGGGTGATATACCCTGAACGTTTCTGTAGAAAGATGATCCAGGCAGCAGAGTGATGTACGGACTGAAGTGGGGAGAGGCAGGAGGTTGGGCGGTCAGAAAGGAGGCTGTAGTAACGCGGTAGCGGTTTGGACAGAGAGGAAAGTGTGGATCTTGGCGATGTTGTGAAGGTGAGACTGGCAGGATTTGTTGACAAATTGGATATGTGGGGTGAATGAGAGAGCGGAATCAAGGATGACACTAAGGTTGTGGGCTTCCGAGACGGGAAGGATGGTTGTGCCATCCACAGTGATGGGAAAGTTTGGGAGAGGACTGGGTTTGGGAGGGAAGCTCTGTCTTGGACACACTGAGTTTGAGGTGGTGGGAGGACATCCAAATAGAGATGTTCTGAAGGAAGGAGGAGATGCAAGCCTGGAGGGGGGGAGAGAGAACAAGGGAGATGATCACTTAGAGGGTGGAGGCAGAAGAGGGGATTGTAAAAGAGACCAAGGAATGACCCAGAAGATTAAGGGAGAACTATCAGTGAAGCCAAGGTTAGATCAAGTTTCCAGGAGTAGTGGGTGGTTGAGGAAGATTGACTGATTGATACAGTTTAGTTAGTGGATAATAATCCCTGCCCTCTTGGAGCCAATAATTTACCGAGGAGTTTAGGGGATCAGTTCTGTGACTAGACTTAACTATGTAATCCTTGTGATCATGATACTATTAGTGATACCTGGGCCCCCTTTCGTTAAAGCAACCTCAAACTCCCTTTAAGAATAACTGAAAGCAATTATGGGAACAGAACTTGGTATGAAATTTACCACCGCATCAAGCCTTGATACCGACGCCTTCTAAGCAGGTACCTAGGGGAATTTAAACACTTATCTCCCTTTATTGCCACTTCGGTGTATGTTTGTTTACCAGTCAAGTGATCCCTCGATTGCCTCAAAAGGCAAGTGAGAACAAATAGCAAATACCATTTATAATGCTTTCCGATCTTCTGGAGCATCATCTCTTTGGTACTTTAGGGTTTTGTCTACATCTTTTCTTTTTCCACATGTGCCCTGAAAACTGGACATTGATTCCAATCAATATTCCTAGTTCCCCCTCATAAATCAAAGTCATGCTAGTCTTGCTGTTTGAAGATGCATCCCCACATATTAAGTGAACATTTCATTAAGATATTCTTAGTTCATCTTCAGCTGTTTTAAACCGGCAGCTGGGCCCCAATTTGTAAGTTGAATTTGTCTCCAACTCTAAAACACCATAGAAACAACTAATGAAAAATGTTTTTCATAATTTGCTCGGGATTCAATATTTTTTTGTGTGATGGGACAAGATAAAAGACTAAGTGTTCAGGAGAATTAAAGCTATTTTCCCTCCTGAAGAATGGGAACATAATGTAAAGTAATGGGTGCACATTTAATCTTCATGGATATTCCCAGATTAAAAACTACAAAACTCTATGATTACATTTTGGAGTAGGAGTTTTAGCAATAAAATCTGTCTTTCAGGAAATGCTTGTGCAATATAAAATGCCATCACCCAGAGAATATATACAGGTAGACAAGATAGAGGATAAGGGCATGTATGGCCAGTAAATGAATGTCAGCAATAAAAATAATTTATCCTGAATTTTCAGAGTAAATTCTCATTGCCATCTAAGGGAAAAAAAATGGTTGCTCATTTTGGATAGAGCATAGGCCTATGAGTCAGAAGGATCTGGATTCTAATCCTGGCTCCACCTCTTGTCTACTAGGTGACTTTGGCCAACTCCTTTCACATCTCTGGGGCTGTTACCTCATTTGTAAAATGAGGATTGAGACTGTGAACCCCATTTGGGACAGAAACTGCGTCCAACCCAATTTGCTTGTGCTTAGGACGTGGCATATAGTAAGCGCTAAACAAATTCCACAATAATTATTCTTCATGCATTTGTTTTTTCCTCATTTAAACATTTCAGATTGGAATATAAATGTTCTTGCTGACATAAAGGAATGGAATCTGCAAGGAAACATGAGCAGTACATGGAAGATTGAATTGCAAGTGATTTGGTTGTTTACAGAATGTGTTTCTTTTCATTTAGTCTTCCTCCGTACCCCAAGTAAATTACTTCTCACATACAGTCTCTTAGTAATTTTTTAGACATGTCTAGTTAGCAAAAAAACATTATTTTAACCGTCATTTGAATACTTTTCTTTACTAATGATCTCAGAATTCAAATAACTACCTTCTCTAAGTAAAAAGAGAATATTCAATCCTTTGTTTCATAATTTCTAATAATATTTTTGATATTTGCTAAGCGCTTACTATGTGCAAAGCTCAGTTCTAAGCTCTAATGGTGATCTCCAACAGCCATCAGAAAGCCAGAGATTTCAATAAGGGATCAGGATACTGCTGTTCATTCAGTCATTAAATCATATTTATTGAGTGCTTACTGTGTGCAGAACACTGTTCTAAGCCCTTAGATAGTAATAATAATAATAATAATGGCATTTGTTAAGCACTTACTATGTGCAAAGCACTGTTCTAAACACTGGGGGGATATAAGGTGAGCAAGTTGTCCCACATGGGGCTCACAGTCTTAATCCCCATTTTACAGATGAGGGAACTGAGGCACAGAGAAGCTAAGTGACTTGCCCAAAGTCACACAAATGACAATTGGCAGAGCCAGGATTTGAACCCATGACCTCTGACTCCAAAGCCCGTGCTCTCTCCATTGAGCCACGCTGCTTCTCTTCTGATCAGATGAGAAACTTTTCCATTTCCACAGGCCTTCCGCTGTCATCAAAAATCTATCAGTCCCACAGTTTCCACTCCATTTTGATGACAAACCCCTAAAAGCATACACACAAAATCAGAAAATGATTTTCCAATGTTTGGTAGAATCAGCGACAGTGGGGATCAATCCACATCTGGCATTCTCTAGCACACCCTTGGATTGGTGATTCAGAGCTCAATTCTGCTACTTAAGCACTACAATTAGAAAAAAATTTGCCACACTGAATTAAAAAAAGAAAGGGACTCTAGGAAGTCTAGGATGTGCTGCCCTATGTGACATCAAACTTTAGTCATGGAGTAATTGTCGTACCAAACTTTTTCTTTCTGATTTCTTAAACGACTTCATCCGTGTGATCTAAATGTCATATTCAACTCCAAATAGAATGGTGGACCCTGAGACCTGGAATTTAATCAGCCTCTCAGTCAGAAAGAAACTAGTCTCAGTTCCATCAAAGAGGTATATTGGAGCCCCTGGGAATGCATCCGCTTTTATAGTGTACAGTCCCGCTTCAGACATTTTATTCTCATGTCCAGTTCTGATATGCCAGTAGACACTTTAATATTCTTTGTTTTTACTGTTAATGATAATGACGGTATTTGTTAAGTGCTTTCTACGTGCCCAGCACTATTCTAAGCATTGGGGTAGATACAAGGTCATCAGGTTGTCCCACATGGGGCTCACCAAAGTTTTCATTCCCATTTTCCAGATGAGGTAACTGAGGCACGGAGAAGTGAAGTGACTTGCCCAATGTCACACAGCAGACAACTGACTGAGCTGGGATTAGAACCCACGTCCTCTGACTCCCAAACCCGTGGTCTTGCCACTGAGCCAAGTTGGTTCTCCAAATATCCTTCACCTGGGGCGTAGGAGAATAGTTTTAGTAATAATAACAATGATGGTATTTTTTTAAGTGCTTACTAAGTGTCAAGCACCATTCTAAGCGCTGGGGTAGGTACAAGCTATCGGGTTGAACGCAGTCCCTGTCCCACATGAGGTTCACAATCTTAATCCCCATTTTACAGATGAGATAACTGAGGCACAGAGGAGTTAAATGACTTGCCCGAAGTTACACAGAAGACAAGTGGAGGAGTCAGGATTAGAACCCAGGACCTTCTGACTCCCAGGCTCATACTCTATCGACTAAGCACGATGCTTCCCAATTTTTAGTAGTAATCATATTTACAGTGTGCAAGGCACGCTCCCTGGCCCTTATAAACTTCCCAACCAAAGCACAAAATGATGATGGCACTTATTAAGTGCTTACTACATGCAAAGCACTGTTCTAAGCGCTGGGGAGGTTAAAAGGTGATCAGCTTGTCCCATGGGGGGCTCACAGTCTTCCTCCCCATTTTCCAGATGAGGAAACTGAGGCCCAGAGAAGTTAAGTGACTTGCTGTCACACAGCTGACAATTGGCGGAGCTGGGATTTGAACCCATGACCTCCGACTCCAAAGCCCAGGCTGCTTCTCAAAAGTGGGGAGGGGGCCTGCCAACAGATATAAGAACTGAAATAAGGACAAGGTGAAAACATACAGAAGAAAACAAAAACAAAGCAATAAGGTATTTTTCGGACACGAAAAGAGGATCGGATTCTTCATGGCTCTGAGGCAAAGAGTCACAGAGCAGGCACCATAGTCAACCTAAGCCTTCAATTTTATGGCAAGCTCAGGCTGCTTTTGACCTAACCACTTCAATAAGATTTCAGTCAGCCAATCGGACTTACTGAGCACTTATTGTGTGCAGACACATAACACACTTATTTCCTGCCCACAGTGGGTTTGCAGTCTAAAGGGGGAGACAGCCATTAATATGAATAAAGTTACAGATATGTAGAGAAGCAGTGTGGCTCAATGGAAAGAGCACAGGCTTTGGAGTCAGAGGTCATGGGTTCAAATCCCCCCTCCATTGACTGTCAGCTGTGTGACTGGGCAGGTCACCTAAACTTCTCTGTGCTTCAGTTACCTCATCTGTATTATGGGGATAAAAACCGGGAGCCCCCTGTGGGACAACCTGACCACCTTTTCATTCATTCATTCAATTGTATTTATTGAGCACTTACTGTGTGCAGAGCACTGTATTAAGCACTTGGGAAGCAAGTTGGCAACATATAGAGATGGTCCCTACCCAACAATGGACTCACAGTCTAGAAGGGGGAGACAGACAACTGAACAAAACCTCCCCAGTGCTTGGCACATAGTAAGCACTTAACAAATACCATTATTATTATTATCATTATTATATGGACATGAAGTGCTGTGGGGCTGGAAAAGGAGATGAATAAAGGGAGAGCAAGTCAGAGGGTTGAAGAAGGGATTTGAAGAAAAGGCAAAGAGGGCTTAGGGAAAACCTCTTGGAGAAGATGTGCCTTCAATAAGGTTTTGAAGGTGGGGAGAGTTATTGTCTGGTAGAAGGAGGGAGTGCATTCCAAACCAGAGGCAGGACGCGTGTAAGAGGCCAGCGGCGAGATAGATGAGATCGAGGTACAGTGAGATGGTTAGCATTAGAGGAGAGAAGTTTTGTAGATCAACATACAGTAAGAAAGTTGTCATTGTGGGAGGGGTGCAGTGTTGTAGTAGGAGAGTAGCGAGGTGAGGTAAGAGGGGGCAAGGTGACTGAGCACTTTAATGCCAGTGGTAAGGAGTTCTGTTTGTGGAGGTGGATGGGCAACCACTGGAGGTTCTTGAGTAGAGGGGAATGTGGATTGAATTTTTTTTTTTAGAAAAATGATCCGGGCAGCAGAGTGACATATGGGCTGGATTGGGGAGAGGCAGGGAGGTCAGCAAGGAGGCTGGTCACAGTAATGAAGTAAACATTAGCCAAGATGGGATTGTGGGGAGCCTGGAATGATGCAAAAGGGGCCAGGGTAAGGAAGTATGGCTGCCTGGTGGGTGGGAAGTACAATCCAGTGGCCCCGTTGCTGTATCTCCAGCCCTGACCTCTCCTTCTCTGCAGTCTCACATGTTCTCCTGCCTTCAGGACATTTCTACTTGGATGTCCCACTGACACTGCAAACTTAATATGTCCAAAACAGAACTCCTCCTCTTCCCATCTAAAACCTGTCCTTTCCCTCCCATGTCTTTCCCATCACTGAAGACAAAACCACTACCCTGCCTATCTCACAAGCCCATATTTGAGCATTTTCCTTGACTCATCTCTCTCATTCAAGCTGTCACCACATCCTGTCAGTTCTACCTTCACAACATTGCTGAAATTCACCCTTATCATATCCTTCCTTGACTACTGCATCAGCCTCCTCATTGACACTCACCACCTCCTGTCTCTCTACTCTTATTTCACTCTGCTGCTTGGATCCTTTTCTGGAAAGAGTTTAGTTCCCATCTTCTCCACTGCTCAAGCAGCTCCAATGGTTGCCCATCCACCTCTGCAGCAAACAGAAACTGCTTATGATGAGCTATAAGGCCCTTAATCAGTATTTCTCCCCTTTCCTGATCTCCTACAACACCCTAGGCCACACACTTCATTCCTGTACCGCCCGCCTTCTCACTCTACCTCAATTTAATCTATCTCACTAGCAAATCCCCACCCTCATCTTCCATTCAATCATATTTATTGAGTGCTTACTGTGTGCAGAGCACTGGCTTGGAACCCCCTCCCCCTTTTTCTTCAAAGCCTTATTATCACAATTCCCCCAAAAGGCCTACCCTAAGCCCTCATTACCCTTACTCCCTATGTAGCTCAATGGAAAGAGCACGGGTTTGAGAATCAGAGGTCATGGGTTCAAATCCCAGCTCCTCCAGTTGTCAGCCGTGTGACCTTGGGCAATTCACTTAACTTCTCTGTGCCTCAGTTACCTCATCTGTAAAATGGGGATTAAGACTGGAAGCCCCAAGTGGGACAACCTGATCACCTTGAATCCTCCCCAGCGCTTAGAACAGTGCTTTGCACATAGTAAGCATTTAACAAATACCATTATTATTATTAGCCAAAACTTGATTTGAACTAGTTTAACTCTGCAAGTCCATACCTTCAATTGGTATCATTCAGACTCTTCAATCATGACTACAAATTGTAGGAAATGTGTGGAGATTTTGGAAATAATGTTTTTATGATAACCTTGTAAACTCCTTGAGAGTAGTAATTATTTGGATTATTAGTGGATTTGTACCCTTGAAGCACTTGCTATTCATCCCACAAACCTTATGTACATATCCATGATTTCTTTTAACGTTTGCCTCCCCCTCTAGACTGTGAATTCCTTGTGAGGCAAGGAATGTATTTACCAACTCTGTTGTATAGTACTCTCCCAAGCACTTAGTCTGCACATAAGTACTCTACAAATACCACTGATTGACTATATCTTGCTCCGGTGTGGTTTGGTGGATAGATCATGGGCCTGGGAGTGAGAAGGACCAGGGTTTGAGTCCCGGCTCTGCCACATGTAATATTAATAATGTCTGCTGTGTGTCCTTGGGTAAGTCCCTTCTTCAATCATATTTATTGAGAACTTACTGTGTGCAGAGCACTGTATTAAGCACTTGGGGAAGTACAGTACTACAACTATAGACACATTCCCTGTCCACAGTGAGCTTCCTTAACATTTCTGTGCCCGTTTCCTCAGCTTAAAATGGGGATTCCAATACCTGCTCTCCCTCCTACTTAGACTGTGAGCCCTGTGTGGGATCGGGACTGTCTGATCTGATTATATTGTGTCTACCCCAGTGCTTGGCACATAATTAGTGTTTAACAAATACCACAAGTCTCTGGGAGAGATGGAACTTGAACAGAAACACTACCATTTCTGGAAAGGGTGCCACAGCCTCAGGCCTTGCATTGCCCCCAAGCAAGTGGGGTGCAGCTGATTCCCTTATCTTCACCCAAATCAAATGCTTCCAGTAATGGCACTGGTTGTTATGTCATTACCACAGATATCCTATAATAAGAAGAAGAATGGTATTTATTAAGCCCCTACTGTGGGCTTAGAACTGGGTAGATAATAATCACCATTCATTATGATATTTTGTTAAGCACTTACTAAGTGCCAAGCACTGCCCTAAGCACTGGTGTTGATACAAAGTAACCAGGTTAGACACAGTCCCTGTCCTAGAAGGGACTCACAGTCTTAATCCCCATTTTACAGATGAGAGAACTGAAGTACAGAGAAATTGACTTGCCCAATGTAATACAGTCAGATCAGAAACAGCCCCTATCCCACATGGGGCTCATAGTCAGAAGGAGGAAGATAATGTACATAATCCACCACATTTTTACAGATGAGGAAACTGAGGCATAAAATGCCAAGTGACTTGCCCAAGGTCACATAGCAGGCAAGTAGCAAATTCAGGTCTCCTTTAACTCTAGTGGTCCCTTCCTCCCCTCATGTAGAAGAACTCAGTGGAAAGAACACAGACTTGGGAGTCAGAGGTCATGGGTTCTAATCCCAGCTCCGCCACATGTCTGCTGTGTGACCTTGGGCAAGTCGCTTAACTTCTCTGAGCCTCAGTTACCTCATCTGTAAAATGGGGATTTAGACTGTGAGCCCCACTTGGGACAACCTGATCACCTTGTAACCCCCCAGTGCTTAGAACAGTGCTTTGCACATAGAAAGCGCTTAACAAATGCCATCATTATTATTATTATTATTACTGGACATTCAGATCATCTTGGAAATTCTGTCTCCTCGCCTATCTGTTGTTAGGAAGACGGCTTCGCCATCAGGGCTGGTATCTTTTTGTTTTGATCCATCTTATGGAAATCTATCAGAGAGTCTCTCCCAAGGTGGTTTGGTGATTTGTGTAATACGCACTTTGAGCTTTTAGAAGGAAAAGTGGTTTATAAATGTAAAGCTTTATTTTTATCCATTTTAACTATGAAAGAAGGTATTGAAAGATTTGTCTCCGGGAGGGAGGCTCCTTGGAAAGTTGTGTGGAGGCGGCAGGTGATGTATTTGATTGAAGGAAGAAAAAAGCAACTGAATAAGCAGGCCCATTTTGTCCTTGTTAAAGAGAGCAGGATGTGAGGATGATTTTCTCTTTGCAAAATGTTTACCGTCATTTGCAAAATGCTGTTTTATAGAACTGAAGCACTAAAATTGCTTTCCCTGGAAAAAGATACAAACCATCTCACCCACGACTTAAATTGGTTGTTCATCAGATTGCTTCAAACTGTTTTTGGATTAACCCTCGTCACATGAGCCGGTTTTCAAATGATTGAATTTTAGGATGAGCAGGTTCCTTTGAAGGGCCTACCTCGAAGGCCTTCCTTGTTGCTAGGTAGAACTTCCACTTTACTCTTCCCTTGACAATGAGGCATAGCTAGAGAACACCCATCTTTCCTCTTCCAGCAAGCATCTTCATGGTTTCTCTCTCCCTACACGCCCCGACTCACACAATCGGTACTGCCTTCAGTCATTTACTCTTCTCCGTTCAGCCACACACTGTCCTCTCCCTAACTTTCCCATCACTGTGGACGGCACAACCATCCTTCCCATCTCACAAGCCCGCAACCTAGGTGTCATCCTTGACTCCGCTCTCTCATTCACTCCCCAATAACCAATCCATCACCAAAGGCTGCCGGTCTCACCTTCACAACATTGCTAAGACCCACCCTTTGCTCTCCAGCCAAACGGCTACCACGCCAGTACGGTCACTCATCCTATCCAGACCAGATGGCTGCATCAGCCTCCATTCTGATCTCCCTCCTGTCTCTCCTCAGTTCAGTTCATAATTCACTCTGCTGTCTGGATTATCTTTCTACAGAAATGTTCTGGGCATGTCACCCACCTCCTCGAAACTCTCCAGTGGTTGCCTATAAACCCCTGAATCAAGGAAAAACTCCTCACTATTGGCTTCAAAGCTCTCCATCAGCTTGCCACTTCTTACCTCACCTCCCTTTTGTCTTTCTACATCCCAGCCTGCACACTCCACTCCTCTGCCGCTAACCTCCTCATTGTGCCTCGTTCTCACCTGTCCCCTGGTCCATGTCCTACCTCTGGCATGGAACCTCCACAAATCCACTAAACAATCACATTTCCCCTCCACCCCCAAAGCCCTAATGAAGGCTCACCTCCTCCAAGAGGTCTTCCTAGTCTAAGCCCCCCTTTTCTTCAGCTTGCTCTCTCCCCTCTGTGCTACCTTGACTCACTCCCTTTACATTACCCCCCTACCTGCCCCACAACGTTTGTGTATATTTGTACATATCTATAATTATATTTGTTTATATTGATGCCTGCTTACTTGTTTTGATGTCAAATGCAATTCATTCAACTGTATTTATTGAGCACTGACCGTGTGCCAAGCACTGTTCTAAGTGCTTGGGAAAGTACAATACAGTAATAAAGAGAGGTAATCCCCTCCCATAACAAGCTCACAATCTAGGGTGGGGGAGAGACACATTGATACAAGTACATAGACATCAATATAAGTAAATAAGTGCTTACCAGATACCACAGTTATTGGAAAGACCCTCAGCCCATTCTCACATGAATGGAAAGGGCCTCTCAGGCCTTGTTATTTTATGATAAAAATAATGGTATTTGTTAAATGCTTACAATATGACAAACACTGTTCTAAGTACTGGGGTAGATACAAGGTAATCAGGTTGTCCTATGTGGGGCTCACAGTCTTAATCTCCATTTTACAGATGAGGTAACTGAGGCACAGAGAAGTTAAGTGGCTTGTCCAAGGTCACACAGCAGACAAGTGGCAGAGCCGGGATTAGAACCCATGTCCTCTGACTCCCAAACCTGTGCTCTTTCCACTAAGTCATACTGCTTCTCTATTATGGTATTTAATCAATTACTATGTGCCAGGCATTGTACTAAGCTCAGAGGTTAATACCCATTAATCAGGTTGGCCACAGTCCCTGTCTCTCATGGGGCTCACAGTCTTAATCCTCATTTTACAGATGAGGGTACTGAGGCCCAGAGAAGTGAATCAAATTGCCCAACTACATCTTCTCTCCTTCTCTCCAGATCTTCTAGTATCCAGGAAGTGTGAACCAGCAAGGCTCCTGCCACCAAACATGAAATGTCCAAACCAGAACTCATTCTCTTCCTTTCCAAATTATCCCTAATTTCCCTTACTCCCATCACCATCAGTGACACCTTTTCCCTCCCAATCCTTCATGTTTGCTACTTTGAAATAATGTTGCATTCTTCAGTAAAAGACAGTCAGCTTTTCTGCATGCACAATGCAGTTGGGGATGTAGGCTTCTAGTTTGCCTTTTCAGTCATATACCCATATCAGTACGTGAATTTCATGATCAGAGGTGTCTTTGAGTACAAAGGACAACTATCTTTAAATGGTTTACTCCTCTTTCTATTTCATCTCCATCCAAGTCTGCCACTTCTTCCTGAGCAATATTTCTTGAACCTTTTCATGATTGTTTTTCAAACCATGTCGCTGATGTAGCTCTTAATTAATTAATGAACATCTGTCTCCCCCTCTCCAATGTAAACTCATTATGGGCAAGGAAGGTGTCTGTTAACTCTGTTGTTTGTACTCCCCCAAGCACTTAGTGCAGTGCTCTGCACATAGTAAGAGCTCAATAAATATGATTGATTACCTCTCATGCCTAAATTAAGACAATAACCTCCTGGCTGGAATGTGTGTCCCTTCTCCAGTCTATCCTATATAAAACAGCTGTAATAATTTTACTCAAGGATTAGTCTAATCAAGTCTCACTTATCCTCTTGAAAGCTTATAGTCATTCCCACTACTGAAGTTTAAGAAAGCTTGATACTATCAGTCAATCAGTTGTTTTTATTGAGTGCTTTTTGTGTTTAAAGCACTGTACTAAGCAGCATGGTATAGTGACTAGAGCACGGGAGTGGGAGTCGGGACATGGATTCTAATCCTGGCTCTGCCATGTGTCTGCTGTGTGACCTTGGGCAAGTCATTTCACTTCTCTGGGCTTCAGTTATCTCATCTATAAAATGGGAGTGAGACTGTGAGCCCCATGAGGGGCAGGGACTGTGTCTAATCCAATTTGCTTGCATCCATCCCAGCTCTTAATACAGTGTCTTGGCGCACAGTAAGCACTGAACAACTACCACTATTAGGAGCCCACTGTTGGGTAGGGACCGTCTCTATATGTTGCCAACTTGTACTTCCCAAGCGCTTAGTACAGTGCTCTGCACACAGTAAGCACTCAATAAATATGATTGAATGAATGAATGAATTATTATTACAATGTTACAGGTTGGAAGACACCATCCCTGCTCACCACGAGCTCACCGTCTAGTACCACACATTTAAGTTGTGTTGAGACACTTGCTGGATTGCAGAAAGGTAGGTGAAATGGGGAGCTCTGACAGTTTGATATGGTCTCTTTTTTCTAAGCATGTGGCTGTGCTGATATCTGGTTCTTGGAGGAAAAATGGGAGAGGGGGTGAGGCAGAAACTCATGTTTTGTCCACACAGTTCCAGCTGAGCCAATGGGATATAACTGCTTAATGTTAGCAATTTCTTCTGAAAAATTCTCACCAAACCACATGCTTGCCCCATGCAAATGCACCCAATCAACTCTGGTTAGTTATACAGAAGGCTTGTTGGCGGTTAAATATGCTTTTACAATTTTTTCCCACAAAAGGAAAATAATTTGTAAGTGTTAGGATCCGGGTGCATTTTCTTGTTCTAAGTCATTTATCTAAAAGCTCATCAACCATTAAATAAGCAGAAAATTGCAAGTATTGAAACTCTTACTTTTTGCATCCAATTTTGTGTAATTAAACTAACTTCAATTGCCCATCAATCTAGTCATATGAAAAAAAAAATCAAAAACTATAAGCCAATTATTTCCAGTGTTATAATTAGTTGGCATAAGGAAGAGTGGGATAAGAGAATATATGACTGTTTTCTCTGAATCAGTGCACAATTCTCTCATCCTAAGGATTCTTTCTTTTTTTGTTACTTCAGTATATCTTGACCTTTTCTTACCAATCACATTCATGAAGTGAAAATGTAATCGGAACATAATATGTACTGAAGGAAATAAACTTAAAATCTCTTGAGTGCAAGTCCTGCCTTTTTCTACTCAGCATGGTCTCCGTTGCTGGTTGGCACAGGACCCTATACTTGGGAGGGGCTCAGGGATTTTTGTCAGGGATAATGATGAAGATGAAGGATTTATCTCATGAATCAATCTGTTCTCAGCTGTCCAAAGATAAAAGCATACTCGTGATTAGTCTAGAATAAATTCCGCAAGTAAGTGACTTTAGAAAGAGTTCGGCAAAGTTCTCCATTTGGTGAAATTCTTATTTCTAATTTCTGAATTATTTTAATTCCTGCAGTAATTGCTTATGGGAAAAAAGACAAGGGTAAAGTCCTGCTTGGGAATTTATTCTAGATGAGATATGAGTCTTTTAGTATTTTAGTATTTAGTATTTTAATGTAACGTTGGGTTTCTGAGAGTTGGTGGGGACGGAGGGGCGGTGTTGGGAGGGGATAAAAAGAAAACGATTAACTGTTAACTAGAGTAGAGATATTTCTTTGGAAGGCAAGTTGTGGGTACTTGCTACTCTCAACACTGAGATAGCTATAAAAGCATTTATTAAAAGTGTCCACCCCCACCCTCTATGAGGAAGGTAAAGAAACCTATTGGATATTCTGCAGTTGTCATCATCAACATCTGTGGTATTTATTGAGTGCTTACTGTGTGTAGAGCACAGTATTAAGCACTTGGGAGATTACAAGAGAGATGGTAAACACGTTCCCCACTCACAGCCAGCTTACAGTTTAAAAAAGGAGACAGACTTGAATGTAAATACATAATTTATACTATATAATTTATAGACATGTACATAAGTGCTGTGGGGCTGAGGGTGGGGCAAATATCAAACGCCCACAGGTCACAGATCCATGGTTCAACTTTCACGGTTCAACTGCATTGATCAAGGTTCCCCCAAACCCAATATTTACCCAAAGATCAATTCATGCCTTCCAAAGATTTAAGCAAATGCATTAATGGTGACTCTTAATTCTCTTTGCCTTTCCCTACCAACTGGATAGGACAGCTATTGTTCAGCTTTGGGGGTGAATCGTTCTACGCTCACTTGAGGGATTTTTTGGACCGGGCTTGAGGGCTGTGAAGGATATTGGTGAGGGTGAATGGGGACGAAGGTCTGTGGGGAGAGATGGGCCAGACCAGGATTTTGTCAACATCCTACCTACTAGAAGAAATTCTCCTCTCTCTCCCACTCCCTTCTTTCTGGGTCAATAAATCTAGAATCCAGGTTTCCTCATATCCTGGGGACTTTTTCTGTGGGCAGAGAATGGGCCTACCACCTCAGTTACATTGTACTCTCCCAAGCTCCCAGCTCAGTGCTCTGCACACAGTAAGTGCTCTATAAATACCCTTTCCCAGCTCTGTAAATTGTCTGCTGCATGACCCTGGGCAAGTCACTTAAATTCTTTGTACCTCAGTTATCTCATCTGTAAAAGCAGCACGGCTCAGTGGAAAGAGCCTGGGCTTTGGAGTCAGAGGCCTGGGTTCAAATCCTGGCTCCGCCACTTGTCAGCTGTGTGACTTTGGGCAAGTCACTTCACTTCTCTGTGCCTCACTTACTTCATCTGTAAAATGGGGATGAAGACTGTGAGCCCCTCGTGGGACAACCTGATTACCTTGTATCTACCCCAGCACTTAGAACAGTGCTTTTCACATAGTGCTTAACACATACCAACATTATTATTATTAGTATTATTAAAAGGAGGAGCCATATGCTCCATATGGGACAGGGACTATGTCTAACTCAATTTCCTTGTATAATAATAATGATAATGATGGTATTTGCTAAGTGCTTACTATGTGCCAAGCACTGTTCTAAGTGCTGGGGTAGATACAAGGTTATCAGGTTGTCCTCTGTGGGGCTCACAGTCTTAGTCCCCATTTTACAGATGAGGTAACTGAGGTACAGAGAATTTAAGTGACTTGCCCAAAGTCACACAGCTGACAATTGGCAGAGCCCCCCGTGGGACAACCTAATCATCTTGTAACCTCCCCAGCGCTTAGAACAGTGCTTTGCGCATAGTAAATGCTTAATAAATGCCATCATTATTATTATTACCTCAGCATTCCCTTCTCAGGATCACACTTGGGAGAGTTTCCAGTACTCTACCATTGGCTAAGGGAGAGAGAGTCAAGCAGAGGCATACCCATTCCATTCCTAGCTTGGGCATTGCCTAGCAATTGGAAGGGAATCTCTACAAGTCAAAACTCACCTGTGCTGGGCAGGAGGGCCAAGGGAGAGAGTTAAGGGCAAAGACTCAGGTTTACTGCATGGAAGAAGGTAGAGGTAAACCACTTCAGTATTTTTACTAAGAAAATCTATGGATACACTACCAGAGCGATTTTGGATGAAGGTGAGGCATACTGGGAGAGATGTATTCATGGAGTCCATAAATACGAATGAATGAATGAGTTGCTATGAGTCAGAAATGACTTGACAGCATAGGACAAGACAGGCCTCGGGGTTTAGAAAAGTACTTGGCACATAATAATGATGACACACAGTGCTTTAATAAGTGCCATTATTATTGTAATTCTATTGTACTCTCTTGTTTCATACAGTGTTCTACCCACAATAAACATTCAGTAAATACAACAGGTGGATTGATGAAAAGAAATGGCTGTTTGCAGATACAGTGAGGCTTTTTTTCTAAATCCACTATTTAAATTATCATGCAGTTCCTGATAGGCATTAATGTAACTTTCATCATCCCCTGCCTCCCCAAATTGTTACTTATTTTCCCCCTTTCAGATCCCTAGTCAGGAATAGCTCATTAACCAGAGGTCTAATCTTTTTCAACTCTTCCTCTTTCCCTTGTCAATGAAAATGACAATTACCCTATGTTTTAATGGTCTTCCTTCCCCATTATGAAAATTATTTTAGATCATCAGATCTTTTCCATGAACTAGCTCAAAAATCACTGAAAAATGTCATTTGGGCAGCCCGACCCAATCAAGGCAGTGAGAGAATTTGATTAAATTACCTGGTAAATTCAGGCAGTGACTACTCCCAGTTTCTATGATTCAGACCCAAAGAGGATGAGAAATGACCCTGTTTGCTCAGTATTAGAGCAACTCCTAGTTTATGTCTTCAAATTGTTTAGTAGTAAAGACTAGGGAGGAATCCATCTAGGTTAATGAGAGGCCCACCCAGCTTTAGAGGAAAATTCTACTGAAATGCTAGGAATTGAGCATGTCTGACCTGATTATATTTTATCTACACCAGAATTCTTCAGATTTTTTTCAAATGGGATTTGTAAAGAACTTACTGTGTTTCAGGCACTGTACTAAGTGCTACCCCAGCACTTAGTGTCTGGGTCATAGCAAGTGCTTAACAAATCCCATTAAAAAATAAAATAAAAGCCTGAATAATTCCAAGCTATAGAAAACAGTATTTGGCATATGATACTTGGCACAAACCAATGGGGAATCTAATGGATTGATGATTCTACACATTGGACAATTTCTGTCTTTTCTTGTTTCCTCTTTTCCAGTTGGGAAAAATTACTTCCCATGTTTATTTAGTAAACATTAACATGAACCTTAAATTCTCTCTGGCTCTCAAACCTCAGTAGACATAGGCTGTCAATTACAGTCAAAAGAATGGTCAAACAATCAGTGGTATTTATTGAGCACCTGTCCTGGGTAGAGCACTGTTCAAGGTCCTCGGGAGAAGATAATAGATTAATTAGAGAAATAGTGTGGTGTAACGGATAGAACTTGGGCCTGGAAGTGAGATGATCATAGGTTCTAAACCTGGCTCCACCACGTGTCTGCTGTGTGACCTTGGGCAAGTCATTTAACTTCTCTGGGCCTCAGTTACTTCATCTGAAAAATGGAGATTTAGAGTTTGAGTGCCATGTGGGACAGGGACTGTGTCCAACCTGATTAACTTGTATCTATTCCAGTGGTTAGTACAGTGGTTGACACATAGGAAGCTCTTAGAAAGTGCCATCATTATTATTAATTAAACATGATCCTTGTCCTCAAAGAAATTACCATCAGAACAGCATTTTATTGCACATGTTTAGTTAACAGTATTGAGTGTCAGTATTAAGTAATTGTTTCTAATGAAAATTTTAAGTTATGTTCGGATCCCCAGGCATGGGCTTGTACATTCCTCTCTGGAATTACTAAAATTATTCTCTAGTAATTCTGACTAGAATTACTCCTCTGGAATTACTCTCTGGTTTACTATCAGAGCCCAGTATTGTTCTGGCCCCTGCAAAATAGTTTATCATTATCAGCAAGTCTTCTTGGGTATGTCTATTTGGATGTACAGCTGCCCTTCTTTTTCCGCCTTTATCAGTTCACCACAGAGATGTGGAGTCAGAGGTCATGGGTTCTAATCCTGGCTCCGCCACTTGTCAGCTGTGTGAACTTGGGCAAGTCACTTAACTTCTCTGGGCCTCAGTTACCTCATCTGTAAAATGGGGATTAAGACTGCTGTCCCACGTGGGACAACCTGATTACCTTGTATCTACCCCAGTGCTTGGCACATAGTAAGCACTTAACAAATACCAACATTATTATTATTATATAAGATTCTACCACATTTGAGAGTTTGGCCACAAGCATCAGAGCAAGGTTGACCCATCCTGCCACACTTTTCACACTAAGTAGACTCTTGCAGCATTAATTGGTTTGTCTTTGGCACACTTATATCTTTCCAAACCCCATCAAGTCATCCTGGTCATTATGAAACCTTTTTTCTAGGAGAGCAGCTACTCTCCTGATTGCTGACCTATAGCCTGGGCTGTACTAGGCATACATCTTCCAAAAATCCACAGCCGAAGTCCGATTCACTATGTTTTTATGTCTTTTATTCTGACTTTTTGGCCTGTGCTGCCCCACTTTTATGTTCACTAAACAGTAGCTCCTTACGTCTTTTGCCATGGTCCATCTTCTTGCATGCCTAGAGAAGCGGAGTGGCTTAGTGGAAATAGCCTGGGCTTGGGAGTCAGAGGTCATGAGTTCTAATCCTCACCCCGCCACTTACCAGCTGTGTGACTTTGGGTAAGTCACTTAACATCTCTGTGCCTCAGTTCCCTCATCTGTAAAATGGGGATTAAGACTGTGAGCCCCAAGTGGGACAACCTGATTTCCTTGCATCTCCCCCAGCTCTTAGAACAGTGCTTGGCACATAATAAGCGTTTAACAAATACTATCATCATTATTATTATTATTACCCAACATGCACAATTTGAGTGAGTATAATTTATTTATATTAATGTCTGTCTTCCTCTCCAGAGTAAACTCACTGTGGCCTGTTGTTATATTGTACCTTTCCAAGCACTAAGTACAGTGCTTTGCACACAGTATGTGCTCAATAAATATGATTGAATGAATGAATGAGCAGCATATGACTTGGCTAAAGATTCAATTTTGCTCATTTAAGGTTATTTTCATTAGATGTATTTTTTTCTCCAATGAAAATACGCAAAGATAGAAAACAACCTTTTCAATTTACAATGGTTTGGTATGCCATCTCAAAAAATATTCCAAATATGTGTGTTTCATCCTGAAGGAAGTACCCTATGAAAGTGCAAATCTCAAAGGCAGTTTTAGGCATTTCCCCAACTAAGAACACATAGTGTCCTCAGAGGAGCAAGTTGCAGTTTTTTTCTCGGTGCCAAAGTCTTCATCAAGACTGGCAAGGTCTGAAACACCTCAGAGAGACCTGTTTGTTCCAGCTGAATTGCCATTGTCACCTCACAATCTGTGACCTGCCTGTTTTCTCACTTGAGCTCTCTCATAATTACCAAACCTATTGTGTTACAAACCCTGTGAATGCTGTCACCAAGTCATACCCTGCTGATGCCCCTGGCAAATGAAGACTGGCCTTACCAGAGGAGCCTCTTGGTCCACATAATGCTCATGACAGTGATTATACTTAACTAGAAGGCTAGGAGGCACTTTTAAAGAGGCCAATATTCAAGTAAAACAGTTTTCCTTCTTCGGAAGTAAAAAAAAAAATGTTGGAAGCTATTTATCTTTCCCTGGCTATCACTGTCTCACCTAGGACAAGATTTCCCATTTCTTTCTGTTTGTTTCGATAACTGGCAGGTTGCGCTTAATGGGAGGAAGGGGCCAGGATGGGCAGAGAATCAGTCGAGTGAATGTTCTGCTGACAGCTTACAGCTTCTTTGCCTTTGAAATGGTTAGAGAATATTTAGTTCACTTGGGCGGGAATGACCCATCACCACTCCCCTACTGAGCGGGAACATCTGTGGGGCTAACAACACGTGTGTGCACACACTAGCACACATACGTAACCGGGGGAATATTGCATTTTATATCATTTCAGCTTTTCTAGGCTTAGAGACCCAAGTGACGGGGGACTTGGCTTTTCTTCCTGAACTATGCACTAGTCCAAACCACACCTGGCTCTCCCACTCTCCTGCCAAGAAAATGTCAGAGGAAAGGAGCAGCCTTGAGGTCAGTGCAGCCCCATGATACTGCAGATCATTGCAGCTCCGTCAGTTGAAGTTACTGCAGTGGGGACTCTCCCTGAGGAGGAGAATAAAATATTCAGGTAAAGTCAGCTGAGCCGATGACTGTTGTATTATTGATTCATCCCCGCAAAGGAATGAAGAAAAAGCTAGAATATGTAAATTTGAGAACGACTGCACGTTTTCAGCGACTTCTTCGCTGTAGAAATTCAAGATGGGCAATGTCCCCTGTTGATAAGGATTGAAATTCAGGAGACTAGGATTTATTAAGAATGGAGGGATGGGATCTCTGAGGACCTTGTAAAACCAAGTTGTCTTTGGGTTGACTTTCAGGCTGTGATGTTAATCCATGGCAACTCATTGGTGACTTCATTTTATCTGTATTCTGTAGGGACCACAATATTTAGGCAACTGGTTTGCTGCTTTCAAGTGAGCAAAAAGGGAAAGAACAACTGTGTCATGAGCAAATGATGAACGTTGTTGTAAGTGTATATACTGTCCTTCATAATCAAAGATGGCACCACCGATCAATCAAACAATGATATTTACTGAGTGCTTACTATCTGCAGAGCCCTGTACTAAGGGCTTGGGGGAGTACAATAGAATTAGCAGACATATTCCCTGCCCATAATAATCGTACAATATAGAGGGGGAGACAGACAAAATGAATCAGTAATGAATAATATAAAATTAAAAGATATGTACATGAATGCGGTGGAGTTGGGGATGGGGCAAATATCAAATGACCAAAGGTTACAGATCCAAAGACACAGATGAAGCAGAAGGGAGAGTAAGCAGCATGCTCTAGTAGATAGAGCATGAGCCCGGGAGTTAAAAAGGGCCTGGGTTCTAATCCCTGCTCTGCCTCTTGTCTGCTGGCACCACTTGTCTGATCTTGGGCAACTCACTTCACTTCTCTGGGCCTCAGTTACCTCATCTGTAAAATGGGAACTGAGTCTGTGAACCCCACAAGGGACAAGAACTGTGTCCAACCCAATTTCCTTGGAACCACCCCAGCTCTTCATAAAGAGCCTGGCATGTAGTGAGCACTTAAATACCATAAAAAGAGGGCTTAACTGGGGAAGACCACTTGGAGGAGATGTGACTTAAAAATGCTTTGAAAGGGGAGAGTGGTGATCCGGTGAATGTGGAAGGGAAGGGAGTTCCAGGCTAGGGGGAAAGCAGTAAATGTTGAGATAGACAAGAATAATAATAATGATGATGGCATTTGTTAAGCGCTTATTATGTGCAAAGCACTGTTCTAAGCGCTGGGGGGGATGCAAGGTGATCAGGTTGTCCCACTGGGGCTCACAGTCTTAATCCCCATTTTACAGATGAGGTAAATGAGGTTCAGAGAAGTTAAGTGACTTGTCCAAGGTCACATAGCAGACATGTGGTGGAGCCGGGATTAGAACCCATGACCTCCGACTCACAAGCTCGTGCTCTTTCCACTGAGACTGGGGCACAGAGAGTAAGTTGGCACTAGAGGAGCAGAGTGTGCAATCTGGGCTGTGCAGGAGATCGATGGGGTGAGCTGATTGATAGCTTTGAAGCCCAACTATAAGGAGTTTCTGTTTGATGTGGTTGTGGATTCATTCATTCATTGTCGTATTTATTGAGCGCTTACTGTGTGTAGAGCACTGTACTAAGCACTTGGGAAGTACAAGTTGGCAACATATAAAGATGGTCCCTACCCAACAACGGGCTCACAGTCTAGAAGGGGGAGACAGACAATAAAACAAAACATGTGGATTGGTGTCAAGTCATCAGAACAAATAGAAATAAAGCTAGATGCACCATGTTAACAAAATAGAATAGTAGGTATGTACAAGTAAAATAAATAGAGTAATAAATCTGTACAGCCATATATACAGGTGCTGTGAGGAGGGGAAGGAGGTGGGGCGGGGGGGATGGGGAGGAGGAGAGGAAAAAGGGGGCTCAGTCTGGGAAGGCCTCTTGGAGGAGGTGTGTTCTCAGTCGGGCTTTGAAGGGAGGAAGAGAGCTAGCTTGGCGGATGTGGGGAGGGAGGGCATTCCAGGCCAGGGGGAGGATGTGGGACAGGTGAGAAAGAGGTACAGTGAGGTACCTCAAGGTAGAGTGGATGGTCAGCCATTAGAGGTTCTTGAGGAATGGTGAGACATGGACTGAACATTTTTGTTGATAAATGACCCATGGAAGAGCGTGAATTATGGACTGGAATGGGGAGAGACAGGAGTCTGGTCGGTCAGCGAGGAGGCAGATGCAGTAATCATAGAGGGATAGAAGAAGTGCTTGGATCAGCATGATAGCAGTTTGGATAGAGAGGAAAGGGCAGATTTGCTGGTGGAAATCTAGACATGGGGCTGATCTCCTCCTCACCTGTTTTAACTCTACTCTTCCTCTGCCCCCAGTCACAGTACTTCTCCAGCCTCATTGGCTCCCATGTCCTTTCCCATGCCAGCTGTTTTAAACTTTTAATTCTCTCCTCAAACCCCTTCTCCTATCTCTTGCTCTTAGTGACCTTGCCACATACTTAATGATAAAATTGAAATCATTATGTGTTATCTCCCTAAAATCTCTTTTATCTTTTCAGTCCCATCCACCCTCTGCCCTTCTTCAACACTCCTATTCTTTCCAACGGTTTCACAAGAATTCTCTCACCACCTCTTAAAATTTCAACCTCCAGCTTTGCCTCCAACATCATTGCTTCACACCTTAAAACATTTGCCCCACCTCTTCTTCCCTCCCTGACCACCATTTTCAACCACTTGTTCTCTAATGGTTCCTTCTCCACTACCTTTAAACATGCCCATTTATCCTCTTTCTTAAAAAAACCCAAGAAACACCAACTAAAACCCCCCAACTTTCCCTCAAACACATAGCAGTCTCCAGTAATCACCCTGCTTCTCTCCTACCATTCCTTTGTACTTGGATCTTTGATCTTTGGATATTTGATAGTTGCCCCACCCCCAACCCCGGTGCACTTATGTGCACATCCTTCAATTATACATTATAAATTATTTGTATTAATGTCTACCTCCCCCTTTAGACTGTAATCTTGCAATGAGCAGGGAATGTGTCTGCTAATTCTGTTGTATTCTCCCAAATTCTTAGAAAAATGCTCTGTCCATAGTAAATGCTCAGCAAATAGCATTAATTGATTTTTCCAAATGCCACAAATTTACATTGGGTCCTTTTACTTCCTCTCCTCCAATTCTCTCTTTGATCCCTTATAATCACTTCTGTCCCCTCCACTCCATGAAATCTGTCCTCCGTAAGGTCATCACTGACCTACTTCTTGACAAATTTAGTGGTCTCTACTCTCCTAACTGCATATTACAGTGCTCTGCATAAAATCAATGCTCAATAAATGTCGTTAATTGGTGACAACCTAAAGGGTCAAGTGTACAATTTTACATTTATATATCATAATAATTTCAGCAAAATTAGTTTACTCCGTAACTTTTTTCTTTAGCTAATTTTGAGTTTTGAGCTGCACTAAACATTTATAAGACCATAAAAATAGGGCTCCTGCCGTGTTAGTTACTCTTTGGCAGTGTTCTCAGATGCATCAGAAGGGTGCAGATTGCAAAGAGCCATATGAGTAGGAATATTATTCATAGAAATCTTTGGGTTTTTTTTTTAAGTACCATTATTTCTTCCTCTTTCTCCCCTATCCCCAGCCTCCCTGACAAACCTCTTCCTTCCCACTAAGAAAACTTGCCATACTAAGATGATACATTCAAGGGCACATTGGAAAATTTATAACTGGCAGCAACTTTCAAAACTTTGTACTATGTTGCTAGTTCCAAATTATACATTCTCCACCTCGGATCCCTCATTTTGATTTGCACAGAGAAGTAATTACCAGAGACTTATGGCAATTCCTTTCTAGGAACTACATGTTTTCACTAAGGCCTCTGCCACTTACCTCACTCTTAAGAATGTCCTAATTGTTGTTTGACCATTAGGACATTCTGAATTTCATTGTCCTCTTCAAAGGATAGAACTGAGATTATCAGGGCTTTGAATTCTCTCTTAGTGCAAACATTTTGTACAGTAGACTCGTTTGGGAGTCAACCTGTGTTCTGCCTTGAGAGAGTGTTTGTGTGTTTGAAATAGCATGGGATGATGGAGGAACATATGTTCACTGTAAAGTACTTGAATTCATTTACTGGCTAAAATAAATTGTATTTATAGTGCACTGTACTAAGCCCTTGGGCAAGACAGGGTAAGCATGATCCCTGCCCTCCAGGAGTAAGCCAGTCCCCTCACACTGTAGTATAAGAGATCCGGGTTCCAGATGAGTTGCAATCCTATTATAAAATTGCTTGTATCTGTGGATGTTTCAGGACCAACGTGCCAGGCAATTCTTATCCATCCTTCTGAATAACCTGCCTTGATCAGAGGTTGTTGTTGTCCCATGACAGGGCAAGCCTGATCAAATAGTTATTGAACTCATTACTGTACAAATCAGCTCCAAGCTCCTGCCTCTTCAGATAGCACCACCATTCTCGGAAGACCTTATGTTATGAGGACTTTTATCCTCATCAAGCACAATTCTGTTTCTAATGACTTAGAGATCTCTGTCCAATTCCTCTGACCCTCAGGGACTACATTTTCACTGCTCTCCATCCTAGTGCATTCTCCTTTATCTTGTCTAACCTACAAATCCATTAGGATTTCATCCAGGTATTCCCTTTTCCTTCTTTTCTGATTACTCAGATGTGACATTTTGTTACATCCTACCTTCCAACAGTGGTGGGACTTTTTTTTTTACTGGCATTTGTTTCATTGTTATTCTAAACTGTGAGCCCATTGTTAGGTAGGGACCATCTCTATATGTTGCCAACTTGTACTTCCCAAGCACTTAGTACAGTGCTCTGCACACAGTAAGCGCTCAATAACTATGATTGAATGAATGAATTATTAAGCACTTACTATGTGTCAAACACTGTTCTAAGCACTGGGTGGATATGATGGCTGAAAGCCTCAGTAGGAGAGAGAACAGGTATTAAATCCCCATTTTGCAGCAGAGGAAACTGAGGCACAGAGAAGTTAAATGACTTGCCGAGGTCCTACAAGCAGGCAAGTGGTGGAGCAAGGATTAGAACTCAGGTCTTTCAGTTTCCAGGCCTGAGCTTTATCCATTAGACCGTGCTGCTTCCCTAACCGACTTCTTTCTCACCCTCCCTCCCCTTACTCCAGAAAGGGTGCAGAAAGATGAACTGTATGTCTTGGAAAGATAATCATTTCTACCAGTACCAGTAAACTTGTCACATACTACTAGAAACTGACCTGAAGTAGCCCTGACTTTTTAAACTTTCACCTCGGCATCTATTTGTTTGGACGATTTTGACACCTGTCTACATGTTTTGTTTTGTTGTCTGTCTCCCCCTTCTAGACTGTGAGCCCGTTATTGGGTAGGGACCGTCTCTATATGTTGCCGACTTGTATTTCCCAAGCACTTAGTACAGTACTCTGCACACAGTAAGCGCTCAATAAATACGATTGAATGAATTTGCCATTAGTGATGCATTTGATGAACAGCTGTTTCTGTAGAATATATTAATTGAGTCAAATTTTAAGGAGGTAAAATAATTTGCACTTTGGGAATTAGGCTCTTTCTTCTCCCCAAGAGAGTAATTTAAGCACTCTCTATGCTGTGTCACATGGAGTGATGGAGAACAAATCCAGTTTTTTAGAAGCAAAAATGTTAATGAAAATGTTTTAGTTTCTTTAAAAAGCTAAGAGTTTGCTATTGAAATTAAGTGGAATGGACATTCATGTCTACTTCTAGCTGTTTGATATAAACAGAATAGAGCGGGTGTAGCAGAAGGAATCAAGGCTGTCAGAAGAATTATTACCGAAGGGTATCTTGGAGCCAGGTTTAAATGGCTTTTCATTGCTAGCTCTTCTATGAGGTTGAGTTACAGTCTCTATGCCTGTCAGCCAGTCGACAGTATGGAGCTCCAACTGCATTCAGAGGACTGTAACAGATAAACTGTGACTATTTAATAATAATGATGGCATTTATTAAGTGCTTACTATGTGCAAAGCACTGTTCTAAGCACTGGGGAGGTTACAAGGTCATTAGGTTGTCCCACGCCGGGCTCACAGTCTTAATCCCCATTTTACAGGGGGAACTGAGGCCCAGAGAAGTAAAGTGACTTGCCCAAAGTCACACAGCTGACAACTGGCAGAGCTGGGATTTGAACCCATGACCTCTGACTCCAAAGCCCATGCTCCTTTCCACTGACCCACGCTGCTTCTCAATTAATTAATCCAATTTCAGCCCCCCCACTTAGAAGAGAAGCTCTACGTGGGATAAGGGACAGTGTTCAACTTGATTATCTTGACTCTACCCCAGCACTTAGTACAGTACTTGGCACATGGTAAGGAGTTAACAAATATCATTATGATTGCTACTGATGATGATGAGGAGGAGGATGGCATTTATTAAGTGCTTACTATGTACAAAGCACTGTTCCAAGCGCTGGGAAGATTACAAGGTGATCAGGTTGTCCTATGGGGGACTCACAGTCTTCATCCCCATTTTACAGATGAGGTCACTGAGGCACAGAGAAGTTAAGTGACTTGCCCAAAGTCACACAGCTGACAATTGGCAGAGCTGGGATTTGAACCCATGACCTCTGACTCCAAAGCCCATGCTCTTTTCCACTGACCCATGCTGTTTCTCAATTAATTAATCCAATTTCCACCCCCAACTTAGAATAGAAGCTCCATGTGGGATAAGGGACAGTGTTCAACTTGATTATCTTGACTCTACCCCAGCACTTAGTACAGTACTTGGCACATGGTAAGGAGTTAACAAATATCATTATGATTGCTATTATTATTAGGTAAGGAACATAGGATGCTCTGTCAATGAGGTAAAATTCTAGTTTATAGCCTGAATTGCAACTTGTCTGCTTTAAATGGAGGGCAAACTGTGTGAAATCCAGCTTTAGGTTTCTGTCACCTCTGCTGCCACTAATTAAAGCTATAGAGCACTGCTGGGAGCATTTTTTTTGTAATTCTTGGCTTCATCAAGAAGCAGCATGTCCTGGTCTTGGGAGTCAGAGGTTGTGGTTTCTAATTCCGGCTCTGCCACTTCTCTGCTGTGACACCTTGGGCAAGTTGCTTCACTTCTCTGTGCCTCAGTTACCTCATCTCTAAAATGGGGATTGAGGCTGTTAGCCCAACCTGGGACAGTCTGATTACCTTGTAACTACCTCAGAGCTTAGAACAGTGGTTGGCCCATAGTAAGGGCTTAACAAGTACAATTATTTTTATTATCATTATTGCCGAGTCAAAAACACAAATGCACAAATGACTCCCCTAAAGGAACTGATTATACTTGAAATGTTTAGGGATTCTCAAACTGAAGAGCAAAGCTGGAGATCCTGGTTTTCTTGCATATGTTTCAAGCATGAATGCAAAATTTCACAGTAGGAACTTCTTTGCACCCATGAGTGCTCAATAAATCCTTTGGAACTAATGATGGATTTGCCATATCAAAGAATTGGCAATGAAATTCCACTACAACCAAGAGCCGGTTGTGACTGGAGGTAGCGTGATCTTAAACCGTGAGCTCCATGTGGGATCGGGACTGTCCAACCTGACTATCTTATATCTACCCCAGCACTTAGTACAGCATTTGAAACATAGTAAGCACCTAAGAAGTATTATAATCTCTATTATTATTGTTAATATTATTACCTTTCATCATCATCAATCGTATTTATTGAGCACTTACTATGTGCAGAGCACTGTACTAAGCGCTTGGGAAGTACAAATTGGCAACATATAGAGACAATCCCTACCCAACAGTGGGCTTTGTAACTGTCACCAGTCCCCTCTTCCCCTTTTTATTTTTGGAATGTGAACCTCCCGAGGGATGAGAATCGTGTCTGATTTCCACCTGTTAGTGCAGTGCTCTACACACAGTAAGTGCTTAATAAATACTATTTACTATTACTAATACTCAATGAGAAAGGGGCTAGGTTCAAAAGGAGAACTCCAGAGGTCAGGTACTGCATGACCCTGATAGGGGTATAGAATGTAAGGTAGAATACCAGGTTGTATAGAAGGATATAAGGTGGAAAGCAGGGAATGTAGATGAAATACAAGGTGGAAGGCCAGGCACAGAGCCAGGGATGCAGCTAAGATGTAAAGTCTAGATTTGTGAGGAAAGGCTAGTAGATGGAAGACCAGCTGTTGCCAAAAATATACTGATCACCAGAAAAGAGAAATCACTGAGTTAGGAATATGGAAGAAAAAAATGCAATAAGCTTCTAGACTGTAAACTCCTGCGGTCAGGGAATAATAATAATAATAATGATGGCATTTATTGTGCTTACTATGTGCAAAGCACTGTTCTAAGCGCTGGGGAGGTTGCAAGGTGATCAGGTTGTCCCACGGGGGGCTCACAGTCTCAATCCCCATTTTACAGATGAGGGAACTGAGGCCCAGAGAAGTTAAGTGACTTGCCCAAAGTCACACAGCTGACAACTGGCAGAGTGGGGATTTGAACCCATGACCTCTGAATCCAAAGCCTGTGCTCTTTCCACTGAGCCACGCTGCTTCTCTGACAAGATTCCCTTCTGACAAGATGATAATAAGAATGTGTGGTATTTGTCTACTAACTGTTCTTTGAGACTCTCCCAAGCACTTAGTACAGTACTCTGCACCCAGTTAGTGCTCAGTGAATATCACTGATTGATTGATTAGTGGAAGCCAGTTGAAATTTGGGGGTGAGGGGTCCCCTAAGGAGGGCAAAGGACAAAAAGGTGGCGGCTACTGAACCATTCTGTAACCTATAAATAATGGAATCATTCAACCTGTATTGAGTCTTCTCTTTTTTTATGGCATTTGTTAGGCACTTACTATGTGCCAGGCATTGTTCTAAGCACTGGGGTAGATACAAGGTAATCATGTTGGACACAGTCCATGTTCCACATGGGGCTCACAGTCTTAATCCCCATGTTTTAAAGGTGAGAGAACTGAGGCCCAGTGAAGTTAAGTGACTTGCCCAAGGACACACAGCAGACAAGTGATGGAGCTTGGAATAGAATCCAGTTCCTCTGACACCCAGGCCCGTGCTGTATCCACTAGGCCATACTCCCCTGTTGGGGGTTAGGTTGAGAGGTGTACCTGAAGTAAAGGGGAGGAGAAACGTAGCATCATGTCCCCTCACTGGTGAGTTAACTGGTGGGCCAGTCTCCTCCGGGGTGCAAGTGAAGTAAACGAGGGAATAAAGGTTATTTTTGTACCACCCATGGGGATCAGATTCTTTGCTATGAAGGGCAATGTTTTGGGAGGCCTTGGCCATAGGATGTTCCCATCTCACTGGTACTTGAACCTGTGGCTCTGGAATACTCTTAGCCCTCAGATTATTCCATCAGGATGATTAAATCACCACTAAGCCCATCTCTACAAGTATTTTCTTGGATTCCACACTTAAAATAGCTTCATCTAAGGCCTCCAGTGCTCCATTCTCAGGTTCAATTTTCACCAAGATGCGATGAAGTGAAATGTACAACTTTCTGTCTTTTTCAGTGATGGCCGGAGAGAATCAAGTTTTGTATTAAGATCACGATACCTTTTAGCATTTAGCTGTGTTCTATATTCTATGGATTGATATTATTATAATGAGGAAGTCTTTCCAAAATAGAGAAAACTCAAGCCTATGGCCTTGAGTATAAATATTAACTCGTTTTTGAGTACATTCTAGCACATATAAAGTACTGTCAGAGAAGGGAATCAGGAAGGAGAACATAGTTGGCCCCTTACTTGGCATCCCAAGGTATATGTCTCTCGGAGATAAGTAATAGGTACTTTTGTTTCAGTGAATAGGAAGGGCTAAAGTGGACATACAGCAGAACAGAATCCACACAGGAAAAATAAATGTCATTTGGAACTACATTCACAGAATAAATGTTATGCCTTATTGCAAGGAATGAATGAGAATTCAAAGGAGATAAAGAGATTCTACATTTCCCTATCATAGAAGTTATTTTGCTTTATTGAATTGTCTACAGTATAAGACAAATCACTCACGACCTCAGGCTTCCTGTTTTAAAGTATAATATGTTTTGGTGCTAATGCCATTACTCATACAAACATTTTTTTAACATATAAATCTAGATCAAGAGAAAGTGTGCATGGCTTTGCTGAGAGAGAGCTCTATTAAAACCTATCTACCAAATAAGCTTTATTTTGCATTATCAGAACTTTAATTACTAAAGTAAGACAGTAAATATACTTTCCCATGGACAGCTAGGACTAGCCCTGTGACAGAATCTTAGCTAAGAGTGAATTCAGTTGCCAGGACTTGGCTCAAAGTATTCAGAAGCAACAGAGGAAAAAAAAATAGTTTGGCATGCCCTAGCCTAAGGGGCAGATTGCGGTATCCAGAGACAGTATCAGTTTATTAGTCTAAACACTATTACAATTACTACTAGTATTTCAGACAGCACAAAGATGTTATAATAGCTTGATGATGATGGTATTTGTTAAGCACTTACTATGTGCCAAGAACTGTTCCAAGTGCTGGGGTAGATACAAGGTAATTAGGTTGTCCCACGTGGGGCTCACAGTTTCAATCCCCATTTTACAAATGAGGAAACTGAGGCACAGAGTAACTTGCCCAAAGTCACACAGCTATTGAGAGGAGGAGCCGACTTTAGAACCCACAGCTTCTGACTCCCAAGCCCAGGCTCTTTCCACTAAGCCATGCTGCTTCTACTATCTACTAACTAGCTTGAGTTACTATCATCATCAGTGATATTTATGAGTGCTTACTTTGTATACTTGGGAGAGTAAAATACGACAGAGTTGGTAGATACCTTCTCTGCCCACAACAAGCTTACAGTAAAGAGGATACAGAATTAATATGAATAAATAATTTATACTATGTAATGTACAGATAAGTACTTAAGTGTTGTGGGGCAAATATCAAATGCCCAAAGAACAGAGATCCAAGTACTCAGGCAGTGCAGAAGGGTGAGGGAGGTGAGAAAAAGAGAACTTAATGGGGAAAGCCTGTTGGAAGAGATGATAATAATAATAATTATGGTATTTGTTAAGTGCTTACTATGTGCGAAGCACTGTTCTAAGCAGTAGGGTAGATACAAAGAAGTAGCATGACTCAGTGGAAAGAGCCCGGGCTTGGGACTCAGAGGTCATGGGTTCTAATCTCGGCTCCACCACTTGTCAGCTGTGTTACTTTGGGCAAGTCACTTAACTTCTCCGAGAGCCTCAGTTCCCTCATCTGTAAAATGGGGATTAAGACTGAACCCCAGGTGGGACAACCTGATCACCTTGTATCCCCCCTCGCTCTTAGAACAGGGTTTTGCACATAGTAAGCAATTAACAAGTGCCATTATTATTATTATCATTGTTATTATTACAAAGTAATCAGGTTGTCCTAAGAGGAGGCTCACAGTCTAAATCCGCATTTTCCAGATGAGGTAATTGAGGCCCAGAAAAGTGAAGTGACTTGCCCAAGGCCACACAGCAGACAAATGGCGGAGCCGGGATTAGAACTCATGTCCTCTGACTCCCAAGCCTTTGCTCTTTCTACTCAGCCAAGCTGCTTCTGATCTCAATAGGGTTCTGAAGGTGGTGGGAGTGGTGGTCTGGCATATATGGAGGGGAGGGACTTCCAAGCCAGAGGTAAGATCGACAAGATTGGGACACAGTAATCAAGTTGGTGCTAGAGGGGCCTAATGTGTAGCTTGGGCTGTAGTAGGGCATCATAAGGCCTAAGGTAGGAGGGGGTGAGATGATTAACTGGCTGCTTTAAAGCCAGTGATAAGGAGTTTCTCTTTGATGTGGAAGTGGATGGACAACGACTGGAGGTTGGAGGTTCTTGCCGAGTCAGGAGATGAAGACTGAATTTGCGAGGAGGCAAATCAATCAGTCACTTATTGAGTACTTACTGTGTGCACAGCACTGTGCTAAGCACCTGAGAGAGTAAAATATAACAATATATCAGAGTTGGTAGACCCATTCCCTGCCCATGACAAGCTTAGTTAGAGTCTAGAGGGGGAGACAGGCATTTATATAAATAAATATCTGTAATAAGTACTGTGGAGATGAGGAAGGGGTGAATAAAATGAGCAAATTCAAGTGGTGATAATTCATGTAGGATAGGCTAAGTGCTTGGAACAGGATAGTAGCAGTTTGGATGGAGAGGAAAAGGTGGATTTTAGCAAAGTTATGAAGGTAAAACTGATAGGATTTGGTGACAGATTTAGTATGTGCATTAAATGAGAGAGATGAGTCAAGGACAACACCAAGGTTATAGGTTTCTGAGATAGGGAGAATAGTGGCATTGCCTACAGTAATGGGAAAGACAGGGGGAGGACAGGGTTTGGGTGGGAAGATGAGTTTTGTTCTGGACATGTTTAGTTGGAGGTGTCCGAAAGACATCCAGGTAAAGATGTCCTGAAGACAGGTGGAAATCCGAGACTGTAGAGAATGAGAGAGGGCTGGAAATATAGATTTGGGAATCATTGGCATGGAGGTGGCAGTTGAAGCCATGGGAGCAAATGAGTTCTCCAAGGGACTGATCATATATGGAAAATTGAAGGGGAATCAGAACTGAAACTTGAAGAACCCCCCCACCGTCAGATGGTGGGAGGCAGAGAAGGAGCCTACAAAAAGACTGAGAGGTTATGGCCAGAAAGGTAGAATGAGAACTCATAGAGAAAGGTGTTGGTGAAGCAAAGATTGAATAAAGTTCCAAGGAGAGGGTGCAACTTCACAGTGTCAAAGGCGACTGAGCAGCCTAGGAGGATTATAATAGAGTAGAGGTCATCGGATTTGGTGAGAAGGTCACTGGTGACCTTAGAGAAGGCTGCTTCCGTGGAGTGAAAGGGTCAAAACCTGATTGCAGGAATCAAGGAGAGAATTAGAAGAGAGGAAGTGGAGATAGCAGGTGGAAGGAACTTTCTCAAGGCTTTCCTTGGATGCAAATTTTTAAAACTATTTCAATATCAAATACTTTCCTTGGATGGAGATGACATTTTATATTCCCCAGAATTCCCACCCTAAAGGATAATCAGACCCAACACATTTGTTTAAATGCATAACTTTTTCAGAAGTTACAACACTGTGTATACCTGTAGCAAGGATCCAGAGAAGAAATCCTATCCCTACAAACATTAAAATCTGAAGAATACATAGTTTCATATATGGTCCCAAAGTAGACAATGCCATCTGTTGTACCATGATAAATATTTTGCCTTAAATGATATGAGACAGATCCTCTGCATTTCTCTGCATGAAATATCTTTCTTTTAGATGGTGAAGTAGCATGGTCTTGTGGAAAGGGCATGGACCTGGGAGTTGAAGACCTAGGTTCTAATCCCTGCTCCACAGTGTACCTGTTGTGTGATCTTGGGCAAATCAGTTCACTTCTCTGTGCCTCAGTTCCCTCATCTGCAAAGGCAGTCAGAAACTCCTCACCCTTGGCTTCAAGGCTGTCCATCACTTCATCCCCTCCTACCTCACCTCCCTTCTCTCCTTCTCCAGCCCAGCCCGCACCCACTGCTCCTCTGCCACTAATCTCCTCACCGTGCCTCGTTCTTGCCTGTCCTGCCGTCGACCCCTCGCCCATGTCATCCCCCAGGCCTGGAATGCCCTCCCCCTGCCCATCCGTCAAGCTAGCTCTCTTCCTCTCTTCAAGGCCCTACTGAGAGTTCACTTCTTCCAAGAGGCCTTCCCAGACTGAACCCCTTCCTTCCTCTCCCCCTCGTCCCCCTCTGCATCCCCCTCATCTTACCTCCTTCCCTTCCCCGCAGCACCTGTATATATGTATGTATGTTTGTACATATTTATTACTCTATTTATTTTACTTGTACATATCTATTCTATTTATTTTATTTTGTTAGTATGTTTGTTTTTGTTCTCTGTCTCCCCCTTTTAGACTGTGAGCCCACTGTTGGGTAGGGACTGTCTCTATATGTTGCCAACTTGTACTTCCCAAGTGCTTAGTACAATGCTCTGCACAAAGTAAGCACTCAATAAATACGATTGATTGATTGATTTCCTTGAAGGCAAGAGGCCTTCCCAGACTAAGCCCCTGGGTTCCTCTTCTCCCACTCCCTTCTGCATCACCCTGACTTGCTCCCTTTGTTCTCCCTCCCCCAACCCCACAGCACTAAGGTGCATACGTGTAATTTATTTGTACTGATGTGTGTCTCCCTTCTCTAGACTGTATGCTCATTTGGGGTGGGGAATGTGTCTGTTTATTGTTGTAGTTTCTCAAGTGCTTAATGCAGTGCTCTGCACGCAGTAAGCTCTCTATAAATATGATTGAATGAATGAATTTGGAAAGGACTTTTATGAGGGAGATGGGATGACAACTGGAGGAAGCCTGGGTCAAGGGAGGGTGGGTTTTTTGTTTTTTCTTTTTTTAGGATAGGGGATAAATAAGAATGGTTGAAAGCGGTGGAGAAGAAACCATTGGAAAGTGAAACTGAAGATGGCTGTCAAGGAAGGAACAAGGGAGGGGGCAAATATTTTAATGTTTTGAAGGAATGGGATAAGAGGCACAGGTGAAAGGGGTTGATTTTGAGAGGAGGCAAGATATCTCTTCTTGAGATATGCCGGGGAATATTAGGAGAATAGTAGATGGTGGATGAGGAGATAGGAACTGGAGAGCAGCAGGGGAAATTTTAGTGAGATCACACCTGGTGGATTTGTTAATGAATTTTGTGGCCAGGTTATTGGGGAAAAGAAATAGTGGGGTCAGGGGAGAGGAGATCTGAGAAGGGAGTTCAACATCTGGAATGACCAGCAGGCGTAATGGGTATGCAAATGAATTAGGAAGGAGAAATACTGACGTTGGGTAGAGGAGAGGGCCAAAGCGAAGAAGATAAGAATGAATTCAAGGTGGACGAGATCAGAAAAATATCTGGATTTCTACCAGTAGCACTCTGTGGCTGAAGCACAGGAGCAGAGAAAGTGTACTGTGAAGGTGATTCTGGGCTGGGGGTTAGTGGTACAAGATCAGCTGAAGGACAAGAGAGCAGTGAAGTTGAGTTCAGGGAAGAAGGTGGTATTGAGCATGTCAATCTGTGCCTCAAGAGAAAGTAGTTCAGATATGGAGACCCGGTGGGGCACAAGATACCTTGAGAATATTGATGGCAGTCAAAAGATTGGAAGACTCTATTGGAGAACTGAACTAATTTGCTGGGGGTTGTTTTATGACAGAGAAAAGGTGAGGAGGTTGTGGTTCAATAGAAGAATTTCAGTGTTGGTGAACTTGAGGTTGTACAGGGACTAAAGGTTATAAGATCTAGCAAATTCTGAGCGTGGGAGGTGAAGTGGAACAGGATATAAATGAAGTTGAGGAACAAGAGGAGGTGGACAAGTGAAAAGGTCATTGGGGGCACCTACACACTATAATCCAAACAACCATTTACAAGCATTTCATTGTTTTAAAAAATTAACTGTGTTTACTGAACACTTTATCTTTGCCCAGAACTGTTCTGAAACTTGGGAGAGAACAATAGAGTTAGACAGTATCTCTTCCCTCAGGAAGCTCACAATGTAACAGAGACAAGCCATGGACAGAGAAGTAACATATCTTTGCCATTGTGATTAAGGATGGAGGAAAAGCAGTACAGCCTAGTGGAAAGAGCTTATGCCTGTGGGTCAGAGGACTTGGAATAATAATGATAATAATATTTAAGTGCTTACTATGTGCCAGGCACCCCAGGTAAATCAGGTTGGACACAGTCCCTGTCCCATCTGGAGCTCACAGTCTCAATCCCCATTTTCCAGGTGAAGTAACTGAGGCCCAGAGCAGTGAAGTGACTTGCCCAAGGTCACATAGCAGACAAGTTGTGGAGACAGGATTAGAACCCATGACATTCTGACTCCCAAGCTCATGCTGTATCCACATTCTAATCATTCATTCATTCATTCATTCATTCATTCAATTGTATTTATTGAGCGCTTACTGTGTGCAGAGCATTATACTAAATGCTTAATCCTGGCACCGCCATTCCCCGATTTTGTTATCTTGGCCAAGTCATGCATCTCTGTGCCTCAGTTTTCTCATCTGTGGAGATTCAATACCAGTTCACCCTCCCACTTAAATTGTGAGACTCATGTGGGAAAGGAACTGTGTCCAACTCTGTCTTGTATCTGCGCAAATGCTTCATACAGTGCTTCGCACTTAGTAAAAGCTTAACAAATACTACAATTACTATTTTTATTATTTTAACTGAATATTTTAGAAGGATCAAAAGTGCTCTCAGATAGAAGACCATCGTAAATCTTGAGCCCCTTGCTTATTAAAGGTCTAAACATCTCTAGTCTTATTTGAGGTAGTTGCATTGGCAACTTCTAGTCGTATTTTGTTATTGAATTGGGAGAAGATTCCAAGGGACTGCAAACCACACACTCCCCATCTATATTTCCCAATGGGTCCTGCCCTCTTGGGTCATATATTCTTTATTAGTTTACCTTGACCTAGCTCTCCAAGATTAAATGGCTGGGCTATAATTGCTACGTACATTTCTGTACTGTGGAATTATGAGGTGACTGTATTGACAGCGAGATTTTTATCAGCGTATCAGGTGTCAATGGTAAGATTACAGTTCTTGCCTCATTTTAGCTGTAATTATTTAATTTGTCACCTGGCTTCCCGGCTCGACTGTTAACCTCTTGAAGGCAGGGAGCACATATAATTTCATTGTACTCTCCCAAGTGATTAGCACAGTGCTCTGCATAAAGTAAATACCCTTGTATGAGCAATTAGATTGGCTATATGTTTCTGAATTTACTATCTGCAATAGTCATCATTTGGGATTCTACCTCTTCATTTTGCAGTTTCCTCAGTGACAAGTCAGCATATTTCTAATTGCTATGTGTTGGGTTCGTGTGTCGTCTGTTCCTGCTGTCCCCCAGCTGTCCGCAACTCTGCTATTTTATCTGAGGTTTGATTTCGTTGTGTCAAATGCATTTTTCTGCTTCCTCCTTTCTGGTTTCCCTACTGCTGCTCACCATAGTGATGCCTCATATTTGCACATGGTACCTATCCTTAGGCACACTTGTCTTCAGCCAAATAATCCTAAACTCTGTAGAATTGATTTAAGCAGTGTGGCATCCTCAGGAAGCAGGTGGGCTGCAGGAGCCGTTTTCAGAGGTCTAGAGATGGGAAAACAATGGGACACAGATGGTTGCTGTCTCTCCCAAGGTCACCCAGCCCAACAGTGTGAGAGCTTGGAATCTCACCAATGTCTCCTGATAGCCAGCTCAAGTTCTGTCCTCTAGAAAATGCTGCCGCATCAGTCTCCATGCAAAGATTCTTATGACAGAAATCATTAGTAATAGATGGTGATGTTATCCCTAAGTGAATAGCAAATTCTTTGTAATTGTATATTTAACCAAGAAGAACAGATTAGAAGCAGAAGGAAATGTGCTTTCCCAATAAAGCGGGGCCCTTTAAAAACTAATAATAATAATAAAAAAGTCTCCCTTTCCCAGTGGGAAGAATGCAAAACAAAGGTTTTGCTTTCTGGGATCCTGCAGATCAGTGGAGGAATGTAGGTTGGGATATGGGAGAAATGAACTGGAGGGGAAAGATAATTGCATCCCAAACTACAGTTTATTTATCTTAATCCCTAGTCTTTTCAAAAGTCACTGAACAACCTCAGCAGTTTGGACAAACCTTACCAAATTCTGTCTTCCCTCCTTGGTATTGTTGTAATCAGAAGGTAATGGCTTCTAGTCCCAGCTCAGCCACTTGTCTGCGGTGTGGCCTTGGGCAGGTCACTTCACTTCCCTGTACCTGTTACCTCATCTGTAAAATGGGGATGGAGATTATGAACCCCACATGGAATAGGGGCTCTGTCCAACTTGATTTGCTTGTATCCACTCCAGTGCTTAGTACAGTGCCTGACACATAGTAAGTACTTAATAAATATTATTATTATATTATTAGGTTATTAAATACAATAATCATTATATATGCTAAATTATGTATTATAATTTAATATAATTATATAATAATAACAATGCATCTTAAATCTTTATCTAGCAACCTTTTTGTTCCCAGAATTTGCCTATTCAAAGATTGATTTATTTTAAATTCAAAATAATGAATTTCCATATCATGCCCCCTACTGAGAAATTTCAAAAGGAGACTTTTAAAAGAGATATTTTTTTAAAGGTAACCAATTTGGATAAAACATTTTAAAGGGCTTGGACAGATTAGATGGGTGTTTGTCATATCAGGTCTGCAGGAAATCTGGTCAGATCATATCTACAGAACTACCAACTTAGCACCAATGTGCCAACTACACACTAATGCATGGTACACTTCAACTCATATTCCCTGCTACTTTTAGGCTTGTACATATCCATTGCCCCCTTTGTCCTCTCTCTAAATTATTTTGTCTGTCTTCTTTGATATATTGTAATCAACTTGAGGGCAGGGATCACTCCTGATTTCCTTGTCCAACCTGATTGGCTTGTATCCATCCCAGCACTTAGTACAGTGCCTGGCACACAGTAAGCGCTTAACAAATATTATAGAAGCAGCATGGCGTAGTGGATAGAGTATGGCCCTTGGAATCCAAAAGTCATGGGTTCTAACCCTGGCTCCTCGACATGTTTGTTGTGTGAATTTGGACAAGTCACTTCTCTGTACCTCAGTTACTTCATCTGTGAAATGGGAATTGAGACTATGAGCCCCACTTGGGACAGAGACTGTGTCCAACCTGATTTGCTTGTATCCACCCCAGTGCTTAGTACAGTGCCTGTCACATCATAAACTATTAAGAAATACCATTACTATTATCATCACTCCTCCTAACTCTATTGTGCAATTCCAAGCATTTAGTAAAATACTCCTCATACAATAGATACTCTATAAATCTTCTAGACTGTGAGCCCACTGTTGGGTAGGAACCGTCTCTATATGTTGCCAACTTGTACTTCCCAAGTGCTTAGCACACAGTAAGTGCTCAATAAATACGATTGAATGAATGAATAAATGAATAAATACTATTGAATAATTGATTATTAAAATTGGTTATACCACTAAAATCAAAGTGAGGCATCTAGGGATAGCAGACTGGTGGTTCTTGCAATGGTAGCTTAAATCCAGTACACAATAAAGGCCAGACCCCCACCCTAACATAGGGCCTCTATCTCTGATAACTCTATTGGGAGTATTAATGATAATAATAAAAATAAAATTCTGCAACAAATACTTTGATTAGTGCTAGCGTGTATACAAAATCATCATATCAAATTACAAAATCATCATATCAACCACAGTCTCTGTCTTAGATGGAAATGGAACAAATAATTTTATTTCTATTTTAGTTGTGGAAAATGAAACAGATTAAATGATTTGCTCAAGCCCTCACAACTAGGTTCTAATGAGAGAAGCAGTGTGGCTCAGTGGAAAGAGCACGGGCTTGGGAGTCAGAGGTCATGGGCTTCCCCACATGTCCATTGTGTGACCTTGGGCAAGTCACTTAACTTCTCTGAGCCTCAGTTACCTCATCTGTAAAATTGGGATTAAGACTGTGAGCCCCACGTGGGGCAGTGTGATCACCTTGTATCCCCCCAGAACTTAGAACAGTGCTTTGCACATAGTAAGCACTTAACAAATGCTATTATTATTATTATTAAGGCCAGTGGCATCACTTACTGGGTGTATGACCTTGGGGAAGTCATTTATCTTATGTGGGCCTCATTTTTCTCATCGGTAAAATAGGGATTCAATACCTGTTCTCCCTCCTACTTTGTGATCTCTGTGTGAAACAGGGAGAATGTCCGACTTGATTGGCATGTATTTTCTCTAGTGCTTAATGCAGGGCCTGGTGCAAAATAAGTACCTAACTATAATTATTACTATTATCACTACTACTATTTTCAGTAGTATTAAGTGGAAGAGTCAGAACTCAAACCTGGAGCTCCTTACTCCCTGTCACGGTCCCTGTCACGGTCTTTCCACTTGACCTCACTACGTCCTAGCATCATGAGAACAAGTAGCGTCTAGAATGGCCAGGTCCTGGTAACTTGATGAGCTCCAGCAAATCAATTGTCTTTTTGATCCTTTAATTTTCTCAAGTGCAAAATATTGAGTGACTTACCACATGAATTGTTTAGGTTTTATCACACTTTTCAAAAATAAATGTTGAATTAGTGAGCACATATAATAACAAGAAGCATGTATGTCCATTCCACCTTTAATATCTGCTGCAATTTTGAGCAGCTGCAGTATCGAGCTGTTTGGGCACTCTCCAAAATTCATCACTAAAAAACATATGACAGGACCCTGAGGGTTCCCCCAGTCCCTGTCACTTTACCTTTCCAGTCACCTGTGCCCATTACACTGCTGCAGATTGCACCATTTCTCTTGTGAAGTAGAGGCATGCAATACAAGGATGGAAGACAGAGCTGTTTTCTTAAGGAAAAATCCGTAACCTGGGCTCTGTAACTTGGGCTCTTCACTACTGGTGGTGGGAGGTCCTTGTGCTTTCACCATGTATGAATAGTGACACCAAGAGAGAATGCTGTACTGCCCTGATAACTATAGAATGGATGGCAAATACCTGGAATTTAGATTCTAGTTTAGACAGGTCAAAATAAAAAACAAACTAGGCTTCAATTTTTCACATAATCATTTGTATGAGGTTACTGGTTTGTCCTCTTCTGTACACAATTATAATTGGGAGTATTTAGACGGGAAAGGAGGGCAGGAAATCAGGATGTAGAAGAAACGGGGGTGACGCCATCATTTTAATCCTGAATACTGGAGCTGGGGTGTCTTGTACAGTTATTTGGGATTGGGGGTAGCAGCGTAGGCAGACAGATCATTAAAACCACACCTCCCTCGGCTTACATATTCCTAATTTAAGGGTTTGCTCTCCTGTTGATTATAGAAATTTACTGAGGAAAAGCTATGCTTTCAATTTTCTCCTTCTCCATAATTAGAATCACCGGCTCCCCATTCTGGAGCTCTGATTTATGGGATTAGGCTGTGAATCTGGTGTAGGGGTGATAGGAAGCAATCCAATGGAGGTGACACGGAAGCGCCTCAATCGTGTCCAAAATAAAGGTGAGATAGAAATGCAAAAGCCAATCAATACACTGTGGGTTGAGGGACTTCTCTCATTGTTTTTCGGATGGTTTGCCACCAGAATTGGTAATTATAGAAGCAACAATTTCCTCCATTCCTCCCAAACGATTCTTTTCTCGTTGAGATGCCACTCAAAATGCATATAAACCAGTTGGATTGGATTCAGTCTCTATTTCATGTTTGCATTTGAATTTTGGTCTGTCACAACTGATGAAGAGTGATAAATGTGACATTACAGCATCGAAAGATCATTAAATGTCAACTCATGTACTGGCAGCAAAATGGCTGGCAGAAAGTCAATGATGCACGAATGGTATGGAGTGTGAAGAGCAGAGATGGATTTAGGGCAGCATGGAGCCAAGTATGCTCCGAGCAATTGATCAATCATTTTCTACTGAGGAAGAATAAAACGAGACTCGAAGGCAGTGTGGTGTATTTGTGTACTGTGGAAACAAACATCTCTGTAAAACATCTCTGGTTTCCATCTGAAATAACTCATCACCTAGACCAGAAAGTCACAGCTGCACCTTAGTCAGTATCTCTTAATATTTTCTTTAATATCTGATGTTTTTCACACATCCCTCATATGTAACCCTCCCTTCTTCCTAACACAAGAGGTAGAAATGCATAAAGTGGCTCCTGGTGAACGATGAACACCTTAGATGTGAGATTTATGAAGCCCAATAAAGGGAGCACTAAATCTGACTAGGAAAGCTATTTCAATTCTTTGGTGGCCTTTCTACAATTTTCCTATAATTTATTCATCTTTTCACTTTACTTCCTGTTCTCCAATTTCTGTCAATTGATTTCTAGCAGTTCCTAAATATAAACTATACTCAAAGTGGTGTGGAAATGCTTACTCCCTAATATTTATTTCATAAAAGCTTTTACAGCTGTCAACAAAATCTAGCCCAGTTCCTACATCTTTGTCCAGCCATTTAATCCATTTCTGTTTTAAACATAGATAGGAAAATGGGGGGAAAAAAAACCAAAATCACTGACAGCCATGAGGTATCCATGCACTTCATGCATCTGTTTAATCTAGTTCACTTACAGTAAATAAAAATGGAGTGGGGTGGGGAGTCTTGTCTTATGATGTCAAGTTGCTTCTGACCCAAAGCTACTCCATGGACACAACTCTCCCAAAATGCCCCACCTCCATCTGCAATTGTTCTGGTAGTGTATTCGTAGAGTTTTATTGGTAAAAAAATACAGAAGTGGTTTGCCATTGTCTTCTTCCATGCAGTAAACTTGAATCTTTGCCCTCGACTCTCTCCCATAACACTGCTTCCTTGCACAAGTGAGTTTTGACTTGTAACAGATTGCTTTCCACTCGCTAGCCACTGCCCAAGCAAGGAATGGAATAGTTACGCCTCTGCTTGTCTCTCCCTCCCATAGCCGAGACTGGTAGAGTTATGGAAGCTCTCCAGGTGCAAATCCTAAGAAGTGGGATGGGGAGTAGAGAAGAAAATAACTTGTCAAGGTTGATGACTGGAGAAAAACCATGTAATAGTGATGATTTTGTGTGGGCTTACATTTCATTCAAAATGTTTTAGAATTCAGTATGAAAGCCATGATGTCGGTGTTACCTTTATTGTCTGGATCACACTTTGAAAACTTTGGTTGAAAGTACAAACCGCAGATATTTTAAACCTACCATCACAGCATGTACCTATAAAATGTGATTTGAAGTATAAAAATAATTTTAAAGAAACATTTCTAGAAAGAAGAGAGGGCCAAAATTATATTATACTATTTGAAAGTGAGGACAGTACCTAATGTAATCTTTCTCTTCCCAATCACCGTTCCATACACATACTCTCTGTTTTTATATTTAAAGTTAGTCCACTAGACAGTGAGTTTCTGTCTATTTGCACAGATAAGACCGGAAAAAAAAACACAAAACTGTGGAACAATCCACTCTCCATTTCATGCTGTTTGTGAATAAATATTGTCCTTTGATGGGGTGATGTATTTTTTATTTGCAGTACTTCTGGTTGGCTTGAATCTATCCTTTATCCTGAAGTTTCTTCTTTTAGGGAATATTCATTCTCCAACTGTTCATAGCACTGATATCCTTTTCTGTTTCTCCTCCTATATTTTTAACCAATCCTCCTCTATCTCTTCCACAGACTTCCCTTTTTCCTCCCAACCTCAAACCGTGAGGTTCCCTCAGTCCTAGGTCCCTTTCTATTCTCCATCTACACCCACTCCGTTGGAGAACTCATTCACTCTCATGACTTTAACCACCAGATCTCTACACAGAGGATTGCCAAATCTACCTCTCCAGCTCTGATCTCTCTCCTTTTCTGCAGTTTCCCATTTCCTCCTTTCTTCAGTCATCTCTACTGGGATGTCCCCCGATTACCCCAGACTTTACGTGTCCCAAACAAAAATTCTCGTCTTCTCACCAAAATCCTGTTCTCCCCCTGACTTCCCCATCACTGTGGAAAACACCACAATCTTCCCTGTCTCTTAAGCCCACAATCTGTATGTTATTCTCTACTCATGTCTCTCATTCAACCTGCAAGTTAATAATAATAATAATGATGGTATTTGTTAAGCACTTACTATGTGTGAAGCACTGTTCTAAGCTCTGGGGTAGATACCAAGTAATCGGGTTGTCCCACGTGGGGCACACAGTGTGTTTTCCAATCATGTCAGTTCTATCCTCACAACATTTCTAGAATTCCTTTTTCTCTGCACCCGAACTGCTACTAAGCTAGTCCAAGGACCTATTTCCTGCCTTGATTTATGCATCAACCTTCTTGCTGACCTTCCTGCCTCCTGCTTCTCCCTTTTCCACTCCATACTTCACTCTTCCCTCTGGATCATTTTTGTAAATGCTCATAATCTTCCAGTGTTTGCCCATCAACCTTGGCATCGAAAAGAAACTCCTTACTATCAGCTGCAAGGTATTAAATAAGTACCCCCTCTCCACTTCCTAACCTCATGGATATCTTACTACATTCTAGGCCACCCATTTTGTTCCTTTAACACCAACTTACTCTCTGTACCTTGAACACTCTTTTATCTCACCTCCAATCCCTTGCCTGTGTCCTCCCACTGCCCTGGAACTTCCTTCCCCTTCAAATCCATCAGACCACGACTTTCTCCACCTTCAAAGCCATCCTGAAATGACCCCTCCTCCAAGAGGTCTTCCCTGACTAAGCCCTCCTTTTCCCTATTTATCCTCTCCTCTGCAGCACCTTTGCACTTGAATCTGTGCCCTTTAAGCACAAGATATCCACCCCACCCCTGCAACACTGGTATGCTTATCTTTATACTCTCCCAGCTCTTTGTGGGCTGGGTTTGCACAGGTACTTCATTGAAATGTACTCTCCTAAGTGCTTAATCCAGTGTTTTGCACACAGTAAGCACTCAATACCCTTTTTGCTACTGTTACCTTCCAGTTGTTTACTACTGACCTGTATTTTCTCAGATTGAGCTTCACTGAATCTTTTAAATGCTTAGAACATTCTACCTGCTTTACATGTCTAGCTCTCCTGGTTCAAAGGTATTTCTACAAATGGTGAAATTTAAATTGGTTTCTGTGAGTGTGTATAATATGACAGAAGCATGACCGATTGATCCTTTCATAATAATTATGGTATTTAAGTGCTCATTATGCTCAGGCACTGTATTAAGCACTGCATGTTAGTGGGGATAAATAATAATAATTGTGGCATTTGTTAAGGATTTACTATGTGCCACGCACTGTACTAAGCACTGGGGTGATACAAGCAAATTGCACTGGACACAGTCCCTGGCCCGGATAGGGCTCACAGTCTCACTCCTTATTTTGCAGGTGAGGTATCTGAGACACAGAGAAGTGAAGTGACTTGCTTAAGGTCACGCACCAGACAAGTGGCGGAGCCAGGATTAGAACCCATGACTTTCCAATTCCCGGGTCCGTGCCTTATCCTCTAAGTCATTCTGTAAAGATTGCTCCTTGTTGTATTCTTTCATTGTTAATCCATACTCCTGATGCTATTCTCATATCTTGTTCTAGTACCTCACTGGTCTCAAAACTTCTGCTCTAAAATAATCTCCCGATTTCCTTTTACTTTCCAAGTAAAACCATTTTCTGATATGACTACTATCTGCTGCTATACTACACTGTTCTGTTTTGTCTTGAAGGTGTCTTCTGGCCATTGTTTATGGCTATTCCAATACCTCTTTAAAACACCTTACCACACTGAGTAGGATCTACTATTAAGCATAACTTGCCTGTCAACATGAGAAGACACGTTTTAGTGCCTAAATAGGCAACCCATGGATACTTAATCCTTATTGATTGGATGAATGATTCTGACTTCCCAGACCCAATATTTTAGGACAGAGACTTCACCCACTCCTTTAAGAGACTGTCAGGAAAGGTCATTGGGTTTTTGGTTGGAGCACGGTTGGAAGGGAATCGGACAAGCCCAGTGACTTGCCCTGGAAGCTGGAGAGATTTGTTTAGAGTGGAAGTCAGAAGGTTCAGAGCTCCCCAAGCCATCTCTGTGAATAAGATGCTGTGCATGTCCAGAAAGCTATGACCCCCTGAAATAAAGTGAAACATATTAATAATTGTGGTATTTGTTAAGTGCTTACTATGTGCCAGGCACTGCACTAAATGTTGCGGGGTGGGGGGGGGGGGGGAATAAAGCAGTATTGGTTGGACACAGTCCCTGTCCCACGTGGGGCTCACAGTCTTAATCCCCATTTTACAGATGAGGGAACCGTGGCACAGAGAAGTGAAGTGACTTGCCCAAAGTCACACAGTGGACAAGTGGCAGGGCTGAGATTAGAACCCAGGTCCTTCTGAATTCCAGGCCCATGCTCCATCCACTAGATCACATTGTTTCTCTAGATTCCTCAATCTGGCTTCATTGAAATGGAGAGAATAAAGCCATATAATCTAGAGAGTATGTTCAGTATATTCCATTAACTTAGCACTCCATTTATGTTACTATTCTATATATTTCACTGTCAGTCTAAACTCACCTCTTGTAAAACTCAACATGAGACATCTTTACCTCATTAAACTCTTGGACTCGTCGTTGTGAATGCCCAGTGTGGATGTTATAGTACTAGATGATATGATTTGTGTGAAACAGTGACTTGTGCTGCCCAATGAGCTGGAATGTATTTCATATGTTGAGTTGCCCTGACTGATTTATCTCATAACTTGCAGTCTAATTGGCAGCAGTAAAATAAAAGCTGTATTTACTGGCAACATAGCTCTGCAGTGAGCTTCCTATCCTAAAGGAGCTTGCATGATTTGGAAGTCTTTGAGAATTTCCTTCTAACTTTTTTTTTCATTACAGAATAACTATCAATCAATCGTGTTTATTAAGCACTTACTGTGTGCAGAGCACTGTACTAAACGCTTGGGAAGTACAAGTTGGCAACATATAGAGACAGTCCCTACCCAACAGTGGGCTCACAGTCTCGAAGGGGGAGACATACAACAAAACAAAACATATTAACAAAATAAAATAAATAGAATAGATATGTACAAGTAAAATAAATAAATAAATAGAGTAATAAATACGTACAAACATATACATATGTACAGGTGCTGTGGGGAAGGGAAGGAGGTAAGGCAGGGGGGTGGAGAGGGGGAGGAGGGGGAGAGGAAGGAGGGGGCTCAGCCTGGGAAGGCCTTCTGGAGGAGGTGAGCTCTCAGCAGGGCCTTGAAGGGAGGAAGAGAGCTAGCTTGGCGGATGGGCAGAGGGAGGCCATTCCAGGCCCGGGGGATGACGTGGGCCGGGGGTCGATGGCGGGACAGGCGAGAGTGAGGCATGGTGAGGAGATTAGTGGCAGAGGAGCGGAGGGTGCAGGCTGGGCTGGAGAAGGAGAGAAGGGAGGTGAGGTAGGAGGGGGCGAGGTGATGGACAGCCTTGAAGCCGAGGGTGAGGAGTTTCTGCCTGATGTGTAGGTTGATTGGGAGCCACTGGAGATTTTTGAGGAGAGGAGTAACATGCCCAGAGCATTTCTGGACAAAGACAATCTGGGCAGCAGCGTGAAGTATGGATTGAAGAGGGAGAGACAGGAGGATGGGAGCTGGATAGGATGAGAGCTTGAACGAGCAGGGTAACAGTTTGGATGGAGAGGAAAGGGCGGATCTTGGTGATGTTGCGGAGCTGAGACCGGCAGGTTTGGGTGATGGCTTGGATGTGAGGGGTGAACGAGAGAGTGGAGTCGAGGATGACACCAAGGTTGCGGGCTTGTGAGACGGGAAGGATGGTAGTGCCGTCAACAGTGATGGGAAAGTCAGAGAGAGGGCAGGGTTTGGGAGGGAAGACGAGGAGTTCAGTCTTGGACATGTTGAGTTTTAGGTGGCAGGCAGACATCCAGATGGAGATGTCCTGAAGGCAGGAGGAGATGGGATCCTGGGGGGAAGGGGAGAGAGCAGGGGCAGAAATGTAGATTTGAGTGTCATCAGCATAGAGACGATAGTTGAAGCCGTGGGAGCAAATGAGGTCACAAAGGGAGTGAGTGTAGATTGAGAACAGAAGGGGACCAAGCACTGAACCTTGAAGAACCCCCACAGTAAGGGGATGGGCGGGGGAGGAGGAGCCTGCTAAAGAGACTGAGAATGAACAACTGGAGAGATGAGAAGAACCAGGAGAGGACAGAGTCTGTGAAGCCAAGGTTGGATAGTGTGTTGAGGAGAAGGGGGTGGTCCACAGTGTTGAAGACAGCTGAGAGGTCAAGGAGGATTAGGATAGAGTATGAGCCATTGGATTTGGCAAGCAGGAGGTCATTGGTGACCTTTGAGAGGGCAGTTTCCGTGGAATGTAGGGGACGGAAGCCAGACTGAAGGGGGTCTAGGAGAGAGTTGGTGTTGAGGAATTTGAGGCAGCATGTGTAGACGACTCATTCAAGGAGTTTGGAAAGGAATGGTAGGAGGGAGATGGGGTGATAACTAGAAGGTGAGGTGGGGTCAAGAGAGGTGGGGTGGGGTCCTTAACTTAAAAAACAAACTAGAGAATGGAGTGCCAGACATCACATTCTGGGAACGTGAGGCTGTGGAATGCTTTCCCACAAGATCAAGATCTCCTTTGAAATTCTTATTCTTTGAGGGCAGGACACAAATGAAAGGGTTAACTGCACATTCACCCTGAATAAGATCCCCTTCCTGTGTGACTCGGGAAGAATTATTTCTAGTTATCTCTCTCCTGGGATAACAAAATGGGTGCTTTGGCAAGCATTCATTTCATTTGGTCACCACCCAAAGTCTGAATCAAGATTTCTGAAGTAAATGCTTATTTTGCAAGATAACACAAATGGAAAAGTTTAATACAGACAGGCGAGTTACTTTTTGGCTTCAAATAATAGTCAAATCATTGATGGATTCACCTACAAAAAGATATTAGTTCGGTTGGGTCATAAACATTTCTAAAACATATTTCCTTGCCTTAAATTCACTATTGATTGGGATGTATGTACTCTAATATTTTGAAAATATTTTGGTGACTCTGAGATGTTTCATGTGGCAGTCTAGATGCACTTGATGAATGGAGAATTGAGCCAAATGAGTGAGTGCAAGCAGAAGGCTCAGAAAAAAAAATTCTCTAAGGATTCATCTAGCAAAGAGCTGTCACAGACTGAAGACAAGCTGAAGGCTACTAGGTAACAATAAAAGCGGAAAATGATCAATAGCGGGTGAACCTTTCTGAGCAAAAGTAGACAAAAGACTCTCGGACATTTGATTTAGTTGATCAGATTAGTTTAGTTTATCTCTACAGAGAAGCAGCGTGGTTCAGTGGAAAGAGCATGGGCTTTGGAGTCAGAGGTCATGGGTTCAAATCCTGACTGATAGATGGAAACATGCTCCCTCAATTTTTTTCATGGTATTTATCAAGCACTTACTATGTGTCAAGCACGGTTCTAAGGGCTTGGGGAAGGCACAAGTTAATTAGGTCAGACACAGTCCATCTCCTCCATGGCATTCACAATCTAAGTAGGTGGGAGAACAGGTATTTAATTGCCATTTTACAGTCGAGGAAACTAAGGCACAGAGCAGTGAAATGACTTGCCCAAGGTCACAGCAAGTAACTGTCAAATCTGGGATTAGAACCAAGGTCCTCAGACTTCCTCTGATTTCTAGGCCCTTGCTTTTTCTACTTCAGCACTTAGAACAGTGCTTTGCACATAGGAAACACTTAACAAATACCATTATTATTATTATTACTACACCAGGCTGCTTCTTGGAGGGAAAAAAAGTTGAAATTCCCTTCCTCATCTCATCTCCACCCACTACGTCTCCCCATGGCTGTGTCAGCTACGTGACAATGTGCTCCACAACATTGCCAAGATCCGCCCTTTCCTCTCCATCCCTACCTCTACCCTGCTCATTCAAGCTCTCATCCTATCTCGTCTGGACTACTGCATCAGCCTTCTCTCTGATCTCCCATCCTCGTGTCTCTCTCCACTTCAATCCATACTTCATGCTGCTGCCTGGATTATCTTTGTCCAGAAACGCTCTGGGCATATCACTCCCCTCCTCAAAAATCTCCAGTGGCTACCAATCAATCTGCGCATCAGGCAGAAACTCCTCACCCTGGGCTTCAAGGCTTTCCATCACCTCGCCCCCTCCTACCTCACCTCTCTTCTCTCCTTCTACAGCCCAGTCCGCACCCTCCGCTCCTCCACCGCTGATCTCCTCACCGTACCTCGCTCTCGCCTGTCCCGCCATCGACCCCCGGCCCACGTCATCCCCCGGGCCTGGAATGCCCTCCCTCTGCCCATCCGCCAAGCTAGCTCTCTTCCTCCATTCAAGGCCCTGCTGAGAGCTCACCTCCTCCAGGAGGCCTTCCCAGACTGAGCCCCTTCCTTCCTCTCCCCCTCGTCCCCCTCTCCATCCCCCCATCTTACCTCCTTCCCTTCCCCACAGCACCTGTATATATGTATATATGTTTGTACATATTTTTTACTCTATTTATTTATTTTATTTGTACATATCTATTCTATTTATTTTATTTTGTTAGTATGTTTGGTTTTGTTCTCTGTCTCCCCCTTTTAGACTGTGAGCCCACTGTTGGGTAGGGACTGTCTCTATATGTTGCCAATTTGTACTTCCCAAGCGCTTAGTACAGTGCTCTGCACATAGTAAGCGCTCAATAAATACGATTGATGATGATGATGATGATGACTTTGGGCAAGTCACTTAACTTCTCTGTGCCTCATCTGTAAAATGGGGATTAAGACTGTGAGCCCCCTTTGGTAGAAGCTGATCACCTTGTAAACTCCCTAGTGCTTAGAACAGTGCTTTGCACGTAGTAAGTGCTTAATAAATGCCATTATTATTATTATCATTAAATTGTATTTACTGAAAACTTTCTCTGTACAGAACACTGTACTAACTGCTTGAGAGGCTACTGATTGAGTTACCTGACATGATCTCTACCCTCAAGAGTTCTACAATCTAGAGAGACACATTAAAATAAATTACAGGAAGGAGAAAGCAAACAGAGATTAAACATAAGTACCAAAGTTTCTGTGAAGCAACAGAGTATGTACCAAAATATTTTGGGGGTGGGAATGCTTTGAATGCCTAAGTGCTTAGGCAGTGAGGATTCTAGTGTATAGGTGATGCCATGGGGAGACGTAGGGGGTGGAGATGCGATGAGGAAGGGAATTCCAACTTTTTTTTCCCTCCAAGAAGTAGCCTGGTGTAGTAAGAATAATAATAATAGTGGTATTTGCTAAGTGCTTCCTATATGTGAAGCACTGTTCTAAGCACTGGAGTAGAAAAAGCAAGGGCCTGGAAATCAGAGGAAGTCTGAGGACCTTGGTTCTAATCCCAGATTTGACAGTTACTTGCTGTGACCTTGGGCAAGTCATTTCACTGCTCTGTGCCTCAGTTTCCTCGACTGTAAAATGGCAAATACCTGTTCTCCCACCTACTTAGATTGTGAATGCCATGGAGGAAATGGACTTTGTCCGACCTAATTAATGTGTGCCTTCCCCAAGCCCTTAGAACCGTGCTTGACACATAGTAAGTGCTTGACATTCATTCATTCAGTCATATTTATTGAGCACTTACTGTGTGCAGAGCACTGTACTAAGCACTTGGGAAGTACAAGTTGGCAACATATAGGGATGGTCCCTACCCAACAGGGGACTCACAGTCTAGAAGGGGGAAATACCATAAAAAAAATTGACAAATTGACAAATACCATAAAAAAATAGAGGGAGCATGTTTCCATCTATCAGGCCAAATAATTATTTTGTTCTATCTGATTGCATTAACTGAGTGAGAAGTAGCATGGCATAGTAGAAAGAGCATAAGGGACGGTAGTCTGGAGACTTGGTTTGCCATTTATCTTGGGAAAATCATTCAATTTATTTATACATCAGTTTTCTTACCTGTAAAAGTGCTATTAAGTACCAGTTCTCAACCCCCTTAGATTGTGAGCCCCTTGAGGGGTAGAACTATGTCTGATCTGTTTGTATCCCAGTACTTAGCACAGTGCTTAGCACATAGTAGAACAACTAATACTGGTTATTATTATTATTATTATCATCATCATCATCTTTACTCCATGGCAATTTTTCTTTCCTTTATATATTTTGATAATCCTTCAACTCATCATTTAACCTCATTTTATTGACATAACTGATATTCCTGAACAGCAAAAATCTGGTTTTGAAACAGGGAAATCTAAAAAAAAAAGTTTGATCTGCTTTGATTTCTTCCCTTTTTCTTATTTTCATATTTTTAAGTACCCTGTGCCTCAGTTTCCTCTTTCTGTGAAATGGGGATTTAATTACCTGTTCCCAACCCTTATCCTGGGATCTCCATGTGGGACAGGGGTTTCAATCTGCTTATATTGTATCTACCCAAAGCTTAGTATTGTGCTTGGCACGTAGTAGACACTTGTCAAATGCCAAGCACTATGCTAAGCTTTTGGCCTACAAAGTTCTGTGTTCTCATCAGGTCTTGGGTACTTAAATGGACTGTATCTGTGGGAGAGCCTAATTTATAGTGCCTTAAATCATTTGGGTTTTTCAATTCATCTTCTTTCCAACTCACCTCAAGTTTTATTTTTTCAAAGTGCTTTTTCACGTGTTCCAACCAAAAAAACCCTCAATATTTCCTCCTGAAAGTGAACTCTATATTTTTTCCAGAAATAGAAGAGTTGCTTCTGATTTGCATAAGGTCTTGGTATCTTCTGTGGGTGATAGGCTCTGACTGGGGAACAGAAGGCTTCTATTTGTCTCCTGCAGGTTGACCAGATGTCCTAAAACAAGGCTCAGGACCTCTCTGCTTTGGCGGTAGGATAAAACAAACATTCAAATGCAATATTTCTTCTAGCTGCTGTCACTTATGCTACAGTGGAAGGAACAACTCATTCAACGGAGAGGAGGAAGGTCCCTATTTACTGCCAGAAGTTGGCTACCAATCAAAGCAGTAGCGTCGGCCTTCTTGGTGAATGCACTTCAAAGTTAAGTGATACCTTGTGGCCCGAGAAACCTGACTGGTTTTTCACTTTGCAGGTGCCAATTGCATAGTATCAGCAAGAGGCATCCAGGATTTAATCAATATCTGTTCCAGTTCAAGCTCATTTATACTGGTTAATTTCCCTCCCTCCTATTGTCACCTCAACACTTCCATGTTGCCTATGCACTGGAGTTCTCACCCAATAAGCACTTAGATACTCACTTTTCTCCCTCCCTTCCAGCATGATTTTGGGGCAGGAGGTATCTGGAGGAGTTACATGCCTGTCTGGTGGACTGGTCTGGGACACGGTCAGTGGTAGCCCAAGTCCACATGGACAACACTTGGTGCACAGAGTATGCCAGGAGTGGAGCCCCAAGAGCTGTGAATTCTGACGGAGAGGTTCGGGGAATGATCAGCGGTGGCTTAGGTCCATGTGGGCAGCCTGCAGAATGGAGGAATCATCTTACCCTCTTGTTTTCATCCATTTGATCAGTTAGTTAGGCTTCCCAAGCCTAATGTACGGTCTATGCTTGCGGCAGCCCCTTTACATTGAGCCTTATTGTGTGATTTTTGTGTGTCTTGTACAGCATGTGCTGGAAGGAACCACTGCATGTCACTCTCTTGTTGATCTATCTTGGATATTTGTACATATCTATTCTGTTTATTTTATTTTGTTAGTATGTTTGGTTTTGTTCTCTGTCTCCCCCTTTTAGACTGTGAGCCCACTGTTGGGTAGGGACTGTCTCTATATGTTGCCAATTTGTACTTCCCAAGCGCTTAGTACAGTGCTCTGCACATAGTAAGCGCTCAATAAATACTATTGATAATGATGATGATTGGCTTTTTTTAAGAACATTGCATTGCTAACACTGATTCATCTTGCACTTAACAAGAGCCCCTTATGTCCCTTCTGGCTTTACCTGTGCCTAGGCAGACTTTCTCCATACTTTATTGGTGTTCAGTTTTTTGGTGGGTGAGGGAGTGTATCTCTAAGGTCATCATCTTTCCTTTTTCCTATCAAATTTGCTCCTGATTTTGTAGGACTGTTTTTTCAATATGGCTAAGTAAATAATGATAATAATAATAATAATGACATTTACTAAGCGCATACTATGTGGAAAGCACAGTTCTAAGTGCTGAGGAGGTTACAAGGTGATCAGGTTGTCCCACGGGGGGCTCACAGTCTTAATCCCCATTTTACAGATGAGGGAACTGAGGTCCAGAGAAGTTAAGTGACTTGCCCAAAGTCACACAGCTGACAAGTGGTGGAGCTAGGATTTGAACCCATGACCACCGACTCCAAAGCCCGGGCTCTTTCCACTGAGTCAATGCCTAGCGCATCTTGAATTCTAATGAGCAAGACTTTTGCCCATCTGCAAAAAGACTGAATAAAATTGCTCTCTAACTATAGGTTTGGACAGAAAGCTTTGCAGAGCACTGTACTAAGTGCTTGGAAGCAGTGCAACAAGATTGGTTGACACATTCCTTACCCATATTGAGTTCACAATCTTGAAGGAGTTTAGAGAAGCTGAGTGGCTTAGTAGAAAGAGTATGGATTTGGAAGTCAAAGGTCATGGGTTCTAATTCCAGCTCCGCCACTTAACTCTGTGACTTTTGGCAAGTCACTTAACTTCTCTTGGCCTCAGTTCCCTCATCTGTAAACTGGGATTAAGACTGTGAGCCCCACCTGGGACAACCTGATTACCTTCTATCTACCCCAGTGCTTAGAACAATGCTTGGCACATAGAAAGCACTAAACAAATACCATTATTATTATTATTATTATTATTATTATTAGAGTGGAAAATCTCTCTTGGGTGGAGCTAAAGAGTGGGAAGAGAGAAGTTCTGGTAAGGGGAGAAGACAAAAGCCTGATTCATTCCCAGAAGAATCTTTGACTCTTGTCTTGAGAAACTCCAGTCCTAATTCACCACATATGGTAAACTTTCTCTCTGTGTCTCTGACTCTTTCTCTGTCTCTCTCTGAATCACAGAGAAGCAGTATGGCCTAGTGGACAGAGCATGGGTCTGGAATTAAGAAGAACTGGGTTCTAATCCGTCATGGGTTCAAATCCCGGCTCCGCCAATTGTCCGCTGTGTGACTTTGGGCAAGTTACTTGACTTCTCTGTTCCTCAGTTACCTCATCTGTAAAATGGGGCTTAAGACTGTGAGCTGCCTGTGAGACAACCTGATCACTTTGTATCCTCCCCAGTGCTTAGAACAGTGCTTTGCACATAGTAAGCACTTAACAAATGCCATTATTATTATCATTATTATCATTATTGTCTGCTATGTAACCTTGGGCAAGTCCCTTGACTTCTTAGTGCCTCAGTTACCTCACCTGTAAAATGAGGATAAAGACTGTGGGCCCCACGTGTTACATGGATTGTGTCCAACCTTGTATCTACCTTAGCACATAATAATAATAATAACAATGGAATTTATTAAGCATTTACTATGTGCAAAGCACTGTTCTAAGCTCTGGAGAGGTTACAAGGTGATCAGTTTGTCCCCTGGGGGGGGGGGGGGGGCTCACAGTCTTCATCCCCATTTCACAGATGAGGTCACTGAGGCACAGAGAAGTTAAGTAACTTGCCCAAAGTCACACAGCTGACAAATGGCAGAGTAGGGATTTCATCCCATGACCTCTGACTTCCACAGCCCATGCTCATTCCACTGAGCAACACTGCTTCTCACATAGTACGTGCCTGGCATAGAATAAGTGCTTAACAAATACCAGAAAGTAAACTCTGTCATTACATCTTGGGTAGAAGTGAAGGTTATGTGGGTTTACTTGGTTTCAGTTGTTGGTGGTTGATAATTTCAGTTTAATCTCAAGTTTTCATATATATATGTTTGTTCATATTTATTACTCTATTTATTTATTTTGCTCGTACATACCTATTCTATTTATTTTATTTTGTTAATATGTTTGGTTTTGTTCTCTTTCTCCCCCTTCTAGACTGTAAGCCCACTGTTGGGTAGGGACTGTCTCTAGATGTTGCCAACTTGGACTTCCCAAGTGCTTAGTACAGTGCTCTGCACACAGTAAGCACTCAATAAATATGATTGATTGATTGATTTTCAGGGATCTCTCAAGCAGCTCAGACCTAGATCCACATATATGGCCATTTAAGATAGATTTCTAAGAAAAGGCTCTCTCTGTCCTAAATCCTTTCAGGAGCTGCATCTTGTGAACCTCTCTTTCAATACCCTTTGTTGGTTTCTCCCTATTTGTATTCAAAATTAAACTCCGTTTCTTTTGTCTGTGGCTATTGCTCAGTTATAGCCACTGGAATTTATTCTACTTGTTTATATAATCCTGGATGGAATTTCTAAATACGTACTTGTCTCTGATCTTCCTTATCATGGGATGGCTTTGATTAGTCCTGATTTGTGCACATTTAGAAAACTGGCCCTGAAATTTGTCCAGTGAGAACTCACTTTCTGCTCTGGATTCTAGTAAGTAATATCAACAGATAGTGGTATCATTCATTCAATTATATTTATTGAGTGCTTACTGTGTGCAGAACACTGTACTAAGCACTTGTTGAATAACTGAATGTGCAGTTAAATATTCAACCCCTCAAGTGCTGTGGATGGATATAGAATATCAAGGAAGAAGAGGAGTGTGAAGCGGGTAGGTATGGTTTGGACGTTAGCTCAAACAGGTACTCTTAAAATCTGATATAAAAATTAAATCCCAATTGGGGGTTTCCAAAAGACAAGAATCTTCAGGAAGATAAAGAATATTTTAAGAGGTGACAGTGGGGATTAATTAGAAGGGAAATAGCACTGTGATCTGGTGGAAAGAGCCTGGGCCTAGGACTCAGAGGAACCAGTTTGCCACATGCCTGCTGTGTGACCTTGAGCAAGTCACTTAACTTCTCTGTGCCTCAGTTACCTCATCTGTAAAATGGGGATTAAGACTGTGAGCCCCTCATGGGGGAAGTAGCATGGCATAGTGGATAGAGCACAGGCCTGGGAGAGAGGGCATGAGTTATAATCACAGATCTGACAATTGTCTGCTTTATGACCTTGGGTGAGCCACTTCACTTTTCTAGGCCTCAGTTCCCTCATCTTTAAAGTGGGGGTGAGACTGTGAGCCCCACGTGGGACAAACACTGTGTCCAACCCGATTTGCTTGAGTCCACCCCAGTGCTTAGTACAGTGCCTGGAACATAGTAAGTGCTTAACAAATGCCATGATCATTATTATTATTATTATTACATGGACGGTGTCCAACCTGATTAGCTTTTATCTACCCCAGAGCTTAGTACAGTGCCTGGCACATAGTAAGAGCATAACAAATACCATTAAAAACCAAGACATGCAGAACATGTGGAAACTGTTGAGACTAGCTCTGTCATGGGTCTCTGCTCTGTATAGTAAAAAACCCAAAACAAAACAACAAAAAAGCCCTCAGAGATAGAAAGTCCATAACAACAGCAAAGTTAAGCCTATCTAATAAGGTAAAAAGACACAAAGTTAATGGTGTAGATATTTGACTTTTCATATGTTATTTTGTCCAAAGTTCTAAATAAATATTAATAATTTGGATAATGTTAAAATATATGATACTTTCTATAACTCTGTGATCCATATACCTTTACTGGGATTACATTAAAACATAGGCTTTCTGCCAGAGGTTTCATGTTGAATTTAAGCGATAATATCAAGTATATGTTTGGCTCTGCCTAGCACTCTGAAAGTATAAAAGATAAGGCTCTTCCTAGTGTGAATAAACTATGAAGTGTACTTGAAAATAGGGTTTTTAATGATAATTGGCATTCCAAACCTTATTTTCAAATACACTTCACAGTTTATTCATGCTGGGCTGTGCTTCTTCTCTTTTAAACTTTCATAGTGCCAGACAGAATGAAACGGATGCAATTTTCCTTTAATTGCTTCAAAGCCCTATGCATGATGGAAGCATGACAGCATGCAAATAGCTTCTCTGGGTTGTGAAAAAGCTGGGGGTGCGATCTGATGGCTCTGCTCTGTCTGAGAGGAGCATTTCATGGAAGCTTGGCCACTGCAGTGAGTTAGAGTTGGGTGTGATAATACAAAGACATAACAGTCAAATGGTTAAGGAAATCACCTGTAGGTTTTAATGGGTTAAGAAGCTAACCAAATGCAGAAGCATACCATAGTGAGTTCTATTCAGTGCAAGGTATGTCAGTCAGTCAATTGTATTTATTGAGCACTTACTGAGTACTTGGAAGAATACAATATAACAACAGAAAGACACATGCCCTGCCCACAACGAGCTTACAGCCCAGAGGGGGAAACAGATATTAATATACATATGTACATAAGTGCTATGGGGCTGGGAGGAGGATGAATAAGGGGATCAAGACAAGGTGGCACAGAAGGGAATGGGAGAGGAAGAAAGGAGGGCTTAGTCCGGTAAGGCATCTTGGAGATGTGCCTTTAATAAAGCTTTGAAGGAGGGGAGAGTGTCTTGAAGAAATAGTAGTAGAATCAGTAGTTCTCTCCTCTACTCTGAGTGTGAATCCCATGTCCTTGTCTGTGTAAACGCTGATTTGCTTGTATCTACCCCAATGTCAGGAACAGTGCTTGACACATAGTAAGTGCTTGGCAAATACCATTATGATGATTGTCCACTGACTATGAGAAAAGCACTGTACTAAAGGCTGGAAGAAAATTAAGACGATAAAGCGGAGGCAACATTCCTCATCCCCAAGAGGCTCACAAGCTAAGAAGAAGGTGGAGAGGGGCCTGGTGACAAGCTCTTGTGTATAGTCAATCAGTGGTATTTATTGAGTGCATACTCTGTGAGCCGAAGTGTTCAGTGTGGAAGTGTAAATGTAAATGCTTGGAAGGGGACAAATGAACAGAGTTGGCAGCCATGTTCTCTCCTCACAAGGAGCTTACAGTCCAGAGGGGGAGACAGACATTAATATAAATTAATAAACTAAGGATATGTACAATGGGACTGTAGTGGGGTGAATATCAAGAGCTTAAAGGATGCAAGTCCAAATGCATCAATCGATCAATTAATGAGACTGCTTGCATAGGTGACAAAGAAGGGAGAGGGGCTTAGGAAAAAGATGATTTTATGAGGGAAGGCTTCTTGGAGGAGATGGATAGACAAAGATACAGAAGAGAAAAAAGATGAGAAACAGGAAAGGAACAGCAGGTTTTCATGCCCCTCACAGCTTAGACCGACAGTCCCAGATGTTACAGCTGTGATTTTGGAGGTGCCCTTTCTAATATTCTAAAAGTTGAGTTGGCCTTAAGCTGCCACTGGTTGAGTCCTTCCTGGGTTGGAGCAGGAGACGATGGGAGTCCTGGTGTCATGGGAACCTCATAATCTTTTGATTCCTCATCAAGAAGATTTTTTTTTGTTTTTTGTTGTGAGTAAGCTGACAGATATTTGGCCGGCCTTAGTTTTCACAGAAAACATCTATCCACATGTGGAAGAAAATGTGGTTTATGAATGCATTCTCTTCCATAGTGTTTTATACAGGCAGGGCCTAGCTCTGTTATGAAGTCTGTTCCTTGGTTTCTCATTTTTTTTTTTCTTTACATCTTTACTTCTAATTGTTTCTCCCAAGACTGGTCCATCCGCTGCAGCTATTTTTTAAAATGGCATTTGCTACACACTTACTATTTGCCAGGCACTGTACTAAGTGCTGGGGTAGATACAAGGTAATCAGGTTGGATTCAGTCCATGTCCCATATGGGGCTCATAGTCTTGATCCCCATTTTACAGAAGGGGTGACTGATGCACAGAGTAGTGAAGTGACCTGCCCAAGGTCACACAACAGGCAAGTGGAAGAGCCAGGAACTTAAGTCCTTCTGTCTCTCAAACCTGTGCTCTACCCGCTTGGCCATGCTGCTCCTCTATGTCTCTAACACTCCACTGTTAGATTGCACTATTTGACACTGAGCTTCACTCTTGTCTTTACATGATTTATTCTGCAAACCCTGCTCGTGTGTCTGATTTCTCTTCATATACAACAGCTGTTTGGATACCTTGCTGTCACCCGTTCTCCTCCCATGACCCATCCAGTGGAGCTCGGGTGCTATGAATATTGAAGTCTGTGATTGGGCTGTGGTCTTGGAATAGACTCTTCATTTCTGAGAAAGCATTTGGGCTGCATGTAGAGGCCATTCTTCGGCAGCTATTTGTGTCAGCACTTGAAGAATAACACGAAAGATACTGCGGTGGCTGTACTTCAAGCATTCTATTTTCAAAGAGTGGGCATGATTTCCCAAGCTGATGCAACTCAAGAGGTTCCAGAAAGGTTATTTCAAAAGATCAGGAACTCCCCAGCATTGCTGAGCATGAGACTTGTGTCGTGTCCCTAACTTTCTCTAATTCTAATATAAATCAGCTAAAACGTAGATGTGGTGGGACTGTAACTTCATTTTCAGGCCTGATTATTTATCATTTAAAAATAATTGCTGTTTAACAGCTGTGTAATGCATTCATTAAGCACCAGTAACCCTGCTGAATAATAATTAATATTAAGACTTGGGCAAAGTACTCCTGGGTTCGGTTTCAGGCTCCTTAATGGCTTTAGCTGTGACCTTGGGATAGTCATTTAATTTCTGTCTCTGTGCTTTAGGTAAGTCACTGGTGAATCAGGGATAAAAATATTCAACTCACACAGGTGTGTTGAGGCTTACTTAATTAATGTTTGAAATAGGTGAAAAGTACTGTGTAAGTGGAAGCATTATTATGATTTCATGGGGATGTTATAGAAATCCTATGGAAGTCTGGCGGGGATTCTTGGAATAAATTTATTTTCAGTAACCTACCCAAGTAGGAGAAACACTCTATTGATTTCCATTGAGGTACTTAGCACATCTCTATTAATCATATATCCTTCCATAATTCACCTATTATGTTTGAAGATTTAATATGTGTGAAGCAATATTCTTTCTCTGACTAAGAATATGGATCTAATAAGCAACTTGGAGTAATGGCTTAAGTAGGAAAGGCCATGGTTTGATTTGAACTAATTAGTATTTTATTTGCTTTGGGAATTTCTGCCTCCCATTCTATAGGTGAACATCCGACTGGCATACCCTAGCAAACTAATTTTCTTGTTTATATATGACACACCATAACTACCGTGACAATGTGTGGCATTTTATATAACATGTACCCTAGGACAGCAGCAAATCTAGAACAATGAACCAGTTATTTCTAGAGTTTTTTTTGAAGGTAAAAGAGAAAGTAAATCTGAAACAAAGCTGCAGCAAAGCTATTTTTATTAATCACTCCCAGTAGTCCTTCAATAATATTTTTTTTCCTTTTACTCCGTGCCTTTGTAATTTGGGCTAAAGATTCATAAATTTGAAAGGTTTGGAGAGACTCGAAGGGAGAATTGTAAACAGGGATGTCCTGAAGAAGAATTGCTGCTCAGGTCTACTGAATGTTCCCAAAAGCTTCTTGTGTTCTTAACTTGCTCAAGGTTGCTTTAGTGCTTAAGGGAAAAAGGGAGATCTCCTGGCAGAGAGTGCAATAGACTCAGTTTTTCTTTCAGTCATGGAAATAACTGATCTGGCTTCTGGTGGCTAAAATGTCTACCTCTACCAGTGTATTCTCATTAGATGTTACTTTATTGGATTTGTGAACCAAATGAAAATTGAGGCTTCTCTCCAGTGAGATCAGAGAGGAATCAAATCAGTCTCAGTTCATTTCAGCGGTTCTGCTGAGTTAAACTCAGGCTCCTATGAGCCTATGCGTTGAAGCCCAGGGGTCAAACTTATAATAAAAAGTCTTGAACAATGTGATCAGGGGTTAGCATTTAGAACACCCTTTAGAATAATAGGATAGTGTTAGAAAGCAAGAGTTGTGTAATTTGATGAAATGCACTTCTGCCCCACTGAAACAAATTTGGCATTGCATTCATTAAATTTAGGGAATGCCGGATTCATTTTTCAAACATTCAAATACTGTAATTTTTTTTTTATCAGACATTTGAGTATTTCTCCTGATAGAATGATTGCGTGTACCCTTACTTCTTACCCCTCCTCCTCTTGTTCCCCTCACATATAATATTCATTTCAAAAATAAAGGTAAACATAGTGCTTTTGCTGCCCCATAATCAATTTACTAGGTGTAACACATGGTAAACAGTAGACAGGAACCCAGGGAATGAACAATTTTAGATATTAAGACTGTCTTATCATAGCAATGCTTGCATATAGGCATTTGATAATCATGCCATTGTAATATCTATAACTTTTACAGATTGTGTACTTTTGGTCTCAGCTCCGCAACATTGCCAAGATCCGCCCTTTCCTCTCCATCCAAACTTCTACCCTGCTAATTCAAGCTCTCATCCTATCCCGTCTGGACTACTGCACTAGCCTTCTCTCTGATCTCCCATCCTCGTGTCTCTCTCCACTTCAGTCCATACTTCATGCTGCTGCCCGGATTATCTTTGTCCAGAAACGCTCTGGACATATTACTCCCCTCCTCAAAAACCTCCAATGGCTACCGATCAATCTGCGCATCAGGCAGAAACTCCTCACCCTGGGCTTCAAGGCTCTCCATCACCTCGCCCCCTCCTACCTCACCTCCCTTCTCTCCTTCTACTGCCCAGCCCGCACCCTCCGCTCCTCCGCCACTAATCTCCTCACTGTACCTCGCTCTCGCCTGTCCCGCCATCGACCCGCGTCCCACGTCATCCCCCGGGCCTGGAATGCCCTCCCTCTGCCCCTCCGCCAAGCTAGCTCTCTTCCTCCCTTCAAGGCCCTGCTGAGAGCTCACCTCCTCCAGGAGGCCTTCCCAGACTGAGCCCCTTCTTTCCTCTCCCCCTCGTCCCCCTCTCCATCCCCCTGTCTTACCTCCTTCCCTTCCCCACAGCACCTGTATATATGTATATATGGTTGTACATATTTATTACTCTATTTATTTATTTTACTTGTACATTTCTATCCTACTTATTTTATTTTGTTGGTATGTTTGGTTCTGTTCTCTGTCTCCCCCTTTTAGACTGTGAGCCCACTGTTGGGTAGGGACTGTTTCTATGTGATGCCAATTTGTACTTCCCAAGCGCTTAGTACAGTGCTCTGCACATAGTAAGCGCTCAATAAATACGATTGATTGATTGATTGATTGATTCCTCAATCTCATCTATCTCACTGCTGACCTCTTGCCATGGTCCTGTCTCTGGCCTGGAACTCACCCCTCTTAATATTACAGATGATCACTCTCCCCACCTTCAAAGCCTTATTTCAAAACACAAATCCTCCAGATGCCTTCCCCAACTAAGTCCTCCATTCCTCTTCTCCCACTTCCATTTTGTCTCCTTGGCATTTAGATCTGCACCCCTTATTCACCACCCTTCCCTCAGCCCCACATCACTTATGAACATATCCATAATTTATTTATTTACATTAATATCTGTTTCCCCCTAAAGACTGTAGGTTTGCTGTTGGCAGGGAACACATCTACTAATGCTATCATATTGCACTCTCCTAAGTGCTTAATACAGTGTTCTGCACACACTAAGGGCTCAATAAGTTTGATTGACTGATATGGTGCTACTTATAAAAATTATTGTATTTAGAATTCTGAATTTGTGTGTGTGTGTGTGTTCTGACCTTGGTAGTTTTCCTTATACAAAAGCGGTAATCACTGTAAATTTTCTCTGGCCTCAAATATTCCCCGTTCCTTAAGAAAATTCAAAAGCTGAAGAAGAAATGTGTGTCTGCCTCCTACTGATACCTCATTTGTGTTATCGGATGATAGTAATCCAAATGTCTTCAATTTATCATTTCCTTCCAAGACACCATTTCCTTGTACAGATAATCATTCTACATCCAGTCCTGGATCTCCTTTATATCCTACTGATGTTTATAAAAAGCGCCAGTCAGAACTCACCATGTCAAATGAAGTTTCAATTAAATGCAGTTGCACATGAATGTATTACTGAAAACTTGGACGTAAGGAAGACTAGTCCCATTTCAAAAACTCTGGTTATAAAAGTAGAAAGCTGGCAGCTTCAAAGTATTCAGAAAAATCTCACTTGATTCTAATAATTCCTACCTATATCCACAGATGCTAAAAGACAGTAATGGTTTTCTGATAATAAAGGAATTATTCACTGCCAAAATAGATATGTTCTAAATTGGACTATTTACAATTTAATGAATATTAAATAGGATTATTCACATCAGCATCACATACCACCAGGCTAAGGTAATAACTAGGTAGGTGCCACATTTTACAAACCCTTTGAAAATGTTCAAAGCAGGCAGGCTGCAATGACATCTAAAACCCCTCTTGCCTTCTTGAAGTTTCCTTATCAGCAGCCCCATGAATATAGGATGCAAATTTTCCCTGAAAAACAGATCAGGCTCCTTTTTAAAATGCAGACTTCTTTCAAATAAATGTCATTTTTCACCCTCCTGCACAGAACCATCAAATAGTATTCTGTGCCTCTGAAGAAGACAAGATGACCTTGTCTTTCCCCAAGTGCTTTTCCTGGAGATTGTGATTCCCTGGATCACTGATGACCAGGATCTCACTTCAGACAGGGGAATGCTAGTAGAGCAGGAATTGCACTAGTCCCAGGAATTCAGAATTTATTATCTTGATAGTGACTAGATTAAAGGAGCTTAAAAGTCATCATATTTAAGCATAACAGAAAAAAAATGTTATTTTGGAATATTTTTCGATTCCACTCTTCCCTCACCTAAAATGGCTCGTTTCATGTCAGGGCTGATATTCAGCAGGTTCAACGGCACTGCTTCATGAGCCTTTGGCTAGGTAAGCTCAAAGGAAGTAGCACAGAAAGAAGTTGCAAAATCAGTTGCATCTGGTGCACTCATCCTAGTCAAAGCCTTTTTGTCTCTAAGGTACAACAGACCAAATGATCAGAGGTGGTCCTTTCTAGAGGACATTTTACTAGAATGTTTCTGGAACAATGCTTCCATTGAACACCACTGTAGCCAGTGCATCCAAACAAAGAGGAAAAAGATGCTGAGAACCATGATGGTGAAGGGAAGGAGTCAGAGACAGAGGTCTAGTTTCTGTTTGTTGGACTAGAGGGGCAGATGGGGGTGAGATTTGTGTTAGCTTGGAAAGATTCAAGAACAGTACTGGTCCCCTCTGCCAGTCCCCAAAACCTTTCAGGAAACTCCCTAATAGAGTTCAGATAATATGAAAAGTCAAGGAAAAGGCACCTGAATCAGAAAAGAGAATCAATCAATGAATTGTATTTATTGAGCACTTACTGTGTGCAGAGCACTGTACTAAGCTCTTGGGAAGTACAAGCTGGCAACATATAGAGACAGTCCCTACCCAACAGTGGGCTCATGGTCTAGAAGGGGGAGACAGAGAACAAAACCAAACATACTAACAAAATAAAATAAATAGAATAGATAGGTACAAGTAAAATAAATAAATGAATAAATAGAGTAATAAATATGTACAAACATATATACATATATACAGGTGCTGTGGGGAAGGGAAGGAGGTAAGATTGGGGGATGGAGAGAGGGACGAGGGGGAGAGGAAGGAAGGGGCTCAGTCTGGGAAGGCCTCCTGGAAGAGGTGAGCTCTCAGTAGGACCTTGAAGCAAGGAAGAGAGCTAGCTTGGTGGATGGGCAGAGGGAGGGCATTCCAGGCCCGGGGGATGACATGGGCCGGGGATCGATGGCAGGACAGGAGAGAACGAGGCACGGTGAGGAGATTAGCGGCGGCGGAGCAGAGGGTGCGGGCTGGGCTGTAGAAGGAGAGAAGGGAGGTGAGGTAGGAGGGGGTGAGGTGATGGAGAGCCTTGAAGCCCAGGGTGAGGAGTTTCTGCCTGATGCGCAGATTGATTGGTAGCCACTGGAGATTTTTGAGGAGGGCAGTAACATGACCAGAGTGTTTCTGGACAAAGACAATCCGGGCAGCGGCATGAAGTATGGATTGAAGTGGGGAGAGACACGAGGATGGGAGATCAGAGAGAAGGCTGATGCAGTAGTCCAGACGGGATAGGATGAGAGCTTGAACGAGCAGGGTAGCGGTTTGGATGGAGAGGAAAGGACGGATCTTGGCAATGTTGCGGAGCTGAGACCGGCAGGTTTTGGTGACGGCTTGGATGTGAGGGGTGAATGAGAGAGTGGAGTCGAGGATGACACCAAGGTTGCGGGCTTGTGAGACAGGAAGGATGGTAGTGCCGTCAACAGAGATGGGAAAGTCAGGGAGAGGACAAGGTTTGGGAGGGAAGACAAGGAGTTCAGTTTTCGACATGTTGAGCTTTAGGTGGCGGGCGGACATCCAGATGGAGATGTCCTGAAGGCAGGAGGAGAGAGCCGGGAGAGAGGGGGAGAGAGCAGGGGCAGAGATGTAGGTCTGGGTGTCATCAGTGTAGAGATGATAGTTGAAGCCGTGGGAGCGAATGAGGTCACCAAGGGAGTGAGTGTAGATCGAGAACAGAAGGGGACCAAGCACTGAACCTTGGGGAACCCCCACAGTAAGGGGATGGGAGGGGGAGGAGGAGCCTGCAAAAGAGAGTGAGAATGAACGACCGGAGAGATAAGAGGAGAACCAGGAGAGGACTGAGTCTGTGAAGCCAAGGTCGGATAGCGTGTTGAGGAGAAGGGGGTGGTCCACAGTGTGGAAGGCAGCTGAGAGGTCGAGGAGGATTAGGATAGAGTATGAGCCATTGGATTTGGCAAGCAGGAGGTCATTGGTGACCTTTGAGAGGGCAGTTTCTGTGAAATGTAGAGAACGGAAGCCAGACTGGAGGGGGTCGAGGAGAGAGTTGGTGAACTGGCAGAGACATTGTTTTTCTTGGAACTCGAAGGAGCTGCTGCTAAATTGGTGGAGGTTAAATCACTTCTGTTCTAGGAAAGCTGGACGACACCGAAATCTATATCTCCTCCCCTGTTTTCTCTCCCTCCCTCCAGGCTCACATCTTCTCCTGCCTTCAGGACACCTCTACTTGGTAGTCCTCCCGCCACCTAAAGCTCAGTATGTTCCAGACAGAGCTCCTTATCTTCCCTCCCAAATCCTGTCCTCTCCCTGACTTTTCTGTTACTGTGGACTGCACAAACATCCTTCCCATTTCACAAGTCCGCAACCTTGATGTCATTCAGTGCTTAATACAGTGTTTTGCACATAGTAGGCGCTTAATAAATGCCATTAGTATTATTATTATTATCCTTGACTTTGCTCTCTCATTCACCTTGCATATTCATTCATTCATTCAATCATATTTATTGAGTGTTTACTGTGTGCAGAGCACTATACTAAGTGCTTGGGAAATACAAGTTGGCAAAATATAGAGATGGTCCCTACCCAACAACGGGCTCACAGTCTCCAATCCGTCACCAAAGCCTGTCGGTCTCACCTCACAACATCACCAAGATCCGCCCCTTCCTCTCCATCCGAACTGCTACCACGTGAGTACAATCACTCATCCTATCCCGACTGGATTACTTGCATCAGTCTCAATCAATCAATCAATCGTATTTATTGAGTGCTTACTGTGTGCAGAGCACTCTACTAAGCACTTGGGAAGTCCAACAAAACATATTATTAACAAAATAAAATAATTAGAATAAATATGTGCAAATAAAATGAATAATCGAGTAATCAATACGTACAAACATATCTACAGACATATGGCAGGCAAGCGGCGGACCTGAGAATAGAATCAATCAATCAATCATAATTATTGGGCGGTTACTGTGTGCAGAGCACTGTACTAAGCGCTTGGGAAGTCCAACAAAACAAAACATATTAACAAAATAAAATAATTAGAATAAATATGTACAAATGAAATAAATCGAGTAATCAATATGAACAAACATATCTACAGACATACGGCAGGCAAGCGGTGGACCTGGCAATACGTACGAACATATCTACAGACATACGGCAGGCAAGCGGCGGACCTGGGAATAGAATCAATCAATCATAATTATTGAGCGCTTACTGAGTGCAGAGCACTGTACTAAGCGCTTGGGAAGTCCAACACAACAAAACATATTAACAAAATGAAATAATTAGAATAAATATGTACAAATGAAATAAATCGAGTAATCAATATGTACAAACATATCTACAGACATACGGTCCTTTCTGGCCTCCCAATCTCCTGTCTCTCCCGACTTAAATCCATACTTCATTCTGCTGCCAGGATTATCTTGCTACGGAAACATTCTGTAAACATTAAAACGTTAACCCCCCACCCCCCCTTAAAACTTTCCAGTGGTTGCCTATCAACCTCCATATCAAACAAATACTTCTCACTATTGGCTTCAAAGCTCTGCATCACCTTGCCCCCTCCTACCTCATCTCCCTCCTCTCCAACATCCCAGCCCACAAACTCCACTCCTCAACCTTCTCACTGCGCCTCGTTCTCGCCTGTCCTGCTGTCGACCCCTGGCCCACGTCCTACCTCTGGCCTGGATTGCCCTTCCTCCTCAATTCTGACAATTACACTTCCCCTCCTTCAAAGCCCTACTGAAGGCTCACCTCCTCCAAGAGGCCTTCCCATACAGTCGCCCCTTTTCCTCATCTACCCCTCTCTTCCTCATCGCCCTGACTAGCTCTCTTTGCTCTACCACCCTTTCCCCATCCAACAGCACTTGTGTGTGTTTATGTATATATCTATAATTCTATTTATTTATACTGATACCTGTTTTCTTGTTTTGATGTGCATAGATCTGTAATTCTATTTAATTATATTGATGCCTGTTTACTTGTTTTGATATCTGTCTCCTCCCTTCTAGACTGTAAGCCTGGTCTGGGCAGGGACTGTCTCTCTATTGCTGAACTGTACTTTCCAAATGCTTAGTACAGCGCTCTGCACCCAGTAAGCGCTCAATAAATATGATTGAATGATTGAATGAATAATCCATGTTGTTCCTTTCCATCAACCATGAGACTGACAAGCTGAAAGGAAATCTCTGCATGAAAGCGATGCTTTCAGTGAGGAAGGGTGGGTTGATCTGATATCAGTCTGTTCCGCCATTCTTACCTTGATATTACCTTGGGCTGATATTTATTTTAGAAGTAGAAAATCTAAGCAATCTCTTGCAGGTACACTCTACCAGGTCCACACAAGCTAATTATCACAATTGACAGAACAGAATTATTTCAATTGGCAGAATATGGCCAATTCTTATCACTAGAGAATGACATTCATGTAGATCTTAGGTGCTTTGCTGTTAAGAACAAATCCCTATTCTAATGCTAAGAGACATTCAGTTGGTGCCACAATTAAGTGTGCCTCTGGTGAAAGAGCACATGATTGTGGAATTTGATCTGAATTATTTTCCATGACAAATCTTTTACTGTTGCATATAGAATTTCCTCTAACCCAGGGACTGAAAGAACAAATCAGTAGCCCAATTCCATGCCTGGATTAATGTACCTACTTTTCTTTCTTCCCCTCCTCTATCTTACTTTGGAGAAAATAAGACTTTTAGATACTCTTTAAAAAATAAAGTTCCAATGTATGGCTGACTAAAAGGTATGCAATCTTAACCAAATAAAATGTTGCTTCCTTGTTAACATGATTTTAAATTTTTTAAAGCAGAATATTGGAATCTATTTAAACAAATCAAATATTAATACTCAATAGAAGATTCAAAAATGAAAGTTGCAAGGTTTAATTTTTAAAAAATTAAAAGTTGAAATTTAGCTGATATAAAATATTCATGGTTAAATTATTAAAAACATTAAAAATGAAATGTCTGAGTCATCAGTTCCCAGTGTTGCACTTAATGCAGCCCAAAGAATACATTCTGGAGAGTGATAGAAGTGTAGCTATTAAAAGAGCCTTGACTTGATTTTGAATTTAGTCTCTAGGGCACAGACTCATAGTCTAAGGAGGTCACTCTGCTTGCTACGGGAAACCATGCAGTTTTCCATTTCAGTAAAACAGCTGGATGAATCTATTCATTTTACTTGAACATATTTACTATTCTATTTATTTTGTTAATGAGGTGCATCTAGCTTTATTTCTATTTATTCTGATGACACCTGTCCACGTGTTTTATTTTGTTGTCTGTCTGCCCCTTCTAGACTGTGAGCCCGTTGCTGGGTAGGGACCGTCTCTATATGTTGCCGACTTGTACTTCCCAAGTGCTTAGTACAGTGCTCTGCACACAGTAAGTGCTTAATAAATATGAATGAATGAATCCAAGTCCCCTATTTTGACCACAAAATGGAACCATTTAATTCTCCACCTGTCCTGTGTCAAGTGTTATTTCCTTTTTGAATGCCACTGGAACAGGGAGTTGGGGGTCATAATGGATGGAGTAGGAAATTGTGAGGTCCCTTTTCGAGAAAGAGTCTTGGATAGTTGCTTGGGGAAACCAAAGTCACCGATGACATTTCTGGCCATTGATGGCAGTGGATTTGAGCAATCCTTTCAGAAAGAGAACAAAGTGTGAAACTAATCTAGATTGGTAGTTCTGTTCCTCAGGGGACATGTCTCAAAAAAGTCATTATTATTCAAGGCTTTGCTCTGAACAGTGCTCTGTGCACAATAAGTAGTCAATAAATATGATTAATAGATTGAATGAGAAGATCAGATCCTAAAGAATAGCTTAAGAAGTTACAGATGGTCTTGGCATCCTAAATGGGTTCTGAATTAATTCTAACCTTATGTGTTCTTACAGCCCAGAATATTGTTCTGTCTGCCTATGCTGCCCTTAGATTTGGAGAGTTTGTTTTTTGTTTTTGTTTTTTTTTGAAATTTACTCTCTGCCAGAACTTCCTGGGGCCAGGGAGTTTCTTGAAGCATTTGCAACTGGAAAATGCATTTTTCCCTGAATTTGTTGGAAAATAAAACCTAGCATTCAGAACCAAACTCATGCTGCATCAGCCTCCTCTCTGATCTCCCATCCTCCTGTCTCTCCCCACTTCAATCTATACTTCACACTGCTGCCCTGATCATCTTTGTGCAAAAATGCTCTGGGCATGTTACTCCCCTCCTCAAAAATCTGCAGTGGCTACCAATCAACCTATGCATCGGTCAAAAACTCCTCACTCTCGGCTTCAAGGCTGTCCATCACTTCACCCCCTCCTACATCACCTCTCTTGTTTCCTTCTCCAGCCCAGCCCGCACCCTCCACTCCTCTGCCACTAACCTCCTCACTGTGCCTTGTTCTCGCCTGTCCCACCGTCGACCCTCAGCCCACATTCACCAAGCTAGCTCTCTTCCTCCCTTCAAGGCCCTACTGAGAGCTCACCTCCTCCAGGAGGCCTTCCCAGACTGAGCCCCCTCCTTCCTCTCCCCGTCTTCCCCCTCCCCATCCCTCCTGCCCTACCTCCTTCCCTTCCCCACAGCACCTGTATATGCTTGTACAGATTTATTACTCTATTTATTTTACTTTTACATATTTACTATTCTATTTATTTTATTTTGTTAATATGTTTTGTTTTGTTGTCTGTCTCCCCTTTCTAGACTGTGAGCCTGCTGTTGGGTAGGGACCATCTCTATATGTTGCCAACTTGTACTTCCCAAGTGCTTAGTACAGTGCTCTGCACACAGTAAACACTCAATAAATATGATTGAATGAATGAATGAATTTAATTTCTCTGTACCTCAGCTACCTCATCTGTAAAACGGGGATTGAGGCTCTGAGCCCCACATGGACTCAGACTGTTTCCAACCCGATTTGTTTGTACCTACCCCAGAGTTTAGTATGGTGTCTGGCACATAGTAAGCACTTAAAAAAATACCGTTATGATTATGATTATTATTATTATTATTATTATAGACTATACAAAACTTTAGAGGAACTGTACTTTGAATAATGGAACTTCTACTATAATATCTGGGAATGGACTAAGAAGCAATTGGCAGATTCCTGCATACCCAAAGCACTTGGGAAAGTGCAGTATAGCAATATAGCACACATATTTCCTGCCCACAGTGAGCTTACAGTCTAGAGGGGGAGAAAAACAATAATATAAATAATAACCTTACAGATATTTACCTGAGGATTGTGGGGCTGGGAGGGGGAATGAATAAAATGAGCAAGTCAAGGAGAGGCAGAAGGGAGTGGGAGAAGAGGAAAGGAGGGCTTAGTCAGGAAAAAGTATTTTGGAGGTGATGTGCATTCAATAAAGCTTAGAAGGTGGAGAGAGTAGTTGTCTGTTGGATATGAAGAAGGAAGGCATTCCAGGCCAGAGGCAGAATGAGGGCTAGAGTTTGGTGGCGAGATAGATAATGATAATAATAATAATGATGGTATTTGCTAAGTGCTTACTATGTGCAAAGCACTGTTCTAAGCGCTGGAGAGGATACAAGGTGATCAGGTTGTCCCACATGGGGCTCACAGTCTTAATCCCTATTTTACAGATGAGGGAACCGAGGCACAGAGAAGTTAAGTGACTTGCCCAAAGTCACACAGCTGAGAATTGGCAGAGCCAGGATTTGAACCCCTGACCTCTAACTCCAAAGCCAGAGCTCTTTCCACTAAGCCATGCTGCTTCTCAGATAGACGAGATAGAGGTACATATCAGGCTTGATTCACTCCTTCCTGTCTGGAACAGACCTGCTGTTAGATGGGCCAGACAAAGAAAATGGTTATTCAGGTGGAGTTTTTTTCTATGCATTTTGCCTTCACTAGAAAGAAACAAACAACATCAGTTACGAGAAACAACCTGAAACACAGTATTTGAAGCAAATTTTTTCTATCAGTCCTTGGAGAAAAGGTGTATCATCTAATGAGCAAAGAATATCCATGAATCAGTTCCACAAAACATTCCCACTAGTGCCCCCCAAAACACTGACTTTGATACATAGCATTTATTTCCATGATATATTAGTACAAAATAACATTTCAGTCAATGAAGCAATAATGAATGTTGAGTGCTTACTGTGTGCAGGGCACTGTACTAAGGGTTTGGTAGACTACAGTACAATAGAGTTGGTAGACATTCTCCTTGCTCTCAGAAGTTTGCAGTCTGGAGAGAGAGAAAAAAAATAAAATAAATTGAAGATAGGGAAAATGGAAGAGTGTGATGATATGAACATAAGTGTTGTAGGGGGACGATAATGTGCTTAAGGGGTACAACTCCAAATGCATAGATGAAGCAGAGGGAAGAAAGGATAGGGGAAATGAGGGCTTAGAGAAGTTCTCTCGGTGGAGATGTGAATTTAGGAACACTTTGAAGGTGAAGAAGGTGTTGGTCTGTCAAATATGAAGGGAAACAAAGTTCTAGTCCAGAGGGAGGACTTGGACAAGGGGCCCAGCAGTGAGGTAGATGGGATCAAAGCATGGAGAGTAGGTTGGTTTTGGACAAGCAAAGTTTATAGGCTGTGTTGTAGCAGGAAACCAGCAAGGTAAGAGACAGAGCTGATTGAGTACCTTGAAGTCAAAGGCAAGGTGAATTCTAGAGATGTAGCGAGGGAGTAACTGACATGACTTTTCTAAAGACTATGTTGATTGAATGAGAGAGAGTAGTCATGGATAATGTCAGGCAGTCAATCATAATAATAATAATAATAATAATGATGGTGTTTGTTAAGCGCTTACTATGTGCAAAGCAGTGTTCTAAGCACTGGGGAGGTTACAAGGTGATCAGGTTGTCCCACGGGGTGCTCACAGTCTTCATCCCCATTTTACAGATGAGGGAACTGAGGTACAGAGAAGTTAAGTGACTTGCCCAAAATCACACAGCTGACAATTGGCAGACCTGACATTTGAACCCATGACATCTGACTCCAAAGCCTGGGCCCTTTCCATTGAGGCACACTGTTTCTCCAAAACACTGTTCTAAGCGCTGGGGAGGTTACAAGGTGATCAGGTCGTTCCACCGGGGGCTCACAGTCTTCATCCCCATTTTCCAGATGAGGTAACTGAGGCCCAGAGAAGTGAAGTGACTTGTCGAAAGTCACACAGCTGACAATTGGCAGAGTCAGGATTTGAACCCACAACCTCTGACTCCAAAGCCCGGGCTCTTTCCACTGAGCCGTATTTATTGAATGCTTACTGTGTGCAGAGCACTGTACTGTGCGCTTGCGAGAGTACAATATTACAGACACATTCCCTACTCACAATGACCTTACAGTCTAGAGGGGGAGACATATATTAATATTAATATTATTAACATTTCTGGGAAGCAGTGTGGCTCAGTGGAAAGAGCCTGGGCTTGGGAGTCAGAGGTCATGGGTTCAAATCCCACCTCCGCCGCTTGTCAGCTGTGTGACTTAGGGTGAATCACTAACTTCTCTGTGCCTATTACCTCATCTGTAAAATGGGGATGAAGACTGTGAGCCCCCACGTGGGACAACCTGGTCACCTTGTATCCTCCCCAGCGCTTAGAACAGTGCTTTGCATGTAGGAAGCACTTAACAAATTCCATCACTATTATTATTAATAAATAAATTACAGATATGGACATAATCGCTGTGGGTCTGGGATAAGGGATGAGTGAAGGGAGCAAAGCAGGGTGATGCAGAGGGGATTTAAAGAAAAGGAAAAGTGGGCTTAATCAGGGAAGGCCTCTTGGAGGAGATATGCCTTCAATAGGCTTTGAAGCAGGGGAGAGGAATTGTCTGTCGGATAAGAGGAGGGAGGGTGTTACTGGCCAGAGGCAGGATGTGGGTGAGAGGTCAGTGGCGAGATAGATGAGATTGAGGTACAGTGAGAAAGTTACGGGTTACATGTACTACAGCGCTTAGTACAGTGCTCTGCACACAGTAAGCGCTCAATAAATACGATTGATGTCGAGGTTACAGGCTTGTGAGATGGGAGGACAGTGGTGCTATTTACAGTGATAGGCGAGGATGCAGAGATGAGGTCTGTCTTGGACCTATTCACTTTTAGGTGTCAGCGTGTCATGTAAGTAGAGACGTCCTGAAGGCAGGAGGAAATGGGAGACTACAGAGAAGGAGAGAGGTCACGGGTGGAGAGGTAGATTTGGGAATCATCCATAAAGAGATGGTGGTTGAAGCCATGGGAGCGAATGAGTCCTCTAAGGAAGTGGGTGGAGAGTAGCAATCTTTTTGCAGATGCTCATTAAAATTTAATGGTGCCCAATGGTGCCCAGTTTAGAACAGTGCTTTGCACATAGTAAGCACTTAATAAATGCCATCATTATTATTATTATTAAATTCACTGCCAAATGCACTCATTTTACACATAGGGTTATAAGTGATTTTGCACCTGTTGTAGCTCAAATAATTCTACAATGTGAGATTTCTTTAAGTAAAAAGGTACAACACATACTATCATTTATCATTAGAAAAAACTAACTAATTTAGTAAAGGAAATGCCAAAGTGTACGTTTACACAATGCCGATTGCTATTGTTAAATTTTGCAGTACATTTCTTCCTTCCAATGAACAGAAGTATTTCCATGTGTCTTGCAACTAACTAGATATATTTTGTTCCGGTACTTGAGACTAGCGTTGCTCAGAGCATTGCTATGAGCAATATCTGGGTATCATTTATAGTCATTTCCATTTACATATTTAAAAAATGTGTTTTCTGGGTCATTTGTTAATTTCCAAATCATTTTTCAACATAAATGAATATGTGGGAAGAAATAGAAAGTTAAAGGATTGAAAGTTAAACCCTATCAATTTTTGACGTAGGGAGAGATTTGTTTCGTCTTCATTTAATTTATGACCCTGTATTTGACCCTTAGTACACATGCATTTAGTATACATCCTTATTACACATTCTTGTCTTCACTGACTCCGTCCTCTCCTGGTTCTCGTCTTATCTCTCTGGCTCCTCCTCCCCGTCCTGTCCTCTAACTGTAAGGGTCTCTCAAGGATCAGTTCTTGGTCCCCTTCTATTCTCCATCTGCACTCACTCCCTTGGTGAACTCATTCACTCACAGCTTCAACTATCATCTCTAAGCAGATGTTACCCAAATCTATATCTCCTCCCCTGTTCTCTCTCCCTCCCTCCAGGCTCGCATCTCCTCCTGCCTTCAGGAAATCTCTACTTGGATGTCCTTCTGCCACCTAAAACTCAACATGTCCAAGACAGAGCTCCTTCTCTTCCATTCCAAGCCCTGTCCTCTCCCTGACTATCCCATCACTGTGAAAGGCACTATTATCCTTCCTGTCTCACAAACCCACAACCTGGGTGTCATACTTGACTCTGCTCTCGCATTCACTCCAATATCCAGTCCGTCACCAAAATCTGCCGGTTTCACCTTCACAACATTGCCAAGATCCACCCTTTCCTCTCTATTCAAACCGCTAACGTATTAGTACAATCACTCATCCTATCCCGACTGTATTACTGTATCAGCCTCCTCTCTGATCTCCCATCTTCCTGCCTCTCCCCACTTCAGTCTATACTTCACTCTGCTGCCTGGATTATCTTGCTACAGAAATATTCTGAGCATGTCTGCCCCCTCCTCAAAAATCTCCAGTGGTTGCCTATCAACCTCTGTATCAAGCAAAAACTACTCACTATTGACTTCAAAGCTCTCCATCACCTTGCCCCCTCCTACAATAATGATGGCATTTATTAAGCACTTATTATGTGCAAAGCACTGTTCTAAGCACTGGGGAGGTTACAAGGTGATCAGATTGTCTCACGGGGAGCTCACAGTCTTAATCCCCATTTTCCAGATGAGGTACCTGAGGCACAGAGAAGTTAAGTGACTTGCCCAAAGTCACACAGCTGACAATTGGTGGAGCCAGGATTTGAACCCATGACCTCCGACTCCAAAGCCCGTGACTCCAAAGCCCGTGCTCTTTCCACTGAGCCCTGCTGTTTCTCAATAATAATGGCATTTATTAGGTGCTTACTATGTGCAAAGCAGTTTACATGGTGATCAGGTTGTCCCAAGTGGGGCTCAGAGTATTAATCCCCATTTTACAGATGAGGGAACTGAGGCACAGAGAAGTGAAGTGACTTGCCCAAAGTCACACAGCTAAGTGGTGGAGCCAGGATTTGAACCCACGACCTCTGACTCCCAAGCCCGGGCTCTTTCCACTGAGCCACGCTGCTTCTTCTACCTCACCTCCCTTCTCTCCTACATTCCAGCCCACACATTCCATTCTTCTGGTGCTAATCTTTTCACTGGGCCTCGTTCTTGAGTATCCTGCCATCGACCCATGGCCCACATCCTACCTCTGGCCTGGAATGCCCTCCCTCCTCAAATCCACCAAATAATCACACTTCCCCCCCTTCAAAGCCCTATTGAAGGCTCACCTCCTCCAGAAGGCCTTCCCAGATTAAGCCCCCCTTTTTCTCAGCTCCCCGTCCCCTCCCCATCACCCCAAATTGGTCCCTTTGCTCTATCACCCTTCCCCCATAGTACTTGTGCATATATGAGCATATCTATAATTCTATTTATTTAAATTAATGCCTGTTTATTTGTTTTGAAGCAGCGTGGCTCAGTGTGAGCCCACTGTTGGGTAGGGACTGTCTCTATATGTTGCCAACTTGTACTTCCCAAGCACTTAGTACAGTGCTCTGTACACAGTAAGCGCTCAATAAATATGATTGATTGGAAATAGCACAGGCTTTGTAGTTAGAGGTCATGGGTTCAAATCTCGGCTCCACCAATTGTCAGCTGTGTGACTTTGGGCAAGTCACTTAACTTCTCTGTGCCTCAGTTACCTCATCTGTAAAATGGGGATTAATACTGTGAGCCCCACGTGGGACAACCTGATCACCTTGTAACCTTCCCAGCGCTTAGAACAGTGCTTTGCATGTAGTAAGTGCTTAATAGATGCCATTATTATTATTATTATTATTATTATATATCTATAATTCTATCTATTTATATTGATGTTATTGATGCCTGTTTACGAGTTGATATCTGTCTCCCTGCTTCTAGACTGTAAGCCGTGAGCCCACTGTTGGGTAGGGACTGTCTCTACATGTTGCCAATTTGTACTTCCCAAGCGCTTAGTACAGTGCTCTGCACACAGTAAGCGCTCAATAAATACGATTGATGATGATGATTGATTGGACAAGGATTGTCTCTTGCTGAATTGTTCTTTCCAAGCGCTTAGTTCAGTGCTCTGCACACAGTAAGGGCTCAATAAATTGGTTGAATGAATGAATGAATCTATTTCTACCAATGGACAACGTGACTTTTCATATAAAAAGAAATTTAAACTAGTGATAAAATGTATGCATACTTATGTAGCTTGAAAAATTCCTATTTTGGCTTAAGTCACACATTTCAGATCTGAATTGGGCTTCTTGTGAAAAATCAAGAATTTTGATTTTGGATGTAAATTATTCTTCTCTCTGAAAACCTGAAAATTTTAGATTGTTAGATTGTACCTTATTAAGAAAATGTTCTTCTTCAATAGTTCGGGAGTCTCCTGTAAAAAAATCCACCTTTACAATAATCTTGTTTACACGTGTTCAAGACAATGAAGAAGTGGGGAAACTCCACTTTTATTTTGTTTATTTCTAAGATCATTCAGCCACAGAGGCCAAGAAGGTCATTTCTGTAGTTCTGCTGAGCCATTACCATCAATGGGCCTTCCTGTGTTGAGAGTCAAACTCAGGCCAAACCCTGCACTGTTCACAGCAGAATTGGCATTGATTATTTGGATAAGACCCCAGTTAAGCCCTATATGCAAGCCTCCTTGCTCAATCAGTCTCACCCAAATAACTACATGCTGGCATCTGAATCACAGTCAGGTATATTGTCCTCCCAAAAGATTCTATGAGCCGATATTTTGGAATATTGGAGAAACAACAAATTAGGCATTAAACAGGAGTAACATGAGCATCCGTGATTGTAATCACCACTGTTGCCAGGCTCTCCCTGTGCTACATCTTCTGTCAGTGAAGAGGAACTCTCAGTTGTTTAGGGACAATATTTTTGTCTTAGCAGACATAGAAATAGTTGCAGTTGCATCATCAGCTCTGGATTTCATGCTCCCAAAAGACAGGGGGTGGGTGGAACCTGACATGAAAGTTCAATTTTGTTTAGTGGACACAGCGGTTAAAGTGATCATTTCCCCTGAAGAGGCAGTTCTTTTAATACTGAGGCAGCTGACACACTGGCCTCCAAATAATTGTGTTCCTTTTTTGTGGACAGGGAATGTGTCTATCATCTCCGTTGCATTGTACTCTCCCAAGTGCTCAGCACAGTGCTGTGCATGCATTAAATGCTCAATAAGTACTGTTGATTGATTAATTGATTGATTCAAGTGGAGGAAGCTTCCAGAATTCCTTGGGAACTATTCTACAAGCGGAAAAGTACCATAATCTCCTTCCAAAACTGCTCAGTGCTTTGGAAAGCCCTGTGGGAGTAACCACAACACAGTCCACTTAAGGACTCCTTACTTATGACTCTTCCTAATGAAAACATTCACTTTTTTATGATCCAGGTACATGACCAATATTTGCCTTTTGCCTTTCATGAATTTTTCCTCTGAGGACATTTTACTGTCAGGTTCCATGAAAGATATAGAAATGGGATTTAACCTAGTGTCTGGAATAGTTGGGTGTTTAAGAGGGCTTCAGTGATGACTCTGACCTCACCCCTGCCCTTCCCCGATAAATTTACCCAACTGGCAAAGGATTATTGAAGAAGTATGGTACGGGCAGGGAATGTGTCTGCTAATCCTGCTGTATTAATAATAATAATAATAATAATAATGGTATTTGTTAAGCACTTACTATGTGCAAAGCACTGTTCTAAGCGCTGGGGTAGATACAAGGTTATCAGGTTGTCCCACAGGGGGCTCACAGTCTAAGTCCCCGTTTTACAGATGAGGTAACTGAGGCACAGAGAGATTAAGTGACTTGCCCAAAGTCACACAGCTGACAAGTGGCAGAGCTGGGATTCGAACCCATGACTTCTGCTCTTTCCATTAAGCCACAGCTGCTTCTGTATTGTACTCTTCCAAGCACTTAGTACAGTGCCCTGCTCAATAAATATGATTGGAGACTTGTTGTTTAAAACTGTAAGGAACTCAGATCTAACACCAGTTCTCCATTGTCCTGGCATTTGCTAATCAAAAAATAAACTAAAATCAACCTGAACTCCAATCAAGTGGGATCATAACAAATAGGGTATTCGGGAAGCACTTTTTATGTGCCAGACACACTGAGGTAGAATCAATATAAGCAGACCAGGCAGTGTCCTTGTCCCACATGGGGCTCACAGGTTAAGGGGGAAGAAGAACAGGTAACTCAGGCTCATTTTACATATGAGGAAACTGAGTCACTGAGAAGTGACTTAGAGTTCACACAGCAGGCACGTGGTGAAGCTAGGATATATGAAATTTGGTCTCCTGTCTCACAGGTCTGAGTTCTTTTCATTCGGCCATGTTTCTTCTGGTGGAATATAGAAAGGAGTTGGTTGTGGCTTGTCAGAATGATCACTTAGGGAAATTCAGTGCATGTTACAGCATGAAACAGAAGATAGAGCCAGAGAAAGCTACATCTTTGAAATATTTCACAGATAACTCTCAGAACAAGGTAGAGCATGACCTAAGCACTTTATTCAGCTTCATGGTGGACACTGCTGACACCCGTCACAGGAGATGGATGAAGCCGAGGTGATGAGCCATGATGATGAATCCACTAAATGATCCCTCTCATCTCTCTTATGGAGAAAAGTTTCCTTCTTGTAATCAATCATCATGAGGAAGCAGTGGACGAGGGATGGGCAGCCTTGCTGCTGTGCGGGTGGCAGCGTGCTCTGGAAGCCCTCACACATCCTTGAAGTGCATCAAGTGGAAAAAGTGCCTACTTTTCACATTCGCAGTTGTCTGTGGTAAAAGGGGGAAAAAATCCCTAGTAGCCTTTTAGTCCTAAGGAAAGATAACATAAGGTGCTGTAAATGATAGCTGATGAACAATTCAGCTCTTTCTTGGCAAGATGATACCAAAAGAGGAGAGAACAGCAGGGTGGAGGTGGAGTGGACTTGAGAATTCCTCTGACAGAATTTTCACCACCAACAAGTGTGAACTGCCCCACTCAGGGGAGAGGCCAGAGAGCATTTGGGAGTTGAATAACTCTCCAGGTAGTCCTTGAAATTGAAGACTGGGACTTGGGACTGATGCACTGTGAGAAAAATGCACTCCCTGAACAACTCTTGTATGAAATAGAAATTCAGCCGGCAGAAGAGTCTATCCGTAATCCATAGAGAATTCACTGCAGAAAGCAGCGGGAACTGACCGTTGGTCTTAGGCTTGAGAATTAGAGGATCCATTTACTCCATTGGTGAATTATAGACCCAGCTGATATGTAGAGTTAACTTGCCCCAGCTAAAATAGAACAGCGTTTCAGAGTCCTAATCAAGAACTTGGGGTCACATAGGCTTGCTTATCTTGAGCTGCATTGTAAACTAAATAGGTTGCTAGATCAATCAACATTATTGAGTGCTTACTGTGTGCAGAGCACTGTAGTAAGGACTTGAGAGCATACAATATAACCAGAGCTCATGGTCTAGAGGGGAAGACAGACATTGAAATGAATAAATGCTGTTGGGCTGACAAAACAAACCAAGTGCAAGGGTGAGGCAGAAGAGAGGAAGCAGAGGAAATGAGAGCTTAGTTGGGAAAGGCCTCTTGGAGGAGATGGGTTTTTAATAAGACTTTGAAGGTGGGGAGAATGATGGTCTATCTGATATGAAGGAGAAGGAAATCCCAGGTCAGAGAAGCAATGTGGGAGAGGCATCAGCAGTGAGAATGACAAGATTGAGGTACAGTGAGTAGGTTGACATTAGAGGAGCTAAATCAGTGTTCTAGGTTGTAGCAAGAAATCAGCAAAGTAAAATAGGAGGTGGCAAGGTGATTGAGTACTTTTGAAACCGGTGGTAAGGAGTGTCTGTTTGTTTCTGGTTCTGGTTGAAGTGGATGGGCAACCACTGGAGATTCTTGAGGAGTGGAGAAACATGGACCAAATGGTTTTGTAGCAAAATGATGTGGGCAGCAGAGTGAAGTATGGACTGGAGTTGTGAGAGACAGGAGGTAAAGAGGTCAGCAAAGATGCTGAGCCAGTACTCAAGCCAGAATAGGGAAAATGATTGGATTAAAATGGTAGCGGTTTGAGTGGATAGGAAAAGAGTGGATTTTAGCGATGTTGTGAAGGTTGAACTGACAGGATTTGATGACAGATTGAATATATGGGTGAAATGAGTTGAAAATAATGCCAAGATTACAGGCTTGTGAGACAGGGAGGATGGTGGTTCTTTCTACATTGATAGGAAAGTCAAAGGGAGGACAGGATTTGGGTGGGAAGATGAGATTGTAAATTTCTGGACTGTAGATTTCTCACAACATAATACGTTCCCTGGGATTAGGGAACAATCAATCAATTGTATTTATGGATCAGTTACTGAGTGCAAAGTACTGTATTAAGCATTTGGGAGAGTACAGTACAGTGCTCAGTCTTAGAACAGTGCTCAGCGCTTAGAACATAATTATTATAGCATAATTATTATTATTGTTAATAACAATAGAGTCATTAGACATGACCTCTGCCCTCTATGGATCATGACTACGCATTCTATTTTTCTCTCCCAAGCCCTTAGAACAATGTCTGCACAAATCAAGAGTTCAGTGAATACCACCGACTGATTTGAGCTGAGCCTGGCTGCTGCCAACATTGAAACAAGCAAAAAGATGAAGTCCATTCTAAAAAACATGGAAGCCAGGCAATTTGGAAAGGAAAAGGTCAACACCCACTCAATCTTCCACTCCCACTGTTTCAAAAATTCTTTCCAACATTTCAAACAAACATAAAGAACTTCCCTTTCATGACTCTCTCCAACCGAAAGAGCTGGTGAAATTGACTGGCCCCATTTTCCTGCAGTGAAAACATATTTTACAGCTCTAATCCAACCCTAGACTCTGTGGGCCTGGTTTGATTGCCCTGATGCTCTCTCCAGAAAACTGCAGGCAAAAAGCGTGAAAGCTGTTGACGTGTGCTGATGAAGACACCCAGCATTAGAGTTGGAGTTTCTTAAGAATCTGTGGTTGGTCAGGAAGGAAACTAATTTTCACTGCTGAACACCTGCCCTAAATATTTTTAAGCTTCAATCCTAGCATGGTCCTCTTGTAGTTCTTGAGCTGTTCATTCATTCATTCATTCATTCATTCATTCAATCGTATTTATTGAGCACTTACTGTGTGCAGAGCACTCTTCTAAGCACTTGGGAAGTACAAGTTGGCAACATATAGAGACGGTCCCTACCCAACAGCGGGCTCACAGTCTAGAAGGGGGAGACAGACAACAAAACAAAACATATTAACAAAATAAAATAAATAGAATAAATATGTACAAGTAAAGTAAATAAATAGAGTAATAAATACGTACAAACATATATACATATATACAGGTACTGTGGGGAGGGGAAGGAGGTAAGGCGGGGGGATGGTGAGGGGGAGGAGAGGGAGGCTGTTGAGCAGGCTAGGAACACAATCCCAACTACTGAGAAGTACTTTGTAAGGTAATTTGGAAAGTTAGCTGTGTGTGCAACAACTTCTCGGTGCCTTTGTTTCCTCATTTGTTAAAATGGGATTAGATTCATGTTTTCCCTCCATTTTAGACTCTGAACCCATAACATTGCCAAGAGCCACCCTTTCCTCTCCATCCAAACAACCACTTTGTTAGTTCAATCTCTCATCCTATTGGATAACTGCTCTCCCATCCTCCTGTCTCTTCCCCCCTTCAGTCTATACTTCACTCTGCTGCTCGGATTACTTTTCTACAGAAACGCTCTGGGCATGTCACTCCCCTCCTCAAATAGCTCCAGTGGTTGCCCATCAGCCTCCGTAACAAGCACAAACAAGCTCTCCATCACCTCGCCCCCTCCAACCTCACCTCCCTTCTCTCCGTCTACAGCCCAGCCCACACTCTCCACTCTTCTGCCACTAACCTCCTCACTGTGCCTCGTTCTCGCCTGTCCCACCGTCAACCCCTGGCCCACGTCCTCCCGCTGGCCTGTAATGCCCTCCCTCCACACATCCGCCAAACTAGCTCTCTTCCTCCCTTCAAAGCCCTACTGAGAGCTCACCTCCTCCCTCTGCCCTTCCCCTCCCCACAGCACTTGTATATATTTGTGCATATTTATTACTTTATTTAATTAATGCTGTGGCCATACCTATAATTCAATTTATTTTGATGGTATTGACACTGTTTGTTTTGTTTTGTTGTCTGTCTCCCCCTTCTAGACTGTGAGCCCATTGTTGTGTAGGGACTGTTTCTATCTGTTGCCAAATTGTACTTTCTAAGCACTTAGTACAGTGCTTTGCACACAGAAAGCACTCAATAAATATGATTGAATGGGACAGGGTTTGGGTTTGATCTAATTATTTTGTAATGACCACAGTGTGTGGTAAAAAGTAAGCACTTAAATAACACAGTTATTACAGATAATTTCATCATTTGGGAAGATACAAGTGATTAGCCCAGGAATAGTCATTTGAAGGGAATCTGATTTTATTGAAACACTGCTTTTCTTTGCTAAACTGCATTGCCAGTTTCTCAGGGTCAAAAGTACTAAAAGCTCAGAAGCAGGATGACCTTCTGATTTCAAATATATTATTAAGCATCCTCCAAATAGTCCATTCAGTGACAAGGGGGCTTCGCTCCCTTTCCACCCCATAACCAATAGGCACTTGTCAGTGATCAGGTTTTCCAGAGCCATGGCTCTAGGGAGCAGTTGATATTCTTCAGTTTTATTAGCGTTCTATAGGAATGCAAATGTGACAGCTTTCAAAAGTAATTCATTCATTCAACCATATTTATTGAGCGCTTACTGTGTGCAGAGCACTGTACTAAGCGCTTGGGAAGTACAAGTTGGCAACATATATTCGTGCTACTGGAGGTAACATGACCTCAGCCAAAAAGAAGGCGGGGGCTTGTGTGGGGGGGCAATCTTAGCACCAGGTCCTGTGTGACCCCAAGATAGAATATAAGACAGAAGGCCAGGTTGTAAATAAGAGGCCTGATGTAAGTTTACAACAGAAAACTCCTCCCAGGATCACACCTGGAGAGTTTCCAGTACTCTTCCAGTCTGACACAAAAGGGAAAGTCAAGCAGAGGCATACCCATTCCATTCCTAGCTTGGCCAAGCTAGTGAGTGGAAGGCAAACTGCTAGAAATCAAAACTCACCTGTGCTGGGCAGCAGCAGCATGGTAAAGAGTCAAGAGCAGAGACTCAAGTTTACGGCCCCAAGAAGGCAGTGGTAAACCACTTCTGTATTTTTGACAAGGAAACTATGTATACACTACCAGAACGTTTGGAGATGGAGGTGGGGCAGTCTGGGGGAGATGTGTCCATGGGATCGCTATGAGTTGGAGATGACCCAACAGCATAAGACGAGACAAGATAACAGAAGAGTTGGCTGTAAGGTGAAAGGCCAGGTATGCCTGGCGGAAGACCAGCTGTGGAGGAAAAGATACTGATCAACCAAAGAAGAAGTTAGGAGGTGTGGAAGAAAGAATGTCCTGCAAGCCTCTAATTTAAGCCAGTTGAGACCAGGAGGTGAGGGTCCCATAAATAGGATAAAGAAGTAGGAACTACCTGACTACCCTTTGGGCTATAAATAATGGAATTATGCAACCCATATTAGTCTTCTTGCCTGTTCTTGGTCAGGTTGAGAGTCTCCTTTCAGAGTGCACCCAACATAAGGGAGTAGGGACATGTAAGGACGACTCTGCTCGCTGGTGGGTTAAGTGGTGGAACTGCTCCCTTCAAAGTGCACCCAAAGTAAGGGGAGTACACAGCAATGATGGTTATTCTCGTACCAATCCCAGAGCTCAGTCAATTTTGCTATGGAGAAGAGCACTGTGGAAACTCTCAGCCACCAGGGATAGTTTTTTTTTTTCCCCCAGTATAATCCTCACATAGGTTCTAATGCAGGTTCTGCCACACATCTTCTGGGCGACCTCGGACAAGTCACTTTAGTTCTCTGGGCCTCAGTTATCTCATCTGTAAAGTGGAGATTAAGACTGTGAGCCCTATGTGGGAGCCCTATGCAATACGCTGTAAGTGCTCAATAAATATGACTGAATGAATGAGAGGAACTGTGTCCAACCTGATTAACTTGGGTTCAAATCCTGGTTCCGCCACTTGTCAGCTGTGGCACTTCGGAAAAGTCGCTTAACTTCTCTGTGCCTGTTACCTCAACTGTAAAATGGGGATTAAGATTGTGAGCCTCAACCTGATCACCTTGTATCCTCCCCAGCACTTAGAACAGTGCTTTGCACATAGTAAGCGCTTAACAAATACCAAAATTATTATTATTATTATTGTATCTACCCCAGCATTTAGAACAGTGCTTGGCACATAGTAAGCACTTAACAAGTACCATTATTATTATTATTATTTCAGACCTACTGACACGTCCCCTACCTAACAGAACTGTCCCTTGATCCAATGGCACCCTCCAGTTTCTGCCCAATCTCCCTTCTACCATTCCAGTCCAAACTCCATTAGCGATTGTCTCTCTGTCTCCACTTCCTCTCCTTAATCCTCTGCAATCTGGTTCTGATTCATTCTGCGTGCACATCAGTATCAAATTGGTTAAGGAGTACAAACCAAATTATATCGATTAAGCAGAAGAGTGGGCAAACAGTGGGGAAATGAGGTTTTAGGGAAGTCTTCTTGGATGAGCTGGGATTTTCATAGGGCTCTGAACATGGGGAGAGCGGTGGTCTGTCAGAATGTACACGGTGCAGGATGTAGAAGAGATAAGACACCCTCCGAGAGCAGCTGAGTCATCGATCTTCCCTTTCTCTTTGCCCTCAGCATCTGGAATGTCTAGTTTCCCCCACTACCCGCCTCTCCTCTCCTTCCACCATTTATCTAATTGGACAGTGGGAGTGAGGTAATGTAAAAGGCTGGAGTCTTGTCCTAGTTACAGGCATTACCAGTCATGACCCCGGCTGGTAAAAACATTTTAGAGCAAACTATTAGGTCCTGCACAAGAATAAGGTCACCCTGAAGAGCAGAAAACATCTTAACGTTTCTCCTTCTCTCCAGCTCATTTTCAATCTGCTGTAATAACCTCTCTACCTAAGGTCCTAAATCAGGTTAATATTGGTCCATAAATTCTATCACGCATAACGATCTCCCATAGGATTCAGACCATTTTCCAACAATCAATCAAGCAATTAACTGTTTTGTCTAAACCCTCTTCCAACAGTGAAGGGTTCTCACTAGAGCCCTTGTATATTTGAATAATTTCCAGAACTGATCCTGCAGCCCGGAGTCTCCTTTTGGAAATCCTGCAATTAAATGCAAATGTTTGAACAAACACAACGTGGCTGTCCTCAATACTAGGTTTTTAAGGTCAAAAAGGCCTTATTTGCAGATTTTTGAGGCTTGTCACACTGAAGTGTGAGTTAATGAGTACAGGATAACCTTTTTCACAACCATGATTAATTGCATGTCATAGTTATGTAATAATAATGTTATCATAGGCTTTCAATTTCCTTTTCACATAACAGATAATCCTGGAATGAATTATGGGGAAGAGAATGCAAGAGAATCTGGTAAAACTGCCTGAACAGAATGAAAGGCAACTTCCTTTCCAGGTAAAGATGAGCTGACATATTTCGAAAAAAAAAAAAAATCAACTTCAGCCATGTAAGCCTGTCCAATTTTATATATTCATGACTGATTATTTAATTATAATGATTTTATTTTCATGACTTTTTTCAGTTTTAGGTAGTAATGCTCTTCTCAGTACTGTATCACAGATGGAAAAAAAAACCCGGTACACATTGTGGACACTCTTTCTCCAGTCTGCTTTTACTGATATTCTTTAAAGTTTCCTCAGCGCTGAGGAAGAAGAGATTACCCTTACTTAGACTAATAACCCCATGTGGAACGGGCTTGTATCTGACCTGATTATCTTGTATCTACTCCAGCACATAGAAAAAGTGCTGGACACATAGTAAGTGCTTAACAAATACCTTAATCTTAATAATAATGATTAGTATAATTGTGGTATTTATTGTTCAATTTGTCCTAAGCACTGTAATAAGAGATGGGGTGGATACAGGATAATCAGGTCAGACCCAAGACCTGTCCCACATGCTTTCACGATCTAAGTAGGAAGTAGAGAAGGTACTGGATCCTAATTTGACTGATGAGGAAGCTGCGGCACAGGAAAATTAAATGACTTACCCAACAAACAAGTGGCAGAGCTGTAATTGGAACCTAAGAAATGTAACGTTAAAGGAACAGACTCAGAGATAGCACCTACCTGCTCCCCCCCAACAACTCTGTGGGGGCTCTTCTAGATGTGAGCCCACTGTTGGGTAGGGACCGTCCCTATATGTTGCCAACTTGTACTTCCCAAGTGCTTAGTACAGTGCTCTGCACACAGTGAGTGCTCAATAAATACAATTGAATGAATGAACTCTGCACATGCAAATAAACTCATGTTCCCCTCCCTCATCACCAAACACCATCCCACTTAGTCAACTCACTCTTCAGCCCGTATTCCAGCCAATTAGAAGCCTTAGAGTTGGAGACCAAAGGAGCCCAGGCTCCATTTTTCTCTATACATCTAAATAGATTTTTCAACCTTACCAGTTTCCTGTGAGGGTGGGAGAGGATGGACATAGGACCCGATAATATTTGAAACCAAAGAAATTGTTACAAAGCATGCCGAGCCCTAAAAGCGCACATACAAGATTGAAATGAGACAAGCCCAGTCAACTTCCCTCACTATCTGCCGAGTTGCTTCAGTTGTCTGAGAGGCTACATCCAGGGAAGGTGAAGTGGTCAAGACCCTCTCCTGTCTAGTAGTAGCAACCTTTTTCTGTCAGGCAGTGTTTACCTTCAGCCCCTCAAAACTTAATATGATGTCCCTTGTTCCTAGCAAATCTCTTCAGTCCCAGGAAAATCCGGGGTAAGTGGGGAAAATTCTGAGGCACCAATATTTTCCCAACTCCTGTCCTCATTACACCTGGTCCTACTTATCCACTCTGCAGAGAAGAAGACTTCTGGGGCAAGATAAGTTCTGAAACACTGAGTTCACTTATTTGAAAGTGGCACCTAGAAGTGAAGGCAAACATCAAACTTTGAATCCTTGACTTCTAATCTCATGAACATGCCATTGGTTCGGAGAAAAGATATATAGCTCAAGAAATGATAAGCCTCCCTCTCACTCCCACTTTAGGGACCCAACAATTATATCTCCTGATGAACATTTGTATCTCCTGATTAAAGTCTCTGGACTGTAAGCTCATCTCTAGACTGTAAGGTAGTTATGGGCAGGGAACATGTCTACTAACTCTGTTTATTGTATTCTTCCAAAGGCTTAATACAGTGCTCTGTACAGAGTAAGTGCCCAGTAAATATGATTGATTGATTGAATGCTTGATGACGATGTAGGAGGATTTTAGTTAAAAGAAACTATCGAAAGTCGCTCTTCTGCACTGTAAGAATTTTAGAAATGAAAATGTTGAAGACCTGAAATCTCATTTTCAGCTTGAAATGCATGATAGAACCATGAGGATTCATGTCTGGGAAATGTCCTTATTTCATTTTGAAACAACCACTGAATATGTTCTCCTTAATTAAGCCAAGAAACAGTCTTTACTACAGGATCCACATGAATCTGGAAGAAACAATTCTTTTGCAAACTCTTTTTGCCTCTAAAAATCAAGTTTATGCCCTTCTAATAATCAGCACTGTGTTCTGGGTTTTGAGAAAAACACAGAGAACTTAAAACAGAGCTGGCATTTGAGAATTCCAAAATAAGGCAAAGGGGAATTGATCCAGGATGATAGACTACGGATGGGGTTGAAAATGAGATGAAGCGCTATCATTTTTTACAGGACTTGAGTTACCAGGTACATCATTATTTTATAAATCTCTCACTACTTCCTCCATATGTAAGTCTATTTTGGTGATGGGTTTTGTCACTGAATTTTAAAGTTTTTAATGTCTATCATTTACTACTGCCACGGAGGTGATCTAGTATAATGTTTCTCCAGGAAAAAGAAGCAATTCTCAGAGTGGGTGCAGGAGATTCTCCATTTTGGGGGTCCGGAGATTAAAACCCTGTGGAGTGAAATGTCTTCCGCAGATCTGGCTGGAAGAATTCTCCCTTAAGGACTGTGGGCAGTGGGGAGAAGAGAACCAGAACATTTGTGAATTTAGAGATCTACCATTCTCAAAGTTCATGCCAGGCAAAGAATAAACACTCTGTTCTGGGTTTAGAGAATTATTCAGTGAACTTAAAATAGAGCTGGCATTTGAAAATTCAAAAATAAGACAATGGAGGAATTAGTTGATCCAGGGTAATGAAAGGTAGGGAAGATTTTTACAAGACTGAGTCTAATCCTGGGGCAAAAATAATAATGATAATAATAATAATAATAATAACTGTGATATTAAGTGCTTACTGGTTGCTGAGAACTGGAGCAAATACAAGATAATTAGATCCTACATGGGGTTCACAGTCTGAGTAGGAGGGAGAACAGGGATTGCACCTTCACTTAGCCGATGAGGGAACTGTGGCATTGTCATCCATCCCGTGGCATGGCGAGAGTGAGAGACAGGAGTCAGGCTGAGCCATGCAAAATTTATTTTACATGGTGTTTTGAACTTCCCTTTCAGGAGTACACATTTTAATTATTCACACATGGAGAATTGAACTTCCCTCTCGGGGGGAATCCTAGCTTCCACCTACAAACACTTCCCACCTGGGAAGAATTCACTAATGCATTACTCGCAAATGGTGAAGTACTAAGTAAAGCACACAGAGAAGCATCATTTGTGATAAATTAATGTTATTCGCGCATGGTGAAGCACCTAGCTCCTGCCCATGAATGCTTCCCACTTGGGAGGGATTCACTTAAAAAAAAAAGTATGGAATTTGAAGTGTCTTGAAGAGCAAGGGCTTAGGAGTCAGAGGTCATGGGTTCAAATCCCAGCTCTGCCACTTGTCAGCTGTGTGACTTTGGGCAAGTCACTTAACTTCTCTGGGCCTCAGTTACCTCATCTGTAAAATGGGAATGAAGGTTGCCCCGCATGGGACAACCTGATCCCCTTGTATCCCCCCCCAACACTTAGAACAGTGCTCTGGGGCTCACAGTCTTAATCTCCATTTTACAGATGAAGTAACTGAGGCCCAGAGAAGTTAGTGACTTTCCCAAGGACACACAGCAGGAAAGTGGCAGAGTCAGAATTTGAACCCAGGTCCTTCTAACTCCCAGGCCCACGGTCTATCCGCTAAGCCATGCTGCTTTCAGTTATGTATTATTTGAATGTGGCGAAGCACCGAGCTCCCACAAGTGAGTGATTCCCATGGGGGAGGAATTCACTTATGTGTTACTCATACAATGTGAAGCAGAGAAGCAGCGTGGCTCAGTGGAAAGAGCCCAGGCTTGGGAGTCAGAGGTCGTGGGTTCTAATCCCGGCTCTGCCACTTGTCAGCCATGTGACTTTGGGCAAGTCACTTAACTTCTCTGTGCCTCATGACCTCATCTGGAAAATGGGGATTAAGACTGGGAGCCCCACGTAGGACAACCTGCTTATCTCGTATCTACCCTAGTGCTTAGAACAGTGCTTGGCACATAGTAAACGCTTAACAAATTAATTCATTCATTCAATCGTATTTATTGAGGGATTACTGTGTGCAGAGCACTGTACTAAGCGCTTGGGAAGTACAAGTTGGCAACATATAGAGATGGTCCCTACCCAACAGTGGGCTCACAGTCTAGAAGGGGGAGACAGAGAAGAAATCAAAACATATTAACAAAATAAAATAACTAGAATAAATATATACAAATAAAATAGAGTAATAAATACATACAAACATATATACAGGTGCTGTGGAGAGGGGAAGGAGGTAAGGTGGGGGTGGGTGGGAAGGGGAGGAGGGCGAGAGGAAGGAGGGGGCTCAGTGTGGGAAGGCCTCCTGGAGGAGGTGAGCTCTCAGTAGGGCTTTGAAGGGAGGAAGAGAGCTAGCTTGGCGGATGGGCAGAGGGAGGGCATTCCAAGCCAGGGGAAAGACGTGGGCCAGGGGTCGATGGTGGGACAGGCGAGAATGGGATACAGTGAGGAGGTTAGCGGTGGCAGAGGAGCGGAGGGTGCAGGCTGGGCTGGAGAAGGAGAGAAGGGAGATGAGGTAGGAAGGGGCAAGGTGATGGAGAGCTTTCAAGCCGAGGGTGAGGAGTTTTTGCCTGATGAATGAACCTGATGAATGAATGAATGATGAATGATGAACAAATACCATAATAATAATTATTATTATCTAGCTCCCTACATAAATTGCTTCCCTTTTGGAAGGAATATGTTCATGTGCTACTTGCACATGCCAAAGTGCCTGGCTTCTGCACACAAATGTTTCCTATTCAGGAGGAATTTCCTTATGCATTATGTGCATGTGGCACAGCATCTGTCTTCCAGATCCTTGAGTGCTCAGCAGGGCAGCCTCATGACCCCTCACTTGGTGCAGACAGAGCAGGCAACCTACGCTCTGGGCAGAGGCTACATGCAGCTGGCTGCTGCGAGTCACGATCAGTTGTCCAAAATGTTGGAGCAATCTCTGTCTCCCTCCCCACTCCTCCATCCCCTTTTTGGTGAGGGACAGCTTCTTCCACATTCCTGTCTTGGCATGTCCAGTGGCTTCAGGGTGGTGCCCCATCCACAATTCTGAGTTGTGCTTTGCTAGCTTGGGCAGTCAAGAGAGACTGAATTGCTCTTGAGATAGTGGGTGCTCCGGTTCACCTTGGACTAGACATAGAGAAATTAAGTGACTTGCCCAAGTTCACACATCAAGCAAGAGGCAGAGGCAGGATTAGAACCCAGATCTTCTGACTCCCAAGCATGTGCTTTTTCCACTAGGCCATGTTGCTTCTCAAAGGGCAATGATGATGGTGTCTTTCATCAAGAATGTCGGCTGAGCCTTGGTCCAGAGAATTCCGGAATGAGAACCTGAATGGAGGAATTGCCTGAATGGAGGAATTGATTATCATTCAACAATATTTACTGAAGATTTATTCCGAGCAGAGTAATAACGATAATAATAATAATTATGGTATTTGGTATGGTATTTGTGCCAAGCACTGGATTGAAATAAAAGTTGATCAGTCCAGACATATCTCACACGTTCAAGAGGTGAGGGAACAAAGGCATTGATTGAATCTCCTTTTACAGATGAGGAAGTTAAGGTGCATAGAAGGTAAGTGACCTGTCCAAGGTCATACAGCAGACAGGTGGCAGAGTCACTTGAAAGAGAGCTCTGATTCCCAGGAATGCCCCTTGGGTCTTTTTATAGCCAAGGCTCTCTGTTCTTCCGCAATGAGGAAATCCTTGGTAGGAGCCTCCCAAGGCATAACTCCATCCTCCCTCGGTTTCTTGGAATAGCACACCCAGATGGCAAGGGAATTCCCTGGGGTCCAGCCAGGCAGTCACGCTTCTAGTGACTAGTTGGTGGTACTAGGGGAAGCAGCATGGCTCAGTGGAAAGAGCCCGGGCTTTGGAGTCAGAGGTCAGGGGTTCAAATCCCGGCTCCACCAATTATCAGCTGTGTGGCTTTGGGCAAGTCACTTCACTTCTCTGTGCCCCAGTTACCTCATCTGTAAAATGGGGATTAAGACTGTGAGCCCCACGTGGGACCACCTGATCGCCTTGTAACCTCCCCAGCGCTTAGAACAGTGCTTTGCACATAGTAAGCACTTAATAAATGCCATCATTATTATTATTACTAGGAGAATTTTTTCTTCTATGTCTCCCTACACTTGGTAATTCGGTATCAGGTCTCTAACAGAGGCAAGCCCCCACAAACTCTGCCCAGCCTAGATTCTGTGGGTAGTGATCTTAAATAGCTTTTATTAGTTTCAGATTGACAGTAGGTCATCAATGGAGGCTTTTTCACTTCAGTAAGATATACATAAGATCAAAATCACGTAAAAATAGAAATAATCACAGAACAGTTTAGATATTTGAGCAATAATTAAAAAGGAATCCATTCTCAAATTATTTTTTGCATTGTTTGTTATGTGCTTGCTCTATGTCAGGCACTGTACTAAGACTGTGAGCCCCGTGTGGGACAACCTGATCACCTTGTAACCTCCCCAGCATTTAGAACAGTGCTTTGCACATAGTAAGTGCTTAATAAATGCTATCATTATTATTATTACTGGGGTTCATACAAGCTAATAATAATAATAATGATGGCATTTGTTAAGCACTTACTATGTGAGAAGCACGAAGTGTTGAAGGGGGTACAAGGTGATCAGGTTGTCCCACATGGGGCTCACAGTCTTAATCCCCATTTTACAGATGAGGGAACCGAGGCACAGAGAAGTTAAGTAACTGGTCCAAAGTCACACAGCTGACAAGTGGCAGAGCTCAGATTAGAACCCATGACCTCTGGCTCCCAAGCCCGGGCTCTTTCCTCAGAATAATCAGGTTGATCACAGCCCATGTCCCACCTGGGGCTCACAGCCTTAATCCCCATTTTATAGATGAGGTAACCGAGTCACAGAGAAGTTAGCTGACTTACCCAAGGTAACACAGCAGACAAGTGGTGGAGCTGAGATAAGGATCCAGAGCCTTCTGAGTTCCAGGCCTGTAGCATTTCTAGTAGGCCATGCTGCTTCTCTTTCCCTAAGATAATACTCTTTATGAAAAGGGGTGACTTCTTCCCTCTCCAGCTCATTTTACTTATTTAGAAGGAGTCTAATATATCTCTAAATTCACAGATGTTCTGGGTCCATTCTTCCTGCTGCTCATAGGCCTTCAGGGAGAATTCAGCAGCCCCCAGCCAAATCTACAGAAGGCACTTCACTCTCCAGGGTTATTAATTAATGATAATTAATTATGGTATTTGTTAAGTGCTTACTATGTGCCAGGCACTGTGCTGAGTGCTGGGGTGGATACAAGCAAAATCGGGTTGGGCATAGTCCCTGTCCCATGTGGGGCTCACAGTCTCAATCCTCACTTTCCAGGTGAGGTATCTGAGGCACAGAGAAGTGAAGTGACTTGTCCAAGGTCACACAGCAGACGAGTGGCAGAGCCGGGAGTAGAACCATGACCTTCTGACTCTAAGGCCTGGGCTTTATCCACTGTGCCATGCTGCTTTTCTAACCACTGGACCCTCAGCCTTCTCCTGCACCTATTCTTCTGATTGCTCAGTTCCAACTTGCAGTAACTGTCAGAGCACACATATACTGAGCTGATTTCAGTGCTCTGCATTAAGAGCTTGTGAACTACAAAGCTAAGAATGACATGTTCCCTTCCCACAAGTCGCTTACAATCTAATGGGGGTAGTCCGACATTATTCACAAATAGGATAATATAAATAAGCACTTGAACGCACAATTAAATCAACATACACAGGTGATGGGATTGGGTATATTTAAATATCTAGGGGCTACAGATACCTGATGGTTTCTGTAACTGGGGGAGCTGGGAATTAGGGAAGACTTGGAGGAGGAGGTGGGATTTGGGAAGAATGCTGAACATGGGTAGCTCTGTTGGATTTGGGGGAAGAGGGAGCACCAGGTGAAGGAAACAGAATGAGGGAAGTGTCAAAAGCAGGAGACTGGAGAGCAAAGCACAGTTAGAAGGTTAGTTTGGGAGGAATGAACAAAGCAGACTGGGAAGTATCAGATGAAGAGAGAAGATAATGTAGGATAGTGTCAATGGGTGGAGAAGCTGGAAGCAGAGGAATTTTTGCTTGATGCAGAAGGATGGCTAACTTACAATGGCTGTCCTTCCATAGCTTCTTAGCCCACTTTCCTTTTCATTATTCTCTCCTTAGTTCCCATTTTACACAATGCTTTAAAGTAAATGTTTGACACCTATTCGTGGCTCAGTGGAAAGAGTACGGGCTTGGGAGTCTGAGGTCATAGGTTCGAATACCGACTCTGCCACTTTTCTGCTGTGTGACTTTGGGCAAGTCACTTAACTTCTCTGTCCCTCAGTAACCTCATCTGGAAAATGGGGATTAAGACTGTGAGCCCCATGTGGGACAACCTAATCACCTTGTATCCCCCCAGTGCTTAGAAAGTGCTTGGCATATAGTAAGTGCTTAACAAATACCAACATTATTAATATTATTATTTGGGAGGGATGGCCGGGGGAAATGGATGACTTTTGCCCCTCTGTGTGTTAAGCTCGATTAAGGTTGACCATCACAGTCCTCATACATGGCTACATAAATAGCTCTAGTGACAATGAACCTAGTTCACAGCCCGATTTTACTGGTGGTAATGAGGAAATGACCCTTTGATTCTGATATTAATAACAATCATAATGATGATGATAACATTTATTGATTCATATGTGTCAAATGTTCATCTAGATAAAAGATAATCAGATTGGACCCAGTCATTGCCCCACATGAAGCTCACAGTCTAAGAGGGAGGGAGAACTGATACTTTATCCCCATTTATAAATGAGGAAACTAAGACACAGAGAAGTTTAGGCAACAGGCAAGGGACAAGTGACAGAGCTGGGAGTTGAACCCAGGACTCCTGACTTTAAGTCCTAACATCTTTCCACTAGGCTGTGGTACTTTCTACTCACTCAATCAATATGTCCACGTATCTGAGTATTTCACCTCCTCCAGGAGGCCTTCCCAGACTGAGCCCCCTTTTTCCTCTCCTCCTCCCAATCCCCCCCCACCCTACTTCCTTCCCATCCCCACAGCACTTGTATATATTTGTACAGATTTATTATTCTATTTTACTTGTACATATTTACTACTGTATTTTGTTAATGCTGTGCATATGTCTTCAATTCTATTTATTCTGACGATTTTGACACTGTCTACATGTTTCATTTTGTTGACTGTCTTCCCCTTCTAGACTGTGAGCCCGTTGTCGTGTAGGGACCATCTCTACATGTTGCCGACTTGTACTTCCTAAGCGCTTAGTACAGTGCTCTTCACACAGTGAGTGCGCAATAAATATGATTGAATGAATTTCAAAAAGTCATCCTAGACTTGATAAATTCTCCTGAGCAGCCAAACTTATTACATAGTTGCCAAAGACTGAACCAGCTGTTGGTGTCAAACATTCATTAGGTCTGCAAACATTGCATAGAAATCTTGCTGTTAAAGCCTGAATTTCACCAGAATCTTCTATGTCATCTAAGTGTGCTTGCCTGGCATTGGTACAACTTTGTGAGATAATTCACACACAGTCTAGTACTTTACAACATAGCTCTGCTAATCCTTTCCAAAGAATATATTTTTCATTTCAGCATTTACTTACATCATCTTTATGGATCTGAGCGGCAACTTTAAATATCTTCCTACACGTTCCAGGAGGTATGTGAGGGGCCTGCCAAACAAAGAATCACCACATTGCAATTTGACAACGTTTCAATCAGGTAAGGGAACTTGCGGGCTTGCATTTAGAGAGTGGGTTTAGCAGCTTGCAGGTAACAGCATTAGCTGGAGCCAATTTTATGTTCCATTTTCCCCATCTTCTGCTCTGTAATTCTGATTTGAAAATGGAAAAAGCCCTCCTGCAGGAGCGAGCAAATGGACATATGTAGGTGATTTTTGCGATGACTTGGCATTTCTTTCTCCTGTGTTCTTGGCTTTTCCCAACCCATTGTTCTTTGCCCTCCTCTTTGATCCATTCCCTTTCTAGCACCAATGTTTCCTCCCACACACACGGCACAGTTGGCAGCTAGAAGACTCATAAGTGCACTGGCCAGCATTGGCTGATTCCGCAGCAGATGTTTGGGCAGTCCCATTTATGATATAAGCTTCTCCTCATGGTAGAGAGGACACCCCATTGCAAAACAATCTTTATACATTTCCTTTTCTCCTCTGATTTGGGGGATGGCTAAGTCAAATAGTGAGAAGAGTCAGAGCGCTAACCCTCTCAGTAAAACTCTTCAACAACCATTTTTTTTTAATCCTTCCTGTTGGATTTCACTACCAAATGTGGAAATTTCACTCCCTTTTAGACTGTGAGCCCACTGTTGGGTAGGGACTGTCTCTATATGTTGCCAACTTGTACTTCCCAAGCGCTTAGTACAGTGCTGTGCACACAGTAAGCGCTCAATAAATACAATTGATGATGATGAAATGTGTTCTGGACCTCTTTGGGTTTTGGCTCTCTTGGAAGCAGGGAAGACACAATCCATAATACCAGGCACAGATCATTTCCTGCTAGAGGCAACACTCTGTCTGGACAACCTGCATAAGACAGATCCACTTACCCAAATTTTCCAACTGTTATGATCACTTTGTTTTTCTTGCATGGGGCCACTGAAATAGAAACTGAAGCAGCATCACTTAGTGGAAAAAGCATGGGACTTGGGTTCTAACTCTGGCTCTGCCATTTGCCCGCTTTGTGACCTTGGGCAAGTGGCTTTACTTCTTTGTGGCCCAGTTTCCTCAACTGTAAAATACCTGTTCTTTCTTCCACTTAGTCTCTGAGCCCCTTGTGGATCAGAGACTCCATCAGCCTGATTATCTTGTATTTACCCCAGAGCTTTATAGTGCTCGGTACATAGTAAGCACTTAACAGATCCAATTTAATTAATTTAGAAAGATGAACCTAGTGATGATAATAATTGTGAAGCACCGTACTATGCAATTGGGCAGATACAAGATAATGAGGTCGAACATAGACTCTGTCTCACGTGGGGCTCATAGTCCTGACAGGAAAGAGAAATTGTATTTAATCTGCATTTCACATTTGAGGAAGCTAGGGCAAAGATAACTTAAGTGACTTGCCCAATGTCACACAGCAGGCATTCCCACAGCACATAACATTTCTCTACTAATAGATCCCATTCCGGACATCCGTCCTTATGGTTAGGGAAGGACAGTCTAACATTGCTGACTTTCTACCTGGCTGTCCAATACCTGAGTTGATTAATAATGGCACCTATTAAGCACTTGCAATGTGCCGAACACTGTGCTTAACTCTGGGCTCGAAACAAACGAATCAACTGGACACAGACCCTGTCGCACATGAGAGCCTGAGCAGTCAAATGGCATTTTCCCCAATTTTAATGATGAAGAAACTGCAGTTCAGAGAGGCTAAGTGATTTTTCCAAGGCCATGCAGTAGGAAAATGGAAGATCTGGATCTAGAATCAAAGTTTTCTGACTACTTATCCTGTGTCCTAACTTCTAGGCCACCCAGCTGCCCCATAAACTTAATCCCATATCCAAGAATTATCTACCCCCCTTGAATCTACTGGTACTTTCTGCCTGAACAGCCTCTTGTGGAAACAAATCGCATACTACCTGCTGGATTTCAAAAGAAAAAAAGTATTTCCTTTTGTTTGGTTTTGAATAGACCACCATTCATTCTTGAATGAATAATTATAATGACAGTGATACTTGTTAAGTACTCACCATTTACCAAGCACTGAGATCATTCCTAGATAATTCTTGTGTGGACATCCCCTGTTCCACATGTCCCCTAGTCATGGTGAACAACAACTTTTTATCCTCCATCTACACAGCCTGGATAATTTGTAATTTCATTCTTGAACTCTCGCTGCCCTCTTGTTTCCAGACTGATATTTGGAAGGTATATTGGTATTCGGTCTGGCTAGCCAAGAGCTCCCTAGATCCCTTCAGAATACTCTGAGGAGCTGGCTTTCCCTTTCTCAGTTGGATTTTCCAATGTTTGAGAGAAAAGCATGAGGGTTTGAACTTGGAGAGGCCCAGTTTCTGGACCTCAACCTTGACTTGGTGGTGAACCCTCTCAGGGTAGAGGTCCTGGCTAATAAAGTTGTGAAGTCTAGAATAGTCTTCAGTAGGCATGACTTTTGGAAAAAGTAGGAGGACACTCATCGTGGTTATTACTATTTTCTTCAGTATGGGGAATGTCAGATTTTGTTGGTTCTTTCCCCTAACAAATACATCACCTCTTTTTATTATGACTCTGACGTTACACATCTAACATCCTAGTGAAATCTGCATCAGTAGAAATAACCAAGGAGTCAGTCTTTGATTAACCTCCTGGGAGACAGTGTGCCTAATGAAAAGAGCAGGGATCGAGGAATAATAATAATAATATTTGTTAATCAATCAATCAAACACATTTATTGAGCACTTACTGCGTGCAGAGCACTGTACTAAGTGCTTGGGAAGTACAAGTTGGCAGCATATAGAGACGGTCCCTACCCAACAGTGGGCTCACAGTCTAGAAGTTAAGAGCTTACTATGTGCCAAGCACTGTACTAAGTGCTGGGGTGTATACAAGCAAATCAGGTTGGACACAGTTGTCCCCTGTGGGGCTCACAGTCTCATTCCCCATTTTACAGATGAGGTAACTGAGGCCCAGAGAAACAAAGTGACTTGCCCAAGGTCACACAGCAGACAGGTTGTGGAGCCAGGATTAGTACACATGGCTTTCCAACTCCCAGGCCTGTGCTCTATCCATTACACCAGTCAGCACTGACTAAAGTTCTTGTGCAGACTCCACCATTTACTGGCAGTGTCACCCTTTGGGGATGTCACTTAATGTATACGTGTTAATCTCAATCTGCTCATCTATGAAATAGAGATAAACTACCATGTTCTCCCTCTATCTTAGGCTGCAAACTTCTTCCGTTCTCAATCCAATCCAATCGTCTTGCATCTACCCTAATTGCTTAGGATAATAAAAAATAATGGGGTAATAAATACTATTGTTATTACTATTAACGGACACCGCTCTTGTCTCACCTTCTGCCTCCCCCAGCCCCCATCCTAGACTCAGTATGAGACATAGGTATATGATAAATTATATCAGAATTACCTTCATTAGGTGTTTGCTGTTTCTTTGTTTTGCTCTTTGATTCAGAACACCACACTAGAATACTAGGAATTGAGAGGCGGGAAAGTAATTAGATTCCCAGATACACATCAGTAGATTAATGCACTAAGACACAAGTTTGAAAAGCAATTATACCCATGGGTAGTATTCAGAAAGGATTTGATGATGATATTAAATATCTAGTGGGAAAACAGTGGGGCCTTAGTTGAAAGAGCATGGGCCTTGGAGATGGAAGATTTGTGTTCTAATCCCAGCTCTGCCACTTGTCTCCTATGTGACCTTGGGCAAGTCACTTAATTTGTCTGTTCCTCAGTTACCTCATCTGTAAAATGGGGATTAAAACTGTAAGTCTCATGCAGGACATGGATTGTGTCCAACCTAATTATCTATACCTATCCTAATGGTTAGTACAGTGCCTGCACATAGTTCTTCTTCAAATCGTTTCTGACCCATAGCAACCCATGGGCACACCAGCTTCAAAACGTCCCATCGTCTGTCCTAAAGTCATTCTGGTATGTGTATCCACAGAGTTTTCTTGGTAAAAATACAGAAGTGGTTTACCGTTGCCTTCTTCTGTGCGGTAAAAACTCGAGTCCCGGCCATTGTCTTTGATCAAAGTCTTGATCACTTGACCATCCACCTTTGACTCTTTCATTCATTCAATCATATTTATTGAGAGCTTACTGTGTGCAGAGCACTGTACTAAGCACTTGGGAAAGTACAATACAGCAATAAAGAGAAACAATCCCTGCCCACAGTGAGCTTCCATGCTGCTGCTGCCCTGCACAGGTGAATCATTCATTCATTCATTCAATCGTATTTATTGAGCGCTTACTGTGTGCAGAGCATTGTACTAAGCGCTTGGGAAGTATGAGCTGGCAACATATAGAGACGGTCCCTACCCAACAACAGGCTCACAGTCTAGAAGGAGGAGACAGACAACAAAACAAAACATGTGGACAGGTATCAAGTCATCAGAGTAAATAGAAGTAAAGCTAGATGCACATCATTAACAAAATAAATAGAATAGTAAATATGTACAAGCAAAATAGAGTAATAAATCTGTACAAACATATATACAGGTGCTGTGGGAGGGGAAGAAGGTAGGGCGGTGGGGATGGGGAGGGGTACCTGCCATTTAGTTAATACTTAGCAAATGACATTAAAAACAAAAAACAATAACAACCAAAAAACCCCAAAATCTAGGAATCCAAACCAGTGCCATTGACAACACGTAGCTCATTATGCAGGGGGTAAAAACAACCAACTAATTTACATTTTTAAAACCAAAAGCATCACCTAGCTCTGTATTTTTTATCATTACTAAAGAGTGGTCTTAATATTTTCCATTAAAGTCTAGGGTGCAAGTTTCAAGATGGTGCTCAGGGAATCGCTTAGTACAGTGCTCTGCACACAGTAAGTGCTCAATAAATATGATTGAATTAGTCACATTCATGTTCATACATTTCTCCTCTGATTCCCCATGGCATGCGTCAAATATTCACTTCCTGATTACCACTGTTGCCCCAACAATAGCTTCTGCTTATAAAATACTTTGCTTTCAAATACTTTGAAACCACTTAAAATCTCTGTTTTCCTAGCAGGAAAATCAATCACTTTGTCCCAAAGTAGAATTGCACTGGGAGAATTTGGTTTATCAACAAAGGAACCAAATACCTCCAAGTCCTAGACTGCATTGAATACATTTATCAATTTTGGATCTCAAAATTGACTATAAACTCTATGATTCACGGAAGTCTTTGATTTTCCTCTAGACTGGTTTATACCTTTATTACTTTTGCTTAAGGTGAAAGACTTTTCTCCCATTTTCCCTTCCACCCTTCTTTTTCCCTTCCTCTAACCCTCTCAATTCCCCCTTCCGTTCTCTTCTTTTCCTTTATCCCGTTCCTCCCTCTAGGTCTTTCTGACCTAGTCACTGCTGCTTCTCATCTTTGTAGAAAGCTAGGTCACCGGGTAGACAAGTGGAACAGATGTGCCTTCAATAAAGCTTTGAAGATGGGGAGAGGGATCATCTGTAGGAAATGAAGAGGGCGGATGTTCCTAGTCAGAGGCAGGGTGTGGGTGAGAGGTTGGTGACAAGATAGAAGAGATCGAGGTATGGTGAATAGGTTAGTATTGGAGGAGCGAAGAGGGCTCGGTTGTAGTAGGAAAGCAGTAGGGTAAGGTAGGAGGGGACAAGATTGATTATATTATGTTTTCCCCAGAGTTTAGGTTCAGTACTCTACACATAGTAAGTGCCCAGTAAATATTATTGACTAATTGATTATGCAACTGAGACAGCTGGAGTGGCATAGCCACAGTTATAGTAGGTCCAGGAAACATAGGAAAGCATCCTTTTCATTCAGAAACTTATTGCACTTATTCTTTTCCAAATGGATCCTGGCATCGCCATTAAAGGAAAAATAACCCACCTGAATAAATGACAAAGAGCTGTTTGTTTTCTCATCTTTGATTTTTTCCCTAGGTGAGTATACATATGTGGAAATGAAGACATTTATTGCTCTCCTGGAGACCCTCACATAGAATTGAAATGAAACCATAGGAGTCAGATTAGCTCCATATCACAAAATTCCTTCCACAGACGACGCTGCAACTTTCTTGAACACCTCTGAGAGTAAAGTGGTGTAGATTGCACCATTACAGTTTAGGCTCTGTCAGCATTTCCATTATTACCCTCTATTGGTAATGCTTTATAACAAGGCCATAAAATCCCCTTCTCTCTGAGAAGATATTTGGCATCTCTGGTCTCAAAACGAAGAAAACTATTTTTAAGGATCATTTTCTGCCAGTGGTGAGAGCACCTCTCGGAGGGTGTGCAGTGGTCTCGTCGCAAGGTAACACTCCCCTTCTGCACCAAGGGCCCAGTTAAATTTAATATGCGGCTCTGAAAAGTTGGTTGAATCATGGAGAGCTTTTAAAATTGTGTTCATTTCAGATTGTCTATTATTTATTGTTTATGAAGAAGGACAGAAATAGACTTTTTGAGGGGTGTGAAGGGGTTATCCTCCAGAACGGTCAGAAACTCAATGATGATGTGATCTGCTATCTACAGCTTTTCGAAGTGGATAGAAAGTTCATTCATTCAAATCGTATTTATTGGGCACTTTTGGGGTGCAGAACACTGTATTAAGCACTTGGAAGAGAACAATACAACAATAAACAGACAAATTCCCTGCCCACAACAAGCTTACAGTCTGTGAGGGGGAGACAAACATTAATATAAATAAGTAAATTACAGATGTGTACGAAAGTGCTGTGAGGCTGGGAGTGGGGAAGAACAACGGGAGCAAGTCAGGATGACACAGAAGGGAGAGGGAGAAGAGGAAAGGGGAGGCTTAGTCAGGGAAGGTCTCTTGGGGGAGATTTGCCTTCAATAATGTTTTGAAGGGGGGAGAGTAATTTTCTGTTAGGTTTGAGGGCATTTCAGGCCAGTGGCAGGAAATGGGCGAGGGGTCAGTGGCAAGATGGATGCGATCAAGGCACAGTGAGAAAGTTAGCATTTGAGGAGTGAAGTGTACAGGATAGGTTGTAAAAGAAGAGTGGTGAGGTGAGGTAGGAGGGGGCACGGGGATTGAGTGCTTTGAAGCCAATGGTAAGGAGTTTTTGTTCGATGCAGAAGTGGATGAGAAACCACTGGAGTTTTCTGAGGTGTGGAGTCCTGAACGTTTTTATAGAAAAATGATCCAGGCAGCAGAGTGAAATATGGACTGGAGAGGGGAGAGACAGGAGGCTGAGAGTTCAGCAAAGTTGCTGATGCAGTAATCCAGGAGGGATAGGTTGAGTGATTGTACTAACGTGGTAGCAATTTGAATGGAGAGGAAAGGGCAGATTTAACGATGCTGCAATGGGGGGACCTGCATGATTTAGTGATGTATTGAATATGTGGGTTGAATGAGAGAGAAGAGTCAAGGATAATGCCGAAGTTACAGGCTCGTGTGACGGGAAGGATGCTGGTGCTGTCTGCAGTGATGGGAAAGTCAGGAGGAGAACAGGGTTTAGGTGGGAAGACAAGGAATACTGTTTTGGACATGTAACATTTGAGCTGATGGGAGGACATCCAAGTAGAGATGTCTTGAAGGCAAGAGGAAATTTGAGACTGCAGAGAGGGAGAGAGATCTGAGATGTAGATTTGGGTGTCATCTGCAACTAGGTAGTAGTTGAAGCCATGGGAGCAAATGAGTTCTCCAAGGGAGTGGGTGTAGATAATAATAATAATAATGGCATTTATTAAGTGCTTACTATGTGAAAAGCACTCTTCTAAGTGCTGGGGAGGTTACAAGGTGATCAGGTTGTCCCACAAGGGGCTCACAGTCTTAATCCCCATTTTACAGATGAGGGAACTGAGGCGCAGATAAGTTAAGTGACTTACCCAAGGTGTCACAGCTGACAATTGGCAGAGCTGAGATTTGAACCCGTGATCTCTGACTCCAAAGCCTGTGCTCTTTCCTCTTTCCCCCGGGCCTGGAATGCCCTCCCTCTGCCCATCCGCCAAGCTAGCTCTCTTCCTCCCTTCAAGGCCCTACTGAGAGCTCACTTCCTCCAAGAGGCCTTCCCAGACTGAGCCCCTTCCTTCCTCTCCCTCTCGTCCCCGTCTTCATCCCCCCATCTTACCTCCTTCCCTTCCCTACAGCACCTGTATATATGTATATATGTTTGTACATATTTATTACTCTATTTTACCTGTACATATCTATTCTATTTATTTTATTTTGTTAGTATGTTTGGTTTTGTTCTCTGTCTCCCCCTTTTAGACTGTGAGCCCACTGTTGGGTAGGGACTGTCTCTATATGTTGCCAACTTGTACTTCCCAAGCGCTTAGTACAGTGATCTGCATACAGTAAGCGCTCAATAAATACAATTGATTGATTGATAGATTGAGTCACGCTGCTTGATGAATAGAAGAGGACCCAGAACTGAACCTTGAGGGACCCCCACAGATAGGGGGCTAGATTCATTTCAATATCAATCAATGCTATTTATTGAGTTCTTACTCTGTGCAGAGCACTGAACTAAGTGTTCGGGAGAGTACAGTACACCAGAGTTGGTAGTCAAATTCCTTGTCCACAGTGAGCTTACAGTGTGAAGCAGTGTGGCTCAGTGGAAAGAGCACAGGCTTTGGACTCAGAGGTCAGGGGTTCAAATTCTGGCACTGCCACTTGTCAGCTGTGTGACTTTGGGCAAGTCACTTAACTTCTCTGGGCCTCAGTTCCCTCATCTGTAAAATGGGGATTAAGACTGTGAGCCCCTTGTGGGACAACCTGATCACCTTGTAACCTCCCCAGCGCTTAGAAAAGTGCTTTGTACATAGTAAGTGCTTAATAAATGTCATTATTATTATTATTAGAAGGGTAACTATAGTGGTAATAGTATTTACTAAGCACTTACTGTATGCAGAGCACTGTTCTAAGTTCTGGGAGACAGTGCACTGGAGCGTTTTGGACACAGTCCCTGTCCCTTGGATGGCTCACAATCCAAGAGATATGATGATAGTCTCACCTAATGAACAGTGGTTGAGCCTCGGAACTGAGACTTTAGCACTGTTACCCTCAACCAATCGATCAGTTAATCAGTAGCATTTATCGAGCTTTGACTCCCTGCAGAGCACTTATTGTGTGTATTAAGTCCTTGGGAGAGCACGGTAGTATAGGTAGATATGATCCCTACTCTAAAGTGGCTTACGATGTAGTAGAAATTAACCAATCAGTAGTATTTTTCCCCTCATATTGTAAGATTGATCAATTTTGAACACTTGTTTTGTGCAGAGCACTCTGTGAAACCCTTGAGAAAGTAGAGAAGCAGCATGGATTAGTGAGATGACTGCATTTCAGGACCTCATAATTGTTTGATCTTATTAGCTATGCTTTGGAGGTGATGTTGAAGAACTTGTTCAAGATGTTAGATGAGGTTGGAGTGTATGCTCCTTAAGGTCAGGGACCATGTCTACTAAGTCTATTTTACTCTCCCCAGCACTTAGTATAGTACTCTGCACACAGTAAGCATTCAGTAAATGCTACTGATTGACTGATGAGGCAAATATGAAAAAATTCTAGTCTCACAACCTCTCTTCTTCAAGGCAATGATGTCATGGCATCTCTGAAATCCTGTTGCATTTCTTTATGGTTCCATATTTTGAGAGTATGGGAGGCTCCTGCCTTAACAACACACAGCTTTTGGGAAGAGTGCTCTGCACACAGTAAGCGCTCAATAAATATGATTGATTCATTCATTCATTCTCTGGGCACTGGGAGCTTATTCTCTTCATGCTGGAGGTCTTCAACATGCAGAAAGCTATTTCCAGTCCTTCAGAGAAATAGCCTTAAAATTATAAAATCGCAAAAAGCATCAGTTTGGGAGGCCAAACACTTTCATAAAACTCACTCCCCTTAGCTTGACATGGAACAAAATCATTCTGTGTAGAAAGTATAAATTTTGGTAATGTGATGAACAAGCTCCTGAAACTTGGGCTTTGAAGAGTGCCCTCTACTCGGAACTGAAGCATTTCCCAGTGTTGAATCTGATATCAAAGAAAGGTTTCTTTCAAAAGCTGAAGTCCTTTTTATGATGATACATCAGTGAGGGGGGAAGGGCTACTGCACTCTAAGAAGGAGCTTTAGCGCGGATTTTATCTCAAACCTAATTATACTATCAACATTTGCATATGAAAGTTTAAAAACAAGACATATGGAAGAAAATGTTTGGGGCTAGGTCCTCAGGTAATAGTATACGTAATCATCATCATAATAATGTTGGTATTAATATTATAATATTTGTTGGTATTTGTTAATATTACTAATTATTCCCTTCTAGACTGTGAGCCCACTGTTGGGTAGGGACCGTCTCTATATGTTGCCAACTTGTACTTCTCAAGCGCTTAATACAGTGCTCTGCACACAGTAAGCGCTCAATAAATATGATTGATTGAATGAATGAATGGATGAATAAAAATATATTTGTATATAATTCAATTTAATCATCTTTATTGAGGGCACTTACTGTGTGCAGAGCACTGTACTAAGTGCCTGGAAAGTATAATACAACAATAAAGAGAGACAATCCTTGCCCACAATGGGCTTGCAGTCTTGTGGGGGTGGAAGGGAGGGGAGAGACATATCAAAACAAGTAAACAGCCATCAATATAAATATGTAGAATTATAGATATCCCATGTGTTGTGACTGCTATCCTTTAATCACTGTCCATATAACACATTTCCTTGCTGTTGTATAGGTTTCCCTTGTCCAGGTCTATTTTTACACCCTCAGTGTTGAAGATCCACTCATTCTGAATTAATTTGGCTATCAAGTCATACAGTTCTGAGTAATTGCAGTTTACACAATGCTATATTGTCCTTCTAAGCCCAATGTCCTCTCATTCTCTGCAATCCTCCAGTTACTGTAACAGTAGTTTATTAGCGTTGCACATATAATTCAAGAATAACTGCTCAGAGTTCTCTCCCTGTGTATTCATTCATTCAATCGTATTTATTGAGCGCTTACTGCGTGCAGAGCACTGTAATAAGCGCTTGGGAAGTACAAGTTGGCAACATATAGAGACGGTCCCTACCCAACAATGGGCTCACAGTCTAGAAGGGGGAGACAGAGAACAAACAAAACATATTAACGAAGTAAAATAAATAGAATATGTACAAATAAAATAAATAAATAGAGTAATAAATCAGAAAAAAATAACCCTAAAAGGGATGTAAATATCTGATATATGGCTCTGAATTTGTAGTAACAGCAAACTTTAAGCAGGTCCCAACCTGTTTGCCAACGGTTAAAATGTTAAGGTTTCACCTAAACCTGATGTTTCAGATGCACTTCCTTCTGAATACCTGACAACCTAGAGGAGGAGCATTGTCTGGGAGTTGGGGGTCCCGAGTTCCACTTCTGTCTCTGCCACTTCCCAACTGTGTGACCCTGGACGAGTCACAACTTCTGTGCCTCAGTTTCCTTATCTGTAAAATGGGAATAAAGTACCTCTTCTCTCCCTTAGACTGTGTGTACCACATGGTACATGGAATTAGGAGTGTGACTGATCTGACTGTTTTATATCTACACCAGCCCTTAGTACAGTGCTTGGCACGCAGTAAGTGCTTAAATATCAGAATTATTATTATTCTCTGAAATCTGCTCCAGCTTCTAAAATCACGATCTAACCCACCAACTGCCATCCTTCCTCTCCTCCCTTCTCAGCCTTATGACCTTACTTATTATCAATAACTATATAGAAGTAAATTTTTCCTAGGTAAAATCACATAATTTATTTCTCTTTTGGGAGGGAAGAGGGCTTCACATAATTTTAAGCAGTATTGACAAAAAATATTCCATTGTGCAGCATTTCACTGTCGATCCAGAGAGAAACAGGATAACCCTGTGACTGGTAATGCATAATTAAACTTCCTATGAACACCTTTATTTGAGTATGCAAATGAGTCAATAATCTTCCTAAAATTGAATTTGAATGCTAGCAAAAGGAGTAAATACACCGAGGTGATAAATCCGTTCCCATCTTCTGCTGGAAGTCTGAAATAAACATGTTTTCCAGTCTTCCTTTTTGTTTCACCACCTTCCTCTCTGTCTTTCACTGTCAGACTGGTTCTCAGCCATAATCACGAGAGTTTTTGCCAGACACTCAGTTGTGTGTGTGTCCATCAGAGGAGATTATTATTATTATTATTATGGCATTTATTAAGCACTTATGTGAGGCAGAGGCTGAAATACAAGGAATAGTCCCAACAAAAATGTCAGGTATCAGTGCTATCATTTGCTCGCACCCTTGAATACAAAGGATCATTGTGTAGTTATGGTACAGGAGAAACATATATCCTTCCTCCTAATTGTAATTTATTTTAGTCTCTTCAATTGTATTGTACAGTCCTTGCGAGCAGGATTCATATCTACTTCCCAAGCACTTAGTACAGTGCTTCGCACTGAAAATACTCAGTAAATATTATTGATTGATTGAAGCAACTTACTAAGTGGGCATATATTAGTCCAGGGACTGGTTCCCTAAAATGCATGTCACTGAACCTAATTAATGTGTGCAACTGATAGTCCTATCTATGGCCCAAAATAGTTTTTGAAAAAAAGAAGTGTTTAATGATTGGGGTTTAGAAATGCCATAGCAATAATATTTATTGAGCACTTACTGTGTGTAAAGCACTGTACTAAGCACAATATTTAAAATGCAATGAATACCATTATTATTAAAATTAATTCTGTTTGTGCTTGAAGTGAGTCAGAAAGCCCTACCTTCAATATCTCCTAAGATCAGCTTAGGAGATATATGTTGCCAACTTGTACTTCCCAAGCGCTTAGTAGTGCTCTGCACACAGTAAGTGCTCAATAAATGCGATTGAATGAATGAATGAATCAGCTGGCTTTTCAGTCCAGTGTTGTTAGTACTACCAGAACTCCAGAAGATTAAGAGAAGCAGTGTGGCTCAGTGGAAAGAGCTTGGGCTTGGGAGTCAGAGGTCATGGGTTCAAATCTCAGCTCCACCAATTGTCAGCTGTGTGACTTTGGGCAAGTCACTCAACTACTCCGTGCCTCAGTTATCTCATCTGTAAAATGGGGATTAAGACTGTGATGCGGGACAACCTGATCACCTTGTATCCTCCCCAATGCTTAGAGCAGTGTTTTGCACATAGTAAGAGCTTAACAAATGCCATCTTTATTATTATTATTCAGTGATCTGCATTTTTCAGCCCCTCCACCCTCTCAGGGCTCAGCAGGGGTGGGTGGCCAGGAGTGGGGTTAGTGGGTGTCTTGCTCTGAATTGTCTAGGACCTGCTTGCTGGTGTTTTAGCACTCTTCTTGGGACTGTCCTGGACAAACACTGAGCATCAAGAGGGATACCAAGTCTCCCTGGAGGCTGGGAAACAGATGGTAGGAGGAGAAATCTCTTATCGCCGTCCCCAGTTTAAACTCAGTGACTGCTGGGAAATGCGGGAGAAAGCTGAAAAATGCTCAGTGAATTCCATTTTCCCCTACTCAACTCCAGTGGGACATTTGGCTAAACCCACTGAATCAGCAGTGGATGCACTGGTAGTAATAATACTCACTATAGAAATTTGATAAGTGATTTCTACGTGGCCAAGCTCTGTACTAAGCCCTGGGGTAGGTACAAAACAACTCGGTCAGACAGGGTTTCTATTCCCCATGATGCTCATAATCTAAATATTGAATCTCCATTTTACAGTTGTGGAAACTGAGGTCCAGAGAAGTTAAATGACTGGCCTAAGGTCACAGAGCAGGCAAGAGGAAGAGCCAGTTCTTCTGATTCTTGTACTTCCCAAGCACTTAGTACAGTGCTCTGCACACAGTAAGCGCTCAATAAATACGATTGGTGGTGATGATGATGATTCCCTGGTCTGTGCTCTTCCCACTAGGCTATGCTGCCTCCAGAACATGCTTCTGAAGTGCCAAGCCTCGTTACAGCTATAAGTTGCAAAGTCCTCTTTTCTCATTTTACCTAATCTCTGTGTGCCTCAGTTTCCCCTTCTGTAAATGGGAATTAAATCCCCATTGTCCCTCCTACTTAGACTGTGAATATCACATGGGACAGGGATGCATCCAGTTTGATTATCTTGTATCTATTCCAATGCTTAGTACAGTGCTTGGCACAAACTTCTTATTACTACTACTATTTCTACAACTAAATGTTGTCCTCCTTGCTGCTGTTTGAAGACAATGAACACAAGGCACCACATGAAATTCCAGTCAGAAATAGTTATTGATTGAATCCCACCGGTCCTCTTTCCCTGTCAGGACACTGCCTAATTGCCATCCACACCTCTCCAAGACCAAGCCAAGGTTATATGGGTTACTGACCCTGACTCCTCTGTTGGTCTCATTTATCCCTTCACCATCGTCCCAGCCTCTCCTTTCCCATTTTTTCTCTCTTCACCTCTTTGTGGTTTGCATGTTGGGACACATTCTGTGTCCAGTAGAGGTCATGACTTGTGGGTTGATCTAGGGGAATGTTTGTCCAACATTCTCTACTGTGGCTTGCACTGGTTCTCATACCTACTTAATAATAATAATAATAATAATAATAATAATGATAATAATAATGGCATTTATTAAGCACTTACTATGTGCAAAGCACTATTCTAAGCACTTGGGAGGTTACAAGGTGATCAAGTTGTCCCATGGTGGGCTCACAATCTTAATTCCCATTTTACAGATGAGGTAACTGAGGCACAGAGAAGTGAAGTGACTTGCCCAAAGTCACACAGCTGACAATTGGCGGAGCTGGGATTTGAACCCATGAACTCCAACTCCAAAGCTCTTTCCACTGAGCCACGCTGCTTCCCCATCCTTCTTAGCATCCATGTGTTTGTTCTATAGCTCTACTTTATTCTACCTCTTCCCTTCCACACCTATGATTTGTTTCCCATCCTAGCCAGCTTCCTTTTCTTATTTTGCCACCATGAATCTGTCACTCCCTCTTCTCCACAGACTTTGGAGTCCTCAATGTTAATCCTTTCATTCCTCTTAACTAAGTTCTAGACTGTAAGCTCCTTGTGGGTAAGAAATGTATCTACCAACTCTCTTGTATCATACTCTCTCAAGTGCTTAGTATAGTACTCTGCCCACAAAAGAGCTCAATCAGTACTACTGCTTTACTGACTAGCTCCCTCCCCTAACCCTGCATAGTTAGCTTGAAACAAAACCCACTCCCATTTCAAAATGATTAATAAACCGGAATGAGACCTCCCAATCTGACATATTTTTTTCAAAACATCTTCTCTTTACCTGATGGGTCAGCTACTTAACTGTGAGTAATAATAATAATAATGGCATTTGTTAAGTGCTTACTATGTGCAAAGCACTGTTCTAAGCACTGGGGGGATACAAGGTGATCAGGTTGTCCTGCGTGGGGCTCACAGTCATTATCCCCATTTTTACAGATGAGGTAACTGAGACTCCGAGAAGTTAAGAGAAGCAGCATGGCTCAGAGAAGCAGCATGGCTCAGTGGAAAGAGCCCGGGCTTTGGAGTCAGAGGTCATGGGTTCGAATCCTGACTCTGCCACATGTCTGCTGTGTGACCTTGGGCGAGTCATTTCACTTCTCTGGGCCTCAGTTACCTCATCTGTAAAATGGGGGTTAAGACTGTGAGCCCCCGTGGGACAACCTGGTCATCTTATAACCTCCCCAGCACTTAGAACAGTGCTTTGCACATAGTAAGTGCTTAATAAATGCCATTATTATTATTATTATTATTAAGTGACTTGCCCAAGGTCACACAGCAGGCATGTGGCGGAGCGGGGATTCGAACCCACGACCTCTGACTCCAAAGCCCGTGCTCGGTCCGCTGAGCCACACTGAGTAGGTAGGGACACAACAACAGCTATTCAACAAGGCCCAAAGTAAGTCACAGAGCCTCTAAGCAGCATTAGCAAGCGACCAACCTAGAGGCGGCTAGCTGGTGCCAAGAAAAATGCCTTAAAAGTCTGCCAATAAGCCAGATGCTCCTGCTGCTAAATTATCTCCCACCGACTGGCATTGGCATCTGAGAACTGGCACACCCACTGGAATCCGCAACCCTAAGCCACCGTCGATTTTGATCCAATTATTTTGCAACATTTTTCTTCTTCGTAAGTAGATTATAGGACCCTCCATGTTTTCACTTCCTTCTCCTGGGAAGTATCTGGTTGGCTGACAGAATGTGAAGGAAAAGGGCTTTTTATTGCGGGCGTCAAGCAAAAATGCCTGGCCGTTGGCTTTAAGGCAATCAGCATTATTTCCCCTTACTTGCCCTCACTCTTCTCCCACTACAACCCAGTCCGCTCACCTCACTCCTCTAACACTAACCTATTTGCTGGGCTATAGCAACTCATCTCTGTCCCTGTTGTTGTCTTGTTCACACTTCTCTTCCTGCCCGCACCTCCTTGAATGATCAATCAATCAGTCGTATTTATTGAGCGCTTACTGTGTGCAGAGCACTGTACTAAGCGCTTGGGAAGTACAAGTTGGCAACGTATAGAGACGGTCCCTACCCAACAGTGGGCTCACAGTCTAGAAGATTGATTGTTCCAGTTCAGAGTACCTAACATGACTTCTAGAGCCTAGAGCCTACTTTCAAAGCCTTTTTTTTTTAGGAGAGCAGTACTGCATAAGCCATATCTCCTGAAAAACACCTGGGTTTTGCTGGTAGTGAAATAGAGAAGATACAACAGCAGGATATGAAATACTTTATAGGGAACTGGAAGGGGGCAGGTAAAAGCCAAGAGGACAGAGTAAATGATTTAGAAACTCGGTAAAGCACAGTGTCAGACACTGCAACAAAACGTTGGACTGTTGGAAGAGCTCCACAGCAGACAGACATGCCTGCGTGTTGACAGTCAGGAGGTTGATTGCTGTCCTTGAGCAAAGTATTTGTGAATTTCAGGATACCAAGAGGCACCTTCAGAAAGAGACCAAATCAACAGCACAATGAAGCTATTATTATTATTATTATTATTATTATTATTTGAAGTCAGAGGACCTGGGTTCTAATGCCCACTCCTCTATTTGTCTGCTTTGTGACCTTGAGCAAGTCACTTAACTTCCACGGTAAGCGCTCTATAATTGGTTAATTGATTAATTGATTAACACATTTATAAAATGGAGATGAAGACTGAGCCCCACGTGGGACATGGACTGTGTCCAATCTGATGATCTCGCATCCATCTCAGTGCTTAATGTAGTGCCTGCTTAACAAATACCATGAAAAAAATCTGTCACTTTCACATCAGTTTTTCAGTCTCACTTGCATTCATGGATTCGGTCTTTGTTCATTCATTCATTCATTCAATCAATCATATTTATTGAGCGCTTACTGTGTGCAGAGCACTGTACTAAGCGCTTGGGAAGTACAAGTTGGCAACATATAGAGACGGTCCCTACCCAACAGCGGGCTCACAGTCTAGAAGGGGGAGACAGAAAACAAAACATATTAACAAAATAAAATAGAATGAATATGTACAAGTAAAATAGAGTAATAAATATGTACAAACATATATACATATATACAGGTGCGGTGGGGAAGGGAAGGAGGTAAGGGGGAAGGGGGAGGAGGGGGAGAGGAAGGAGGGGGCTCAGTCTGGGATAAAGAGGTGACAGAGGTGAAAGATGAGAGAAGAGAGATGAGAGAGAGCAGAGAGATGGAGAGAGACAAAGAGGGAAGAGAGAGATGAAACAGAAGAGTGATGTTCAATCCAACAAATTGCAGCTGAACACATACCAAGATGCAGATATTTAAATCCACATTCATAGATGAGTAAAAGGATTGAAATTAAATAATGATCACAGATGTGTGCATTATTATTATTCAATTTTTATTAATAGCAATCATTATAATAATACTAGTGCTGGTATTCCTTAAGGGCTATGTACCAAACATTCCTAAGCACTGGGGTAGATACAAGAGGAGCAGCATGGCTTAGTGGAAAAAGCATGGGCTTTGAAGTCAGAGGTCATGGGTTCAAATCCCCACTCTGCCAATTGTTGACAGCTGTGTGACTTTGGACAAGTCACTTAACTTCTCTGTGCCTCAGTTCCCTCATCTGTAAAATGGAGATTAAGACTGTGAGCCCCCCCGTGGGACAGCTTGATCACCTTGTAACCTCCCCAGTGCTTAGAACAGTGCCCTGCACATAGTAAGTGCTTAATAAATGCCATCATCATCATAAAAAGGTCAGACACGGTGACTGTCCTACATGGGGCTCAATGTTTTAGTAGGCAGGACAACAGGCATTGAATCCCCATTTTACAGATGAGGAAACTGAGACCCAGGGAAGTTAAGTAGCTTGCCCAAAGTCACACAGCAGGCAAGTGGTAGAGGCAGGATTAGAACCCAGGTCCTCTGACTCTCAGGCCCTTGGGAGACTTGGCAAACAGAGACTTGGCAAACAGAAGTAGCATGGCCTAGTGGAAAGAGCACAGGCCTGTGAGCCACAGGACCTGGGTTCTAGTCCCAGATCGACAAAATTTATTGCTGCGTGAACATGGGCAAGTCACTTAACTTCTCTGTGCCTCAGTTTCCTCAACTGTAAAGTGGAGGTTCAATACCTGTTCTCCCTCCTACTTAGATGGTGAGCCCCACGTGGGGGACAGGGACTGTGCCTGACCTAAGTAACTTGTACCTACCCCAGTGTTTGATACATAGTAAGAGCTTAACACATACTATAAAAAAAAAAACAAATAAAAGTGTTTATGTTCTACTTTCCTTTAGAGATCTATAGGAATTAATGTAATACCGTTTCATACTATAAAATGGCATGATCAACGTATTATTTTTATATGGACAGGACTGCTAAAGTAGCTTTTTCCTGTGGCCTGCTGAGAACTTGAATTCCCTGGAAATTGTGGTCTTGACCTGGGATATAGTGGACTTTTTTTAAATTTCTTTACATGTAGTATTCAAAATTGACAGGATCTAGGTTCTGAGTTCCACCCTTAATTTTGCTACAACCGGTGACTTGGTCTAACTCTTTCTAGTTTATTAAAGTGATGAAGTTACTCCTTGTTTGTCTGGAATTAATTAGGGCCTGCTTATTAATTAGAAGTTCTTGGCTTACTTACAAGTCTCATTCTGTATAAATAAACTCAATTAAAAATATTTTTATTCATCTTAATTTTGCCTTTTTAATGAACAGATTTGTTTGATCATGAAAGTTTTGTGTTTCTGAAGAAAGTAAGAGAAATAGGGATTTCAGGAAAGAAAAATAAATTTAAAGATATATAAAGAACATCTGAGAGAAAAGGTTGTCCGAAAAGAATTCTATCAATAACCAAACCAATGAAGTCATACACCAAGTAAGAATAATAATTATAATGGTATTTGTTGAGCACTCACTACGTGCCGAGAATTATTAATAATAATGACGGTGATAACAATAATGGCATTTGTTAAGTGCTTTCTATGTGCTAAGCACTGTTCTAAGCTCCGGGGTAGATACAGAGTAATCAGGTTATCCCACGTGGGGCTCACAATCTTAATCTCCATTTTACAGATGAGGTAACTGAGGCACAGAGAAGTTAAGTGACTTGCCCAAAATCACAGCTGACAAGTGGCAGAGTTGGGATTAGAACCCACGACCTGACTCCCAAACCGATGTTCTTGCCACTAAGTCATGCTGCTTCACTGAAGAATTCTTCTCTGAATAATTGGACCAACCACTGGAGTAGAAACAAGATGATCAGGTCGTACACAGTCCCTGTTCCACATCGGGCAAAACGGTTCTAAATAGGAAGGGAGAACACGTATCGAATTCCCATTTTACTGTTGAGGAAACTAAGGTTTAGAGAAGTTAAAAGTGAATTTCCAAAAGTCACCCAGCAGACAAGGAGGGTAGCTGGGATTAGAATCCAGGTCGTCCAACTTCCAGGCCCAAGCTCATTCATTCATTCATTCATTTATTCAATCGTATTTATTGAGTGCTTACTGTGTGCAGAGCACTGTACTAAGTGCTTCCATGTTGCTTTCCAAAAAAAGAATTATTGAAATATCCCACAACATAGTGCAACATAGGAAGGCTGTGACAGAAGTGTGACTAGCAAAAGTGACATTTGGTTGGATTACAACTCTGGTCATCCTATAGTTTCTAGCACTTCCTAGTAATAATAATAGTTGTGGTATTTGTTAAGTGCTCATCATGTGCAAGCACTGTAATAAACACTGGACATGTCTTATGTCGTCGAGTTGTTTCCGACCCATAGTGACACCACGGATGCATCCACCTGCATTCATTCTGGTAGTGCATCCATAGAGTTTACTTGGTGAAAATACGAAACCGGTTGACCTGTTCACTCCTCGCCCTCGGCTTCAAGGCTGTCCATCACCTTGCCCCCTCCTACCTCACCTCCCTTCTCTCCTTCTACAGCCCACCCTGCACCCTCCGCTCCTCTGCCACTAATCTCCTCACTGTGCCTCGTTCTCGCCTGTCCCGCCATCGACCCCCGGCCCACGTCATCCCCCAGGCCTGGAATGCCCTCCCTCCCAATATCCGCCAAGTTAGCTCTCTTCCTCCCTTCAAGGCCCTACTGAGAGCTCACCTCCTCCAGGAGGCCTTCCTCTCTCCCTCGTCCCCCTCTCCATCCCCCTCATCTTACCTCCTTTCCTTCCCCACAGCACCTGTATATAAGTATATATATTTGTACATATTTATTACTCTATTTATTTATTTTACTTGTACATATCTATTCTATTTATTTTATTTTGTTAGTATGTTTTGTTTTGTTCTCTGTCTCCCCCTTTTAGACTGTGAGCCCACTGGTGGGTAGGGACTGTCTCTATATGTTGCCAACTTGTACTTCCCAAGTGCTTAGTACAGTGCTCTGCACACAGTAAGTGCTCAATAAATACAATTGATTGATTGATTGACCATTCCCTCCTTCTGCGCAGTAAAGTTGAGTGAGTTTTGACTTGTAGCAGATTGCCTTCCACTCGCTAGCCACTGCCCAAGCTAGGAATGGAAAGGGTACACCTCTGCTTGACTCTCCCTCCCATAGCTGAGACAGGTAGAGTACTGGAAACTCTCCAGGAGCGACCCCGACAGGGTACTTAGCACTAGTAGATACAAGATGATCAGATCCCACATGACATTCATGGTGTAAGCGAAAGGGAGTACAAGTATTGAATCCCCAATCTACAGATGCAGGAACTGAGGTACAGGGATATTAAGTAGCTTGCCCAAGATCGTATAGCCTTTAGGCGACAGAGCTGGGTTAGAAACCCAAATCCTCTCACTTCGAGGCCCATTTTCTTTCCACTCGGCCAAGCCGCTTCCCTATAAGAAGGGATTGAACTAGGACTCAACTTGGTGCCGCGTCCCCCAGCCAGTTAAATCAATCAATCAATTAATCAATCATATTTATTGAGCATTTACTGTGTGCAGAGCACAGTACTAAGCGCTTGGGAAGTACAAGTTGGCAAGATATAGAGACAGTTCCTACCCAACAGTGGGCTCACAGTCTAAATAACTCAATAGGCTGCTGGCCTGGTCCCCTGCTGCTGTGATGGGGGCAATGAAATGGCTACAGCCCTCCTTGGTCTGGAGACTGCCCCTGCCCTGGACTGTGGCTGGTTCCTGAGGATTAGTTCTTTGTCATTTTTTTTAATAAAAGAAAACAAATACGGAGCTACTCATTTTGTCTCCTCCACCTGTCCCGGGGCTAGGGACAGAGGGCCTGGGATCTGGTGAGGGGCTGCAGATTCTTCCCTATTTTCCCTGCTCCGGCCACCACTACAGAGCGTGAGCTGATGAGTTGGGAGGCGGACCTCAATCCTCCTTGCCCCAGCCAGCTTGGATGCCTTATAATAATTATAATAATAACTATTATTATTATGGTGCTTGTTAAGTGCTTACTATGTGCCAAGCACTGTTCTAAGTGCTGAGGTAGCTACAAGGTCATCATGGTGGACACGATCCCTGTCCCACATAGGGCTCGCACTCTTAATCCCCATTTTATAGATGAGGGAACTGAGGCCCAGAGGAGTGAAGTGACTTGCCTAAGGTCACACAGGAGATGTGACTGAGCCGGGATTAGAACCCATGACCTTCTGACTCCCAGTCACGTGCTCTATCCATTAAGCCATATGCTGCTTCTATCTGTCCCCTGTTGGGGTAGCATGATCTTTCCCTAGGAGCTGGGACAGAGCTGTTTTAGTTTATGACCTTCCCTGGTCTCGCACTCCAGTGGATAGTCTGTATCCCCCAATCTCTGGGTCTGGGATGTTTTTTTAATGTCGTTTTTTTTTTTTTAAATGATGTCTATTAAGTGCTTACTATGTGTCAGACACTGTTTTAAGGTCTGGAATAGATACGAGCTAATCAGGTTGGACACAGTCCATGTCCCAAATGGGGCTTCCAGTCATAATCCCCATTTTACAGATGAGGGAACTGAAGTCCAGAGAAGCAAAGTGACTTACCCAAGGTCACACACAGCAGAAAAGGGGCAGAGCCAGAATTTAGAACCCAGGTCCTCCGACTCCCAAGCCCATGCTCTATCCGCTGGGCCTTGTTGTTAACTTGGGTCCCTTCCTCCCAAGCTTCACAGAAATCCCTGCCTCCCTCTTCCCTGGCACCAGCCCCTGGGCAGAAGATAGACTTCATAATTTAAACTATGAAGCCAGCCCATCTGGAGCTCCTATAAACTACTTGTTTATCAGTTCATCTTGAAGGATTTCACCTGATTAATGTGCCACAGTGCAAAATGCACTAACACCATGGAACCCACCATAATATAATTCAATGGTTTTCTGCTTTTATTCTAAGAACATAAGTAATGTCACAATGGTCAGCTTAAACAGTCAACCCAGCTAAGTGATGACGTCGAGAAGTGGCATGGCTCAGTGGAAAGAGCCCGTGCTTGGGAGTCAGAGGTCATGGGCTCTAATCCCAGCTCTGCCACATGTCTGCTGGGTGACCTTGGGCAAGTCACTTAACTTCTCTGAGCCTCGGTTCCCTCATTTGTAAAATGAGGATTAAGACTGTGAGCCCCACGTGGGACAACCTGATCACCTTGTATCCCCCACAGTGCTTTACACATAGCAAGCGTTTAACAAATACCATCATTATTATTATTATTGTTAGTGGAAAGAGCATGGGCTTGGGAGTCAGAGGCCATGGGTTCTAATCCTTCCTCTGCCACTTAGCTGTGTGACTTTGGGCAAGTCACAACTTCTCTGTGCCTCAGTTACTCATCTGTAAAATGGGGATTAAGACTGTGAGCCCCACATGGGACAACCTGATTACCTTGTATCTACCCCAGCGCTTAGAAAAGTACTTGGCACATAGTAAGCACTTAACAAATACCATCATTATTGTTTTTAAGCTCTTAGTACAGTGCTCTGCACACAGTAAGTGCTCAATAACTACAATTGAAATATGATTCAATGAATGATTCTGACAGCAGCACTAAAGGATGTTTGATGGCACCAGAAGAGAATTGCCCTACTGTAGAGAAGCAGCGTGGCTTAGTGGAAAGAGCACTGTCTTTGGAGTCTGAGGTCATGGGTTCAAATCCTGGCTCTGTCAATTCTCAGCTGTGTGACTTTGGGCAAGTCACTTCACTTCTCTGTGCCTCGGTTACCTCATCTGTAAAATGGGGATTAAGACTGTGAGCCTCCCGAGGGGCAATCTGATCACCTTGTAACCTCCCCAGCACTTAGAACAGTGCTTTGCACATAGAAAGCGCTTAATAAATACCATCATTATTATTGTTATTACATACGCCCTCAACTTTAGAGATGGATCCTCTAACATTCCTAATTTTTCCTCCAAAAATCCTTCAGTCCATTCATCCACCAATCAATAGTGCTTCTATGAATAGAGCATTGTACTAAGTGCTTGGGGAAGTGCAATAGAATCAATAGATGGGATCCCTGCTGTCAGGGAGCTCAAATTCCAGTGGGAGAGACAGACACTAAAATAAATTACAAGTAGAGCAAAGAAGGGAAAGGAGAGCTGTACATGAGTATGTACTAGATATGTAAAATAGATGCATGAAAGTGTATGTACATGCCATATATCCCATTTCATCAATCCCCCTGTGAGATAGGGACTGTGTCTACCCCAGCTGTTTGGGATATACTAAGAACTTAAATAAAATACTGCATTTAAAATTTATCTTCTAACCCTTCTCTACTTCCCATCATCTGCCAGCCTATTGTGGATCTCATGTTCATGAATTTATCCAATCCCTTCTTGAACCTACAGGAATTTTTTGGTTTTCACATTTTTGTTTGGTAATGTGTTACATATGTTTAACACCTGTTGGGGGAACATTTTTTAAAAAAGGCCTTTGTGTTTGGTTGAAACCTGCCAATTCTGAACTGCAGTGACTTTCTAGTTTTATTGCTGAGGAATTTGGCACACAAAAATTCTCCTAGCCCACCCGTTTAAGATTTTGTAGACTTCAAACAGCCTTTATATACTCAAGCCTATACTCAGTCAATCTGTCAGTCAATGGTGTTTATTTAGTGCTTACTGTTGAACAGGACTGTCCTAAGTGCATGGGTGTATGCAATCCAAAAGAGTAGGTATAGAGGATCCCTGCCCAAAAGGAGCTTACAGACTAGAGGAGAGATATGTTAAAATAAATTACAGATGGATACATACATAAGTGGTGAGGGACTGAGAGAGGGTGACTATTGAAAGGTTTAAGGGTAACGGACTCAAGTGCACAGGCAATATAGGAAGGAGAGCTAAGACAGGGAAGTGAAGACTTAGGGAAGGACTCTTGGAGACTCTCCCCCTTTTAGACTGTGAGCCCACTGTTGGGTAGGGACTGTCTCTATATGTTGCCAATTTGTACTTCCCAAGCGCTTAGTACAGTGCTCTGCACATAGTAAGCGCTCAATAAATATGATTGATGATGATGATGATGATTGTAGGAGGTCTTAGAATGTAGGAAAAGTGATGGTCTAGTGAATATAAATGGGGAAGGAGTTCCAAGCCAGAGGCAAGGACCTGGGTGAAGCGTCAGTGGTGAGAAAGACAAGATTGAGGTATGGTGAGTAGATTGGTGTTAGACGAGTGAAGTGAACCTGCTAGATTGTAGTAGGAAATCAGTGAAATAAGATAGGAGGGGACAAACTGATTGAGTGTTTTAAAGCCAATGGTAAAGATATTTTGTTTGACACAGAGGTGGATTGGTAACGACTGAAGGGTCTCAAGAGTGGGAAAACAATGAACTCTTTTTCAGAAAAATGTTGTAGACAACAGAGTGAAGTATGAATGGGAGTGGGGAGAAATAGGAAGCAAGGAGGTCAGCAGGTAAGCTGATGAAGTAGTGAAGGTGGGATATGATAAGTGCTTGGCTCCGCGTTGTAGGTTGGGTGGAGAAGAAGTGGCAGGGTCTAGAGATGTTGAGAAAGTGGAATCAATTGGATATGGTTACAGATTGAATATGTGAGCCGAATGAGAGAGTTGATTTGAGGATAATATCAAGGTTACAGGTTTATGAGACAGAAAGGATAGTGGTGCTGTCTACAGTGATGGAAAAGTCAGGGAGAGGACAGGGTTGGGGAGAGAAGATGAGGAGTTCTGTTTTGGATATTTTAAGCTTGAGGTGTCAGTAAGACATTCAAGTAGAGATGTTCTGAAGGCAGGAGAAAATCTGAGACTGTAGAGAAGGGGAAAAATCAGGACTGGAGATGTAGATTTGGGAATCATCCACCTAGAGATGTTAGTTGAATCCATGGGAACGAATGAGTTCTCCAAGGGAGTGGGTGTAGATGGGAATCGAAGGGGACCCTGAACTAAACTTGGAAGGATTCCCAGAGTTAGGAGGTTAAATGTTCCTCCTCTACAGCGGAGAAGTCCACAGAAAAGTCAGACAATGTACTGTCAGAGACCTAGGAGGAGAACCAAGGGAGGACAGTATCAGTGAAGGTAAGGTTACATAAATTTTCCAAGAGACAGGGGTGGTCCACAGTGTTGAAGGCAGCTGAGAGGTTGAGGATTTGATAAATATAAGGGTTAAAAAAGAGATGAGTCAAGGATAATGCCATGATTCTGGGCTCGTGAGATAGGAAGAAAGGCGGTGTTGTCTACAAAAATTGGAAAGTCTGGGTAGTACATACTTTTCCAAAGAAGCACTGTGTCCTAGTGGATAGAGGCCCGGGATTAGAGGGACCTGCGTTCTAATTCCAACTCTGCCACTTCTCTGCTGGGTGACCTTGAGCAAGCCACTTCACTTCTCTGGGCCTCAGTTCCCTCATCTGTAAAATGGGGGTATGAACTGTGTCCAACCCAATTTGCTTGTATCTACCCCAGTGCTTAGTACAGTGCCTGGCACATAGTAAGTGTTTAAAACATACCAGTTACAGGATTTGGGTGGGAAGATAAGGTAGTCCTAATATATCCCATCTCTTCTCATTGACCTGCTCCATTACCAATCATATAACTGGTAACTTATGAGAAGCAGCATGGCTCAGTGGAAAGAGCACAGGCTTTGGAGTCAGAGGTCTTGGGTTCAAATCCCAGCTCTGCCAATTGTCAGCTGAGTGACTTTGGGCAAGTCACTTAACTTCTCTGTGCCTCAGTTACCTCATCTGTAAAATGGGGATTAAGACTGTGAGCTCCCGCGGAACAACCTGATCACCTTGTAACCTCCCCAGTGCTTAGAACAGTGCTTTGCACATAGTAAGTGCTTAATAAATGCCATTATTATTATTATTACAACTACCTTACTCTTTATGTTCTTTTATTCTTGAATTCTATTAGACCATCCAATAACCTCAAGGATAGCTTTCTTTCATTTCTGCTTTTCCTCCCTTCCCTGTCCTTGTCTCTCACTAAGATATGAAAATTAGATCCAGAGAAGCAGCATGGCTCAGAGGAAAGAACATGGGCTTGGGAGCCAGAGGTCATGGGTTCTAATCCCTGCTCTGCCATGTCAGCTGTGTGACTTCGGGCATTTCACTTAACTTCTCTGGGCCTCAATTACCTCATCTGGAAAATGGGGGTTAATTAAGACTGTGAGCCCCACGTGGGACAACCTGATCACCTTGTATCGCCCCAGCTCTTAGAACAGTGCTTCGCACATAGTAAACACTTAACAAATGCCTTTATTATTATTATCCAAAATGCTGAACACTGCTTAAGGGCGTTTCCATCTTTTCTCCATCTTTCCTCAAGTAGGTCTTTATTGGGTGTTTAATGCTCCGTTGTTACTCTCAATGAAGTTCCTTAATTCAATCAAAACTGCTTCCTGAGTGTCTAAGAGCAAAGGTTGTTTCATTAAAGTATTTTGATCCCTAGCACAATATATTTCCACACTTGTCACGTCATATTTCACAATACTGGACTTCCTAGGTATTCTGGGTAGCAACATTTTTGAAACTATAATTTTTATGTAAGATGGTGCTCCCTCTAAAATTTTGTGAAGCAAAGGAACAAAAAATACTGTTCTAGGCTTTACAGAAGAAAGCAAATGTCTTCTTCAAATCAAAAGTTCACAACAGAGCAACCATAAACATTGCTTTAGAGTATATTCAAAGAATGTTCAGAATATAGGAGGATGTTTTATTTCAGAGAAGTTCGTTTGCATTAAGAATTTGTTTATTCCACATAATAACAGCTTGTGTTGATAATAGTAACTGGGTGATATTCAATTTAAGGAAATATGGAACAAAAAATATTAACAGTTCCCTCAGACTACCTAAATTGAAAGATAAACTTCAACTGGGAACAAGCATTGACAAACTGAATGAAGAGGAGAGGGAGAAAGAGGGAAAGAGAAAGAGAGGGAGGGAGAGAAGCTGATTCATGTGCTAAAGGAGCACATTCATTCATTCATTCAATCGTATTTATTGAGCACTTACTGTGTGCAGAGCACTGTACTAAGCGCTTTGGAAGTACAAGTTGGCAACATATAGAGATGGTCCCTACCCAACAGCGGGCTCACAGTCTAGAAGGGGGAGACAGACAACAAAACAAAACATATTAACAAAATAAAATAAATAGAATAGATATGTACAAATAAAATAAAGAAATTGAGTAATTAATACGTACAAACACATATACATATATACAGGTGCTGTTGGGAGAGGAAGGAGGTAAGGTGGGGGGATGGGGAGGGGGAGGAGGGCACATACGCATCATCATTATTTACCAGATTATTCATTCATTCAATCATATTTATTGAGTGCTTACTGTGGGCAGAGCACTGTACTAAGCACTTGGAAAGTACAAGTCGGCACATTAAGTAATTTTAAACATTTAGTAGTCATTCAGACATATTTATAAAGACGAAAACAGATGGTCATCTCTCTGCTGCACACATATTGATGTGACTTCATGAATTCAGTGTCAAATCATAATAAAGTATGGATAGCGTCATACTTTTTCTTCAAGTACAAGGGAATTTCTAACTGTTCTAACTCAGTATTCAAGAAATTCTCTAAGATTAAGTTGCTCAATCCATTTTAGAGTGTATTTCAATCACCTGATGCCGTTAGTGCTTAGTGGCTCAGTGGAAAGAGCCCGGGCTTGGGAGCCAGAGGTTATGGGTTCTAATCCTGGCTCCGCCAGTTGTCAGCGTGTGACTTTGGGCAAGTCACTCAACTTCTCTAGGTTTCTAAGGGGATTAAGATGTGGGACAACCTGATCACCTTGCATTCCCCCCACCCCCAGCGCTTAGAACAGTGCTTTGTATATAGTAAGTGCTTAACAATTGTCATCATCATTATTATTATTATTACAGTGCTCTGCGCACAGTAAGTGCTGAATACGATTGAATGAATGAATGAATTACATGTAAAGCACATCCATATTTCCACAAGTATCATTTTCTATTTATTTACCCTATAAACACAATTTCACCGAGAAAAAAACTTTGAGGTTAAAAAGCAATACCTCTGGATGCTTTCTTACTCACTGGCAACCTGAAGTTTCAAATACAACTCTTACTTTTAGAGAAACAGAGTAGATTTTGAAGAGACTTTAAAAAAACCCAAAAACCTAAGATTATTTTCTTAGCCAGACGGTAGAATTCTCCCCTGGGACTTAGTTTGCCAGGAAGAGTCCTGGGTGGAGAAATATTAGCAGCTGGCATGGTAATGAGTCCCCCTCTCCCTCAATGACTTTGTTATTATTCCCCTCTTGCAGTCTGGTTCTCAGAGTTACATGTCATTTAAACTTAAATTAAAATATGTACTGTGTGTATAATTCAGCTAATGCCATCCACATGAATAATATATATAAACATATTAGTGTAGCTAACTGGTAAGGAGGAAATAAACACAACAATGCAATTCAAAAAGAGTTTCTGACATAGCAATTCACATTTGCATGGAGTTTTTAAGAGAATAAAAAATAACAACAATAATAATAATATTTAGTAAATGCTTACTGTGTTGCAAGGATTTTGCTAAGTGCTAATTTAGAGACATGATAATAGATAGGCAGAGATCCCATCTCGTAAGGGCTTCTCAGTCTAAGAGGAAGGGAGAAAAGGTCACACAACATCTTCAACCGCTCAGTCTCCAACGGCTGCTTCCCCTCTGCCTTCAAACATACCCATGTCTACTCCATCCTAAAAAAAACCCTCTGTTGACCCATGGCCCCCTCCAGTTATTGCCTCATCTCCCTCCTTCCCTTCCTTTCCAAACTCTTAAAGCGAGTTGTCTATATTCGCTGCCTCAAATTCCTCAACTCCAACTCTCTCATGGACCCCCTCCAATCTGGCTTCCGTCCCCTCCAGTCTACTGAAACTGCTCTGTCAAAGGTCAAATCCAATGGCTCCTATTCTATCCTAATCCTCCTCAACCTCTCAGCGGCCTTTGACACTGTCTCCTCTCCTCAACACGTTATCCAACCTTGGCTTCACAGACTCCGTCCTCTCCTGGTTCTCCCCTTATTTTTCTGGCCATCCATTCTCAGTCTCCTTCATGGGCTCCTCCTTCCCCTCCCATCCCCTAACTCTAGGGGTTCCTCAAAGGTCAGTTCTTGGTCCGCTTCTGTTCTCCAAATATACTCACTCCCTTGGTGAACTCATTTGCTCCCATGGCTTCAACTATCATTTCTACGCAGATGACACCCAAATCTACATCTCCTCCTCTGTTCTCTCTCCCTCCCTCCAGGCTTGTATCTCCTCCTGCCTTCAGGACATCACCTGGATGTCTGCCAGCCACCTAAAACTCAACATGTCCAAGACTGAGCTCCTTATCTTCCCTCCCAAACCCTGTACTCTCCGTGACTTTCCCGTCACTGTGGATGGCACTACCATCCTTCCCATCTCACAAGCCCGCAACCTTGTGGCATCCTTGACTCTGCTCTCTCATTCAACCGACAGATCCAATCCGTCACCAAAATCTGCCAGTCTCACCTTCACAACATCGCCAAGATCTGCCTTTTCCTCTCCATCCAAACTGCTACCTTGTTGGTACAATCTCCCAGCCTATCCAGACTGGATTACTGCATCAGCCTCCTTTCTGATCTCCCATCCTCCTGTCTCTCCCCACTTCAGTCCATACTTCACTCTGCTGCCTGGGTTATCTCTGGACAGAAATGCTCTGGGCATGTCACTCCCCTCCTCAAAAATCTCCAGCGGTTGTCTATCAACCTTCGCATGAAGCAAAAACTCCTCACTATTGGCATCAAAGCTTTCAATCACCTCACCCCCTTCTACCTCACCTCCCTTCTCTCCTTCTACAGCCCAGCCAGCACCCTCTGCTCCTCTGCTGCTAAACTCCTCACTGTGACTCATTCTTGCCTGTCCCGCCATCGACCCCTGTTCGACGTCTTACCTCTGGCCTGGAATGCCCTCCCTCCACACATCTGCCAAACTAGCTTTCTTTGTCCCTTCAAAGCCCTACTGGGAGCTCACCTCCTACAAGAGGCCTTCCCAGACTGAACCCCGCACTTTTCCTCTGCTCCTCCTCCCCTTCCCATTCATTCAATCATATTTATTGAGCACTTACTGTGTGCAGAGCACTGTACTAAGCGTTTGGGAAGTACAAGTTGGCAACATATAACATTGCCACCACCCCCTCTCTCTGCTCTACCCCCTTCCTGACAAAGAGATAAATTATTCATTTGTCTACCCAGTTTCTTTAGTTGGTTAAGAAATACCATGTTGGTTAAATTCAAGGACTCCTGGTGATTTTGCAGGAATAAGTTATCACAAAAAGATGTTCAGAAGACTTTATATAGCTCTGTATGTAATTAACTTGAACTCTATATGATTTCCTGTTCTCATCAGAAATAATTAAAAAAAAAAAACCATTCCCAGTTCCCAAGAGTTCCTTGAATTTAGTAAGGCTTGAATTATGAGAAGCTCCCAGTACAAAGAAAGTATGGAATGACAAGAAAAAATACTTTGGAAACAGTACAAATCCTTTGAGATAGGCACATTAGAGAGAAAGTATTCAAATGTACAGCCTGGGAATTAAAACAGACCCTAATTACAGTCCTTCAAAATTCCTTAGGTACAACACTTCACAAAAAGAAGACTTTGAAAATCTGCAAGTGTTCAGTCTAGTTTCATAAGTATTTCTTAGACTTCAGAGCATAGCAACATTCTGATGAAATGGATGGCATCAGAATAAAAATGGCTTTAGCAAACATATGATGAAAAAGTACAGACACTCAATAGGAAATAGGCCTGGGAATATGTGAAAGAAGATTAAATCCATGATTCCTCAAACATTGCTAAGTAGTTGAATTCATTTTCACAAGCTCTCTTAAAATTCAAAAGAGAAAACAGTAATCAAAGACATTTCTTTAATTATGAAGAGATTCAATACGACTCTATACTGTCACTTCTTGAAGAATGAATTAATGAAATGAGTATTTGTAATCTTTGAGGACATATTTCACTAATAAAATTGGAATGGCTTGCAAGCTAGCACAGAAGAGCTTACAAATGTGTTTAATTACTGACAAATACTTTAGATAAAAACAACCCAGAAAGATCAGAAAATATATCAGAAGCAGGGGGTGGAAAAATCGTATGTAGGAACCAAAAATCAGTATAATTTTTTGAACGTTTACGCGTGGTAGTTCTGGATCTCCTTCTATTCACCATGAACAGCCACTCCCTCAGAGAACTCATTTGCTCTCCATAGCCTCAACTGCCATCTCTACACAGATTATTCCCAAATATAGCTTTCCACACCCTAATGCTCTCCTTCTGTACAATCTCTATTACAGCTCATCTGGCTGGGCCCCACACTCAAAAGAGAGATGTGGAAGCCAGGAAAGTCAGTCCAAAGTGCCCTTCCCTGAGGGAAGTATAGAGATTTTGCTGAGGCAATTCGACAGCAGGATTGGGGTGGAAAATGGAGGTGCAGATAGTTGGAGAAGGAGACCCTTGGCCAGCTAGAAGGTAAGATGGGGGATCCCATGTTCTAGGGAAAGTAGGACACAGGACTGGCTCATGCTGTGAATTCTGTATGGACACAGGGCATTGGTGGGGGGGTGTTGGAAAGGATATCAGATTAAGGTTAGGACATTTGGAGGTTCAGGGTGCAGAATTAGAACTCTGGAGAAGTGAGTCTCCTGCTCCTGATGGGAGAAAGAACACTGAGAGACCTGCTTCCCAACAACTTGGGGAAGTGAGATGGGAACCTGGAATGAACTGCAAGAAGAAGGGAGGACCAGAAGAACATGAGCCCCAGACCACCTTCAGGAAAGCACAGAGGGTCCTCGGGGGGGAAAAGTATTAGATCCAGAGAAAAGTGGTTTAAACTTGAATTGTTTTCGTTTGTTTAAGAAACCTTTGAACGTTATTGAGATATCAGCTATTGGTGACTGTCTGCAATAGGGCTGTGAGAGAAACTCCAGGTGCTGGCGAGGCATGTGGATCTGGAGAGCCATGACTTTGGAGGATTAGTCTTCTAGACTGTGAGCCCACTGTTGGGTAGGGACCGTCCCTATGTGTTGCCAACTTGTACTTCCCAAGCGCTTAGTACAGTGCTCTGCACACAGTAAGCGCTCAATAAATATGATTGATTGATTAGCTTTACCCTCAGGCTTCCTGTAGCCAGCCCCAGGATTAGGGGGATGGTTAGCATGATATGCTATTTTCCAATCCCCCCTTCACCTCTGGGGAGTTGCCTGGGCTTCAGTTGAAGGATGGTGGCAGCTACAGGAATACAGGGACTTGAAGAGCAATGAAAGGAATGTCCCCAAGCCTGTATTAGAAGAACAGAAGACCCGGAGGACCTTAAGACCCAGTGGAGGCTAAGTGGGAAACACTCTCACTTAAAACGATTCCAGGGCTATTTTCACCAGGATTTGGGCCTGTTAATCCCTGGAGACTTCAGTCTCACATTTCCTACTTTCTTCAAGACATATCTACTTGGATTGCCTGCCAACGTCTCAAATTTAATATGTCCAAAATGTAAATCTCAACTTCACACCCCAACACTTACTGTGTGCAGAGCACTGCACTAAGCGTTTGGGAGAGTGCAATATAACAATATAATAGACGCATTCCCTTCCCACAACGAGCATACAGTCTAGCAATCCTTCTCTGCCAACCACCGTCTGACAGTGGGGGCCCCTAAAGTCTCTGCTCTGGGTCTTTTTCTTTTCTCCATCAAACCCACTTCCTTGGAAAACTCATTTCATCATCATCATCATCAATCATATTTATTGAGCGCTTACTATGTGCAAAGCACTGTACTAAGCGCTTGGGAAGTACAAATTGGCAACACATAGAGACAGTCCCCACCCAACAGTGGGCTCACAGTCTAAAAGGGGGAGACAGAGAACAAAACCAAACACACCAACAAAATAAAATAAATAGAATAGATATGTACAAGTAAAATAAATAAATAAATAACTAGAGTAATAAATATGTACAAACATATATACATATATACAGGTGCTGTGGGGAAGGGAAGGAGGTAAGGCGGGAGGATGGAGAGGGGGACGAGGGGCAGCATGGCTTAGTAGAAAGAGCACAGGCCTGAGAGTTGGAGGATTTGGTTTCTAATCCCGGCTCCACCACGTACCTGATGTGTGACCTAACTTCTCTGTACCTCAGTTCCCTCATCTGCAAAATGGGGGCTCAGTACCTCTTCTCCCTCCTACTGCGACTGCGTGTGGGATCCGATTATCTTGCATCTACTCCGGCATTTAGTACAGTGCTTGGCACTTACAGTAAGTGCTTAACAAAAACGATAATTATTAGCGTGGGGTAACAAAACTTGGTCTAAGAAGCTTTACGTTAATTTTAAACTGATGCAGTTGGTACAGCTTTGATTTTGAAAGACTTGGAGATAATCATGCTTTTATACTACAAGCAGAACCTAAGAAGCAGGGTGGTATAATGGTTAGAGCATGGGCCTGGGATTCAAAAGTACTGGGGCCTTAATCCCGGCTCCACCACTAGTCTGCCGTGTGACCTTAGGCCAGTCACTTAACTTCTCTGAGCCTCAGTTACCTCATCGGTAAAATGGGGATTAAGATTGTGAGCCCCCCGTCAGACATGGACCATGTCCAACCTGATTACTTTGTATCTACCCCAGCGCTTAGTGCCTGGCTCTTAACAAATACCATAAAAAAAAGAGCTAAAGCTGCATCTCAAACTACATCAGGGCAAAGCAACCAACTTGAAAATTCAACACTCTGTTCTACTTTTCACTGGGCCATGGAACTGTTACTATGGCCTGCTGCAAGTGACACCTTTTTGGGGTCTTATGAGTTACCACTTGTAAAACGGGAATTATAAACATTATCATTCTTAAACAGTGTTACTGGAATGTGTAACAGAACCATTGTGCTTGCTAGTAAGTCTGTCAACAGAGGCTGGGATCCAACAATTTTTCCCTCTCGTGCAGTTAATTCTTGTGCTTTATTTGTGATTCCCAAAGGGAGACAGGCCTATTCTGCCCTCCGCGATCGATAGGACCACCTAGTTAATAGTAATGATAATAACAACGATGGTATTTGTTTAGCAGCGTGGCTCAGTGGAAAGAGCATGGGCTTTGGAGTCAGAGGTCACGGGTTCAAATCCCGGCTCTCCCAATTGTCAGCTGTGTGACTGTGGGCAAGTCATTTAACTCTCTATACCTCAGTTACTTCAACTGTAAAATGGGGATTAAGACTATGAGCCCCCCGTGGGACAACCTGATCAACTTGTAACCTCCCCAACACTTAGAATAGTGCTTTGCACATAGTAAGCAATTAACAAATACCATTATTATTATTATTATTACTGGGATTAGTGAAGTGATGCTTGAAAAATGACTTACAAGCTTCGGAGAGGGAGAGCTACTGAAATTAAGTTCTTTGAACTTGAATCTCTAGAAGATTCAAGCAGCTAAAGCCTGAATTTAAGGAAGGGAAAACAGGTACATATAACTGGGGTGATCAGATGATCTTTTATGCCATTTCTGTGATTTTTAAGGAGGCTGTCCCTGAAGTTATGAATTTGAAACGACTGGGCTCCAAATTGGTGTGCAAGCCCCTCATTATGTACAGAGAGATTCTGAATTTCTTCTGGGAGCCAACCTGTACTCTCTAACATTGTTCTCTTGTGGTGTCAGTGAAGGCTTCTTAAATCGATGAGGTTTTCTGTCTAGGCACTATCTGCTACTCTCAGGAGGTCTTCTGGCCCGAACAGCAAGTAGTTTCTAACACAAGAGGTGACTTTGCAAATTCACCCCACAAACCTAATAGCTTCAAAAGACATCTTTATGCACTTCACATGTCCGAACCCATCATGACCAAACCTCAGGAACATCAGACACTTGGTATAATTGGTAATGGACATCTTTTATCCAAGGATACTTCTTCAAGCCACTGAACTGTTTCTGCTCCCAAACTCTGACGGTTGAGGTCATTTGCTCCCATGGCTTCACCTACCATCTCTATGAGGATGATTCCCAAATCTGCATCTCCAGCCCTCACCTCTCTCCTTCTCTGGAGTCTCAAATTTCCTCTGCCTTCAGTACATCTCTACCTGTATGTCCTGCCCTCATCTCAAATTAAGCACGTCCATAACAGAACTCTTTATACTCTTACACAAACCCTGTCCTTCCCTGTTTTTTTCTATCGTTGTAGACAATACCACTACCCTCCCTATCTCATAAGCCCATAATTTTGGCATTATCCTTAACTCAGCTCTCTCATACAAAGCACGTATTTAATTTGAAACAAAATCCTGTCACTTCAAACTTCACACAGCACTTCTAAAATCCACCCTTTCTTCTCCATCCAGAGTGATACTACTTTGATCCAAGTACTTATTCTATTCTGCCTTGACTTCTGCATCTGCCTCCTTGCTGATCTCCCAGCCTCCTATTTCTCACCACTCCAGTTTCCCCCTCCTTTCTTACCTCACCTGGCCACCTTCTTTAGACCATTCCACAAATTTTGCTTCTCTAGCACGAACTATTCACTGGACTCCAATCTCATTGTGAGCCTTAAGGAGAAAGGGACAGTATTTGAGCATTTTCTTTGTGTAATTACTTCAGTAGTGTTCTACATTTAGTAAGCACTTAATAGATACCATCCCTCTTGCTACTATTAACAGTAGTAAGCAGATAACAGAAAATTTTGATCTATGTGGAATTTTTTTCTTTTAATGATATTTGTTAAATGCTTACTATCAAAATCAGAATCAAGAATAATACTAATAATTATGCCCTTTGTTAAGCACATACTAATAATAATTGGCATTTGTTAAGCACTTACTATGTGCAAAGCACTGTTCTAAGCGCTGGGGAGGATACAGGGGGATCAGGTTGTCCCACGTGGGGCTCACAGTCTTAATCCCCATTTTACAGATGAGGTAACTGAGGCCCAGAGAAGTTAAGTGACTTGCCCAAGATCACACAGCAGACATATGGCAGAGTCGGGATTCGAACCCATGACCTCTGAATCCAAAGCCCTTGCTCTTTCCACTGAGCCACGCTGCTTCTCTGAGCCACACTGCTTCTCTAACAGGCACTGTACTAAGCGCTGGGGTGGGGCTCACAGTCCCAATCTCCATTTTGCAGAAGAGATCAATGAGGCACAGAGAAGTGAAGGGACTTGCCAAAGGTCACACGGCAGAGAAGTCGCTCAGTGGAAAGAGCCCGGGCTTGGGAGTCAGAGGCCATGGGTTCAAATCCCTGCTCTGCCATATGTCTGCTGTGTGACCTTGGGCAAGTCACTTAACTTCTCTGAGCCTCAGTTACCTCATCTGTAAAATGGGGATTAAGATTGTGAGCCCCATGTGGGACAACCTGATCACCTTGTAACCCCCCAGTGCTTAGAACAGTGCTTTGCACATAGTAATCACTTAACAAATCATCATTATCATCAATCGTATTTATTGAGCGCTTACTGTGTGCAGAGCACTGTACTAAGCGCTTGGGAGGTACAAATTGGCATTATTATTATTATTATTATTATTATTAAGTGGCAGAGCTAGAATTAGAACCCATGACCCTCTGACTCCCACGCCCATACTCTATCACTACACCATGATGCTTCAGAGTCACTGGTATTTATTGAACATTTACTATGTGCAGAGCACTGTACTAAGTGCTTAGGAGAGTAAAACAGAATTAGCAGACAGGTTCCATGGCCATAAAGTGCTTGCAGTCTAGAGACCACAAATTTCTCAAATACTGTATTAATTGCCAGAGTAGATAGAAATGAATCAGGGTAGACACAGTCCCCATCCCACACTGGGCTCAGAATCTAAGTAGGAGGGAGAATCCCCATTTCACAGATGAGGGAACTGAGGCTCGGAGAAGGTAAGCGACTTGTTGAAGAACCCACAGCAGGCAAGTAGCAGAGTCAAGATTAGAGCCCAGGTTCTCTAAGACTGTGAGCCCATTGTTGGGTAGGTACTGTCTCTATATGTTGCCAACTTGTACTTCCCAAGCTCTTAATACAGTGCTCTGCACACAGTAAGCACTCAATAAATACAATTGAATGAATGCTCTTTTCACTAGTCCATGCTGCTTTCTGAAATTCAAAGTGCTTCATACCTCTTAAAACAGTAATAGGAGGGAAAATCCCAAGAGTGATCCATACCAAGCAGAACCTAGGGGTGAGAATAATTTAAGGGAGGTATTCATTTGAAAATTTAGATTGGAAGCCAGGATCCCAGATTGGAAGTAAAGTAATCCATACAAAGCTCTGTTCTGTTTGAAGGACTTCATTACTGGAAAGATGCAGATAAAATGAACTGAGTTTGGAAGAAAGTCACAGGAATGATTAACAGGCAGGAGCGACTGATTTATGAGGAAAGATTAAAGAACTAAACATGTATAGCTTGGGTAAGCAAAGACTAATGGGAAAATGTCAACACCCTCGAATATTTAAAGGGTGTAAATACCAAGGAAGGAGGAGGAATTATCTTGCTTGGCACGGGGCAGTAAAACTGAGAGTAATGGGATAATTTTCAGAAAAGGGAAATGAATTCTAAACATAAATGTGAAACATTTCCTGATAATGAAATGACTATTAGTCCTAGGAATGATTTGCCTGAGAAGATGGAGGGAACATCATATAAAATCCTGTGAACCAGAGGGTATGAGAACAGTTTGACTCCTTCAGGCACGGAAAAGATCGTGCCTACAAACTTTTAAAGCTTTTGAGATTCCTTCTCCATTCATAGGTCCTAAAGGCACTGGAATAAACACTGATTACTTCACTTGGCTTCTAAAATGGGTAAAACTCTTAGGAAGTATTTAAATGCATTTTATTTATCCAAACAACCCATATGTTATCCAAAGACATTTCAAATCCCCATGGATACTTGCTGCCAAGACCACTTTTCATCCTAACAAAAACATTCTATTACTTAGAAAGAAAGAACAAATGAAAATCGAAATAATAAAAATACACAAAGGACATAGAATGACACAGGGCAGTGGGAAAGTTGTTTCGATTTGTTGTGTTTTTGAAGGAGCTGTGTGGTGAGGGTGAGGGAAAGAGAATGTATTTCCCATCTAGCCTTTCACATACTGGATGGTGGGCTTCAGGGAGCTGAGAAAGAAAGCCCCCAACTCACTGTGGAATGGGAAATCTGATTCAGTCCTCTCTCTCGTCTCCTTTAAAACAGATTTACTTCTAAAGTGGAGCTCTATTCTAAAGCCCTATGTATACCTGCAGAACTCACATAACAGGAGAAGTAGCTTAAACCTTCCTAAACAATCTAAAGTGCTTGACTACGGTTCCAAACCAAATATAATTTGGGCATGCATTGAGAGTTCACTTCCTCCGCTGTTCAGTAGACTCTCCCTATTCTGTTCTCCACTACTGAACATGCAATTTTTAAACTCCAAAGTTTCTTTTGCCAGAATTTGATATACTGTGTTACTCCCTAACTGGATGAAATCAGGCAGTATATCTCCAATGACAATCTGGAATTCTCTAGCTTGTAAGCTCTATGTGGGCAGGTAACATTTATCAACTCTGTTGTACTTTCCCAAGTGTTCACACACAGTAAGTGCTTAATAAATCCCATTATTGAATTAGGTTATATTTTCAAAAGCAATTTTCCATCATATTTAATTGAATCTGGTGTGAAAAAGAGAACCTCAGAAGGATTAACTTGAAATAAAAGTCCACTTATTAACAAAAATAAAATTTATTTGAAGATTGAAGAAATTAAGTCCTACTGAATGATTTTATAAAACTGATCTTTTACATAATGGGGTACACTTATGAACACTTATAACACTTTTACAAATACCATTTATTTATTGTGAAAAAATTCTCAAAAATTGCATCCACTTTTCATATTTTGGAAAAAAAATAATTTTTATGTCTATTAAATTAAGAGGGATTTACTTCCTGTATGAAATAATTGAAGAGTATTGCCCATTTAAGCAGGAACCTCACAGTCCCTGAAATGTGCAGTTATGTCCCATAAAGTGATACCTACTGACTTTGACAAATAGTGGTAGAATAATTAACTTTAAAGCAGCCTGGCTCAGAGGAAAAGAGCATGGGCTTTGGAGTCAGAGGTCATGGGTTCAAATCCCGGCTCCGCCAATTGTCAGCTGTGTGACTTTGGGCAAGTCACTTAACTTCTCTGGGCCTCAGTTCCCTCATCTGTAAAATGGGGGTTAAGATTGTGAGCCCCCCGTGGGACAACCTGATCACCTTGTAATCTCCCCAGCACTTAGAACAGCGTTTTGCAGATAGTAAGCGTTTCATAAATGCCATTATTATTATTATTATTATTATTTAAATCAAAATGAGTATCATAGAAAAAATTTACTTGTTAAACTGTTTCTCAACACGAGCTTCTGAGTAGTATGTGCATATCTATAAAAGACAGCTAATATTTATTCCTTTCATTTGAACATATTTATTGAGCACTTACTGTGTGCAGAGCACTGTATGAAAGCGCTTGGGGAGTACAAGTCGGGAACATATAGAGATGGCCTCTACCCAACAATGGGCTCACAGTCTAGAAGGGGGGCTCACAGTCTGGCTTTGGTCTTTCTGATCACCACAACATTTCAGAACCTCCTAGCCAGTAGTAGTTCATCTTTATTGGTGAGAGAAGAAACTGACACTTGTCTATAGGGCCCACTGAGGTCTCTCAAGAACTTATTTATCTACATGGTTCCCATAAGACCTTTAAGTTCTCTTTAACATGCAGCTGACCAAATTTCATCTCGTTGTTATGCATATGTTGGGAATGTTTGTAATACCCAACAAAGAAGAAAACATTCTACCCTGGAATTTTGTGGAGTTCCTCCTCAAGAGTGGAAACCAGAAAACATGATCTTTCCAATATTCTTCTGGTCAGTGAGACAAGTCTTTTCTGTAGAGGAAATATATTTTGGAATCTAGCCCTCTCAAGACAACAACTGTGTGTTTTGGAACCCAAATGTTGGTATCTTGGTACAATTAATACAGTTCTGCTTGAAGATGCAGAAAGGAGAGGAAAATAAACCTAAGATCATTTGGGATTTTATAAATCAAGTGAAATAATAATGATGGCATTTATTAAGCACTTACTATGTGCAAAGCACTGTTCTAAGTGCTGGGGAGATTACAAGGTGATAAGGTTGGCCCACGGGGAGCTCACAGTGTTAATCTCCATTTTACAGATGATGTAACTGAGGCCCAGAGAAGTGAAGTGATTTGCCCAAAGTCACACAGCTGACAATTGGCAGAGCCGGGATTTGAACCCATGACCTCTGACTCCAAAGCCCGGGCTCTTTCCACTGAGCCAAGCTGCTTCTCTGAAATGCCTTGACTTTCTGGTAGAAGCAAATAAAATCTTTGGTGGCCATGAGACTATCTTATGTCCCTATACAAGACTCAAAAAAGGATTAATTCAAGTTCTCTGTATTTCCCCCCTTTTCATACAGTTAGTACAGTGCTTTGTTTGGTAAGTACCACTGATTGATTTTTCTTGACAATTTCCCACAATCATGACCAAAACCATCAACCAACTTTTTTCTTGGGAACATCCTCTTTGGAGCAGGTTACAGAATCTCAGAAATAAGAGAAGAAAAACATCTTTAAAATCATCAATCTCATCCCCTTCAGGTGAAGAAAGGGTGGATTCATGAATTGCAGTTGTTTTCAGGTTTCCCTCAGGAAAGAAAAACAGAGGACACAGGATAACTTCGATTTGTCTCTTTTAAATTAAAGTGTCTTGGCTATTCAGGCCCCTTTCTTTCCACATGCTGTTGGTCATAACAGAACTGGAAAAATTCTAACTTCCCAGAGGAAGTGGTGAAAAGCCTAACTACTGTTTCTTCCATTTCTCCTGTGGACTCCAGACACTTTTAGATGATTCCTTTTTGTTTGTGGTTTGCCTAGAAATGTAAAGAGTTTGAATTCTAAAACTGGAAATTGGAAGGGGCTGGTACTTGTGAAAATTCTGTAGGAAGAAATTGTTGCTTTTTATAAAGAGGTTTATACTTTTCTTGACTGCTTTAGACTTTGCTTTGACTAGAATTGGGGAGATGAAGGTGTCTGAAGCTGAATTATCTCTTGCCCAAGATGAAGACCATGAATAATTCAATACAGTGGACTGAGTATTGAACCTCGAATCCAAAGATAGGAACTTCATTCTGAATTTCTGTTGCAGCTGAGGAAAGTATCAAATATCTTTGCTAGGAGTATTTTTCTTAAATAGTGGGACATTTGCGTTTCCTGCATGGCCCACAAAATAAAAAAAAGAGCTTCTGTAGAATCATGGTACCACAGCTCCTGATTGGTATGGAGTAGAGCATGAGTTTTTAAACTTTTTCCACTCTGACAGCTGTTATTTTCTTGTACTTCCTCTAACCAGGACACTGGGTGACATTGAGGATTCATCACATAAGAGGGATAGTGTCATTTCATTCATTCATTCAATCGTATTTATTGAGTGCTTACTGTGTGCAGAGCACTGTACTAAGTGCTTGGGAAGTAAAAGTTGGCAACATATAGAGACGGTCCCTACCCAACAGTGGACTCACAGTATAGAAGGGGGAGACAGACAACAAAACAAAACATATTAACAAAATAAAATAAATGGAATAAATATGTACAAATAAAATAGAGTAATAAATGCATACAAACATATATACATCTATACAGGTGCTGTGGGGAGGGGAAGGAGGTAAAGATGGGGGGATGGGGAGGAGGGGAAGAGGAAGGAGGGGGCTCAGTCTGGGAAGGCCTCCTGGAGGAGGTGAGCTCTCAGTAGGGCCATGAAGGGAGGAAGAGAGCTTGCTTGGCAGATGTGGGGAGGGAGGGCATTCCAGGCCAGGGGGAGGACGTGAGCCGGGGGTCAGCGGCGGGACAGGTGAGAACGAGGCCCAGTGAGGAGATTAGCGGTGGAGGAGTGGAGGGTGTGGGCTGGGCTGTAGAAGGAGAGAAGGGAGGTGATGTAGGAGGGGGCGAGGTGATGGACAGCCTTGAAGCTGAGGGTGAGGAGTTTCTGCCTGATGGGTAGGTTGATTGGTAGCCACTGGAGATTTTTGAGGAGGGGAGTAACATGCCCAGAGCGTTTCTGGACAAAGACAATCCGGGCAGCGGCGTGAAGTATGGATTGAAGTGGGGAGAGACAGAGAGGAGGCTGATTCAGTAATCCAGACGGGATAGGATGAGAGCTTGAAAGAGCAGGGTAGCGGTTTGGATGGAGAGGAAAGGGCGGATCTTGGCAATGTTGCAGAGCTGAGACCGGCAGTTTTTGGTGAAGGCTTGGATGTGAGGGGTGAATGAGAGAGCGGAGTCGAGGATGACACCAAGGTTGTGGGCTTGTGAGATGGGAAGGATGGTAGTGCTGTCAACAGAGATGGGAAAGTCAGGGAGAGGGCAGGGTTTGGGAGGGAAGACAAGGAGTTCAGTCTTGGACATGTTGAGTTTTAGGTGGCAGGCAGACATTCAGATGGAGATGTCCTGAAGGCAGGAGGAGATGCGAGCCTGGAGGGAGGGAGAGAGAGCAAGGGCAGAGATGTAGATTTGGGTATCATCAGCGTAGAGATGATAGTTGAAGCCATGGGAGCGAATGAGGTCACCAAGGGAGTGAGTGTAGAGAACAGAAGGGGATCAAGAACTGAACCTTGAGGAACCCCTACAGTAAGGGGATGGGAGGGGGAGGAGGAGCCCGCAAAAGAGACGAGAATGAACGGCCAGAGAGATAAGAGGAGAACCAGGAGAGGATGGAGTCTGTGAAGCCAAGGTTGGATAGCGTGTTGAGGAGAAGGGGGTGGTCCACAGTGTCGAAAGCAGCTGAGTGGTCAAGGAGGATTAGGATAGAGTAGTAGCCATTGGATTTGGCAAGCAGGAGGTCACTGGGGACCTTTGAGTCACCAATTTGAAGTCCATGGATTAATACTAGTAATTGTGGCATTTGTCAATTGCTTACTATGTGATGAACTGAGAGGTAGTTCTAGACTGTGAGCCCATTGTTGGGTAGGGACCGTCTCTATATGTTGGTGACTTGTACTTCCCAAGCACTTAGTACAGTGCTGTGCACACTGTAAGTGCTCAATAAATATAACTGAATGAATGAATGAAGGTAAGGCAGATAAGAAAATGCTGATCAGATACAGTTCCTGACCTACATGGAACTCACAGCATAAAAGGAAAATAGAACAGGTATTTAATCACCAGTTTACAGGTGATGAAACTGAGGCACAGAAAAGTTAAGTGACTTGCCCAAGCAAGGTCACACCCAGTCTGCATTTGGATAAGAGAGAAGCAGTGTGGCTCAGTGGAAAGAACACGGGCTTAGGAGTCAGAGGTCATGGGTTCTAAATTGGGCTCTGCCACCTTTCAGCTGTGTTGCTTTGGGCAAGTCACTTAACTTCTCTGTGCCTCAGTTACCTCATCTGTAAAATGGGGATTAAGACTGTGAGCCCTACGTGGGACAACCCTATCACCTTGCATCCTCCCCAGCGCTTGGAACAGTGCTTTGCACACAGTAAGTGTTTAACAAATGCCATCATTACTATTATTTTTATTACGAATTTTTACACAGCACTCCTGTCTCCTAATTCTGTGATCTTTTCAGTATGCCATGCAGCTTCTCACTCCAGACATTTTGTCCATGAAAATGCAGTTTTGCCCCCTTCTGCCTAGGCACTAGTCAATAAAGAGTACATTTCTCTGACACAGCAGTTAAGAGGGGAAAGGTATGTGCTACCATCTATGACTTTGAGTTGTGTGACCCTGGGCAAGTCACTTCATTTCTCTGCACCTCAGTTTCCTCGTTGTAAATCGGAAATTAGGTAGCTGTTCTCCTTCTCCCTTATTCTGTGAGTCCCATGTCAGATAGGGTCTGTATTTGAACTAATTATATTGTATAATTGGAAAGAGCACAGGCTTGGGAGTCAGAGGTCATGGGTTCCAATCTGGGCTCCACCGCTTTTCAGCTGTGTGACTTTGGGCAAGTCACCTCACTTCTCTGTGCCTCAGTTACCTCATCTGTGAAATGGGGATTAAGACTGTGAGCCCCAGGTTGGACAACCTGATTTCCTTAACCCCCCCACCTCCGCACTTAGAACAGTGCTTGTCACATAGTAAACGCTTAACAAATGCCATCATTATTATTATATTGTATGTCCCCTAGCAGTTGGCCAATATAGTTATTCCACAATAACCACAATATGGTTACTCATAATGAGAAGCAGCATGACCTCTAGTGTAAAGAGGGCAAGCCTGAGAGACAGAAGACCTAGATTCCAATACCAGTTCTGCCAATTGTTTGCTGTATGACCTTGGACAAGTTACTTCACCTCTGTGTGCCTCATTTACCTCATCTGTAAAATGGGGATTAATTTATATTCCCTCTTACTTGGACTGTGAGCTTCATAGGGGGCAGGGAAACTGTTCCACCTGATTAACTTCTATATACCTCAGCACTTACAACAGCATCTGGCACATAGTAAAGACTTAAGTATCATTTTTATTATTATTTTATGCATGCATTTATGCATTCTCTCTCAAGGATACTCACACTTCTGCATCTCACAACTTGCAGCGTCATCTTTAAATTGAAAAATAATGCTCTAGGCAGCCATCCGCTTTGTCCATCCAGACACTTGGTCCTTCATTTTCAAAGGTAACAATATTGCCGGGAATTCCTATCCAGGTGAGTGGGCACTACAAGAAATGTGAATGCACACTGCCTCCAAATAGGTGCTGATTTCAGCTCTACCTGGTAGTTGCAGAGTGTCACACTGTTTGTCCCTATATTCCATTAGACTGCTGTTCTGCCAAGCGTCATTATTCACTGCATGTAGGGCTGGTCTATCTGTCACTGCTATTTCCTCAGAAGTCAATACCTATGTCACATTTTTGGAAATTGTTTTTCAGAGTGTCCTTAAAGTTTATTTTCTGCCTTCCCTGCTTACAGCTGCTTGGGTATCCTGTTGTCATCCCATTCTCTGCATTGACTTGTACTTCCCAAGGGTTTAGTACAGTGTTCTGCACATGGTAAGTGCTCAATAAATACGGTTGAATGAATATGTCCATCCCAGAAGAGTTGGGTGCAAGCATCACTTCAGTGCTGTTTAGTTTTGGGCAGTCTTTTGGCCCCATTAATTATTATCATCATCAATCATATTTATTGAGCGCTTACTGTGTGCAGAGCACTGTACTAAGCGCTTGGGAAGTACAAGTTGGCAACATATAGAGACAGTCCCTACCCAACAGTGGGCTCACAGTCTAAAGTGATCAACCCTAGGAGAGTAGATTATCTAGGTCAAATTATCAATTAACTCTCCCATAAGCTAGGGCAATTTGAGACCACATTATTCATTCCTTAGTATGATGATGATGATGGCATTTATTAAGCTCTTACTATGTGCAAAGCACTGTTCTAAGCACTGGGGAGGTTACAAAGTGATCAGGTTGTCCCATGGGGGGCTCACAGTCTTCATCCCCATTTTACATATGAGGGAACTGAGGCACAGAGAAGCTAAGTAACTTGCCCAAAGTAACACAGCTGACAATTGGCGGAGTTGGGATTTGAACCCATGACCTCTGACTCCAGAGCCTGTGCTCTTTCCACAGACCCATGCTGCTTCTCTGCAATAGCATCTCTCCAATAGTATCTCTCCAATTCTCTCCAATAGTATCATATTTGGGACTTTGAATCTGATGACTGTTATAACCAATCAATGGTATTTATTGAGCTTTTACTCTATGCAGAGAACTGTAGTAAGTTCTTGGGGAGGTATAATTCAATAGATTCAGAAAGCATATTCCCTGCCCACAAGAAGTTTACAGTCTAGAGAGTTGCAGACTCTCAGAGCCATGAAGTGGGTTCTAGAGTTCTTTTGTTGTCTTATGGTTGTGGGTTCTAATCCCGACTCTGCCACTTGTCAGCTGTGTGACTTTGGGCAAGTCACTTCACTTCTCTGTGCCTCAGTTATCTCATCTGTAAAATGGGGATGAAGACTGAGCGCCCCACGTGGAACAACCTGATTACCCTGTATCTCCCTCAGTGCTTAGAACAGTGCTTGGCACGTAGTAAGCACTTAACAAATACCATCATTATTATGCTGTCGAGTCGTGTCCAACCCATAGTGATGCCATAGACATCTCTCCCAGTATGCCCCACTTCCATCTGCAATCGTTCTGGTAATGTTATCCATAGAGTTTTCTTGGTAAAAATATGGAAGGGGTTTATCATTGCCACCTTCTGCACAGTAAAAGAGTCTCTTGCCTCGACTCTCTCCCATGCTGCTGCTGCCCAGCACAGGTGAGTTTTGACTTGTAGCAGATTGCCTTCCACTCACTAACCACTGCCCAAGCTAGGAATGGAATGGGTAGGCCTCTGCTTGACTCTCCCTCCTGTAATCATTACTCTTCAGGTGCGACTCTGGGAGGGGTCTGGAGTTCTACCCTACCTCTATTCCTTAAGGCCGAATCCCATCAATGAAAACTGAACCTCCTCTTAAAAACTTCCATGTGAGAAAATTTCCCCATCTCTGTCTCTAATCATCTATGACTTTACTGTAGAGGGAAGTCAGCTGTTTGTTTTCTAGACTGTGAGCCCACTGTTGGGTAGGGACCATCTCTATATGTTGCCAACTTGTACTTCCCAAGTGCTTAGTACAGCGCTCTGCACACAGTAAGCGCTCAATAAATACGATTGAATGAATGAATGAATGGTTGGAAATCTGAGCCTCTACCACCAAGAAAATCATCCTGAGTAGGATCCAAAGATATTAATCAGCATAATTATAATAATTCAATTTTCCAATTCAGACAGAATCATTTTTGACTTAGATTGGATTGAATTCCAGGAAGCCATTTTTTTTTCACCCTCAGTTACAGATTTCCTAGATTGAGACAGGCATAAACTTTAAACATCAACTTCTTGGTGGCACCAGATCTGAGAAGATATTACAGGGAAGGTAACCCACTGAGGTAATAAAGGTGAAATTTCCCAGGAAGCTAGATAGACAATTATTCAGAAATATCATCAGGTCATCTTGTTCATAATTCTCTATCAAACTGAGAGTGTGTAAATTACCAACTCACTGTTCATGTTCAATTTTGTCCATTCTGTGCTGAATAAAATCTAAGCTTTCACACACAGATCTCTAAACCAAGATATGATTTTCGCGGTTAGAGCCATGAATAACGGAGACCAACACAAAATTAGAAGCAGAAATATCCCTTCCTTTGCTTCTCTCAGCCTCCAACATAATGCCTCAATGATTCCTTCTCCAGTTTACCCCACAAAATTCTTACCCCGATTATTGATTCATTTAAAGACTATAATAGATGATTTTTTCAGTATGATTCTTGTTGGCATGAAATGTGATAATTAAATTATATAAAGAACCACTGGAAACACTGTTCTATAGTTTGCCATATAAAAGCTTAAAATATTTCTTTAATTAATACAAGAAATTAGTCCCACCAATTTTTTTAAAAAAATTTCTAACATTCTAACCATACACCATTTATCTAATAGGCAACAAAGGCTTTTAGAAAAGATAAAATAACAATTTCCAGATCCTCTATTGAATAAATCAACAGATACTTTGTTTCACATGTTTACAGAGCAAATGTAGGTTATTCAAACCAATAGTAATCTTCCATTCAAACTGAGACTTACAAGGATGCATAATCTGATAGAATATAGCACCTGGCCTTGACTGATAAAGCACAACAGTGGTTTTCTCACCCAAATCTTCCAATATTTCCCTCCCTGTTCCCCTAGATAAAATAATTGTTGAGCCATTTCTACAGTGTTGCAACCGTGTAGCAGTTCCCTCGTGAATTTTCCTTTGTAAATCCACCAGGCCAACCTGCTTCTCGGGCATATCCTAGTCTGGTATTTAGAGTTGCTGTCAGCATGTAGAAAACCTGCCAGCGACTGTGTAAAAGTTTACTATGAAGGTGTACACACTGGGCCATTAAATGATTTTGACCAGAAGTCCAAATTGGGCAGGATATCTCACTTAACTCTTTGCTCCATCACTCCCTCTTGTTCCTGGTCCAGCCTTCCAATGTGATATAAGCTCACCAAGAAACTACCCCTGCAATGGGGACAGCTGACTACTCAACAAAAGTTTTGGAAAAGTCACTACAAGGGAGACGGCCAAAGAAAGAAAATCAGTACCATTCAATCTATCAATGCTATTCATTGTACATTTACTGTGTGCAGAATATTGCACCAAATACTTCAGAGAGTACAATACAATAGAGTTGGTAGATGTGATCCCTGCCGTCACCCGCACTGTGTTTCTAGAATTGCTGGAAGGCTGGGGAATGGAAATTGAAATGGGGTTAGGAAGAGATCCAGCATCAGCCTCCCCTGCAAAAAAAATTAATAAGAAACATAAAGTCATTGCCATTGGCAGCATTGTAAGTCTATATCTGTACTCCCTTTCTATGAGTTCCTGGTGTGATTTAGTGACAGAGACAATGGGGAAGGTGACCTTTATTTTGTAGTAATTCAGAAGGTTCAGGCTTCACTGTTTCATGAGTGGTGATATTAGTGATGATTTAATGTCACTATTCAGACCGACCTTTTAGATTACAAAACCATCCACAAATAGGTGTAACATGGCCTAATGGGTGGAGCACAGAACGGGGAGTCAAGACATCTGGATTCTAATCCCAGCTCTGCTACTTGCTGTGTGAATTTAAGATGCCATTTATTTATCTGGGCCTTGTCCCTTCATCTCTAAAATGGAGATTCAATACCTCTTCTCCTTCCCTCTTATACTGAGAGTTCTATGTAAGATAGGGTCCTCATTCAATATGATTATCTTGTATTGTCAGACTATAAGATCATTGTGCCTGCCAACTCTGTTGTATTTATTCTCCCAGGCACTTAGTACAGTATACACAGGTCACTATAAGCACTTAGTAAATACCATTGATGAGGCTCTCTCACAGTGCTTAGCACAATAACTGCCTCATAGTAATCTCTTAATGAATAGCATAGTTATTATTATTGTTATGTGGAAGACTCGCTAATGAGACTGGAAATAAATCAAGACAAGGGAAAATGAAAATTGGTGGACATTCCTAGATTCAAGAATCTGGTGAGAGTGTTTTGGCATGGATAGAAATCTAGTTAAAAGGTATGACACAAAGGTTGAGAATGAAGAAATGTAAATAGGGTGATCGTCCCCAGGATCAGCATGAGGACCAGTTTTTCTTAACATTTTCATAAAGATCTGAAAGAAGGAGCATTTTTTATAGGTTATTCTATACTCTTCTGGTTGAGTAAGTACCACTGCAGAAAAAGTAAAAAAATGTCAAAAAGCTGATAGGGCAAAAATGGCAGATAAACTTCAGTGTGAACAAGGGCTCAGCAATACCTGCATCTAGGGTAACATAAATACAGATTTTAAGTGCATGATGATGTGCTCTGAATTATCAAACACAGCTTGAGTTATCTCAGAACTGTTTCTGAATGACCTTTAAAAGCACCAATGCAGTGTATGGCAGTAATCTAAAGACCCCAAAAATCCCAGCCACCATTTTTTTAATGGTATTTGTTAAGTGCTTATTATGTGCCAGGCACTGCTCTAAGCACTGGGGTAGATATGAGCTAATAAATTTGGACACAGTCCATGTGCTACATGGGGCTCACAGTCTTAATCCCCATTTTACTGGTGAGGTGACCGAGGCACAGAAAAGTTAAGTGACTTGCCCAGCGTCACTTGGCAGACAAGTGGCAGAGCCGGAATTAGAACACAGGTCCTTCTGACTCCCGGGCCTGTGCTCTCTCCTCTAGGACACACTGCTTCCCTAATCATTAGGAGAGAACGAAGAAACAAACGGCCATTAATTAGAAATATACTCCACCTAGACTGATTTGTATAGCTCTGGTTGTCATGGTTTAAGAAAATTAGAATCACTGAAGAGGGACTAAAAAATAGCAGCCAACTTGATGAGGGGAGGAGAGGTTTCTGAGACTACAAAGAATATGGACCGTTTAGTCCATAAAAATGAAGGCTGAGAATTGGGTCACAGTTGAGATCTACAGAAGCATGAAGTGTGTCGACAGGTAGACTGCACCACTATTATTTACTAAATCCCCACAAAGAAATAATAATAATAATAATAATAATAATAATAGTATTTGTTAAGCGTTTACTATGTGCAAAGCACTGTTCTAAATGCTGGGGCGGTTACAAGGTGATCAGGTTGTCCCACGGGGGGCTCACAGTTTTAATCCTCATTTTACAGATGAAGTAACTGAGGCACAGAGAAGTTAAGTGACTTGCCCAAAGTCACACAGCTGACAGTTGGAGGAACCGGGATTTGAACCCATGACCTCTGACTCCAAAGCCCATGCTCTTTTCCACTGAGCCATGCTGTTTCTCTACATAATGAGAAGGGACCTGTTGAAGCTTGAGGGTGGCAGATTTGAAACACAGGAGTTTGTGCAGATCAAAATAGTAGTGTATTTAAGTGGGATTTGGGTAACACTTTAGACAAGAATAATGAAAGAAGTCTAAATCAAATGAAATTTCAAAGAAAAATGGAGCAATCAGTGCAAGCAATCTTACTGAACATTGCTTAGGAGGCTTGGGAGAAGCAGCGTGGCTTAGTGGAAAGAGCACGGGCTTGGGAGTCGGAGGTCATGGGTTCTAATCCTTACTCCGCCACTTGTCAGTTGTGTGACTTTGGATGAGTCTCTTCACTTCTCTGTGCCTCAGTTCCCTCATCTATAAAATGGGGATTAAGACTGTGAGCCCCACGTGGGACAACCTGATTACCTTGTATCTACCCCAGCACTTAGAACAGTGCTTGGCACATAGTAAGTGCTTAACAAATACCATTATAATGATTATTATTATGTTTTTGATAAATGAGTAGAAGGTCATTTCAGAAAAAGAAGATAGTAAATGAAAGTGATAGAAAATTTCTACATGTCTAGCTCCATTAAACCAATTTCAACTTCAAGTAACAATAATTGTCGAATTTTATGTTTCAAGGCTCTTCTAGACTGTGAGCCCACTGTTGGGTAGGGATCATCTCTATATGTTGCCCATTTGTACTTCCCAAGCGCTTAGTACAGTGCTCTGCACACAGTGAGCGCTCAATAAATACAATTGAATGAATGAATGAAAAGCTTAAACTGATCACCTATAGATTTCAAGAAGGGAGTTTAATCTATCCTCAGTCCACTCAATGCACTTTTGGTCAGTGGACTTAAGGCTTTTAAAAATTTGCTCTCTTGAACCATCAGTAGTGGTTGTCCAAAGGTTTGCATCAGTCAGTCAATCATATTTATTGAGTGCTTACTGTGTGCAGAGCACTGTACTAAGTACTTGGGAGAGTACAATATAACAATAAACAAATTTCCTGATGACAATGAAGAGAGAAGGCATTTCAGACCAGAGGAACTTGAGATAGTGGATGTAGACAACTCGCTCAAGGAGTTTGGAGGGGAATGCCCATTGTTGGGTAGGGACTGTCTCCATATGTTGCCAACTTTACTTCCCAAGTGCTAAGTACAGTGCTCTGCACCCAATAAGTGCTCAATAAATATGGCTGAATGAATGAATAAATGAGGGAGATGGGGCAATAACTGGAGGGAGCTGTGGGTTCAAGGGAGGGTCTTTTTAAAATAGGGGACACCTGAACGTGTTTGAAATCAGTGGGGAAGAAGCCATTAGAGAGTGAACAGTTGAAGATTCAATTGTATTTATTGAGCGCTTACTGGGTGCAGAGCATTGTACTAAGCGCTTATGGTGGTTAGGGAGGGAAGAAGGGTATGGGCGATATTTTAATAAGGCACAAAGGGATGGGGTAGGAAATGCGGGTGGAGGGGGTGTTTTTTGAGAGAAGGCAGGAGATCCCTTCTGGAGATACTGCTAGGAAGGATGGGAGAGTTGAAGGGGCAGAAGGAAGGAAGGAAGGACTGGAGAAGAGCAGGGGAAGTCATAAGGGAGACCATGCCTGATAGTTTTATTTTGTTTCAATAAAGAAGGTGACTAGGTCATTCAGGACAAGGGATGGGGCAGGTAGGGAGACAGGAGGTTAGAGGAGGGAGTTAAACAGAGAAGCAGCATGGTTTAGTGGAAAGAGCATGGATTTGGGAGTCAGAGGTCATGGGTTCTAATCCTTACTCTACCACTTTTTATAATGGCATTTATTAAGCGCTTACTATGTGCAAAGCACTGTTCTAAGCACTTGTCTGCTGTGTGACTTTGGGCCAGCCACTTAATAATAATAATAATAATAATAATAATGGCATTTATTAAGCGCTTACTATGTGCAAAGCATTGTTCTAACTGCTGGGGAGATTACAAGGTGATCAGGTTGTCCCACGGGGGGCTCACGGTCTTAATCTCCTTTTTACAGGTGAGGTAACTGAGGCACAGAGAAGCTAAGTGACTTGCCCAAAGTCACACAGCTGACAATTGGCAGAGCCAGGATTTGAACCCATGAACTCTAACCTCCTCCCCCCCAGACTGTGAGCCCACTGTTGGGTAGGGACCATCTCTATATGTTGCCAACTTGTACTTCCCAAGCGCTTAGTACAGTGCTCTGCACACAGTAAGCACTCAATAAATACGATTGAATAAATGAATGACTCCAAAGCCTGGGCTCTTTCCACTGAGCCGTGCTGCTTCTCACTTAACTTCTCTGTGCCTCAGTTACCTCATTTGTAAAATGGGGATTAAAACTGTGAGCCCCACGTGGGACAACCTGATTGCCCCAGCACTTAGAACAGTGCTTCTCATGTAGTAAGCACTTAAATACCATCATTATTAAACATTTGATTCAACTAGTGAAGGTAATGGGGATGGGTGTCAATAAAGATGGAGAAATGATTTTCCCAGGCAGAGGAGAGGGCAGAGTTAAAATATCCATTGCTGCACCTGAGGTGGACAAGATCGGCTGGATATCTAGATTTCTACCAGCAGCACCCTGTGGTTTATGCCCAGGAGCAAAGGAGGATGATAATGAATGTGATCCAGGGCTGTGGAGTGGCCCTACGAGATCAATAGGGGAGCGAGTTTGTTGAGTTCAGTAGAGAGCGTTCACCACAACGTTCAATCACGTAAACAAGCTACGGGTGATCCTGGTCAGAATTCCCTCTTTCAGCCATAAGAATCAGTTCTGAGCTGTCAACAGAAATAGGGCTGACAGACCATTGTTATTCCAATAAGACTGCCACACAGATGGACCATCATCCGTGTGTTTGGATATTGAATTAACAGATTCTTCAGCGTTTTGCATGCATGACACCTGTCCCCTAAAGCAACTTTCACTTTGAGTATCCACTGTGCCATTATGGCCCCGGGAATCTCTTCTCCCATCAGGTTTTTGCCTCTCTGAAGCAGCATGTTCCTGTGGAAAGAGCACAGGCCTGGGAGTTAGAGGACCCGCATTCTAATTCTGGCTTTGACACTTTTCTGCTGGGAGATTTTGGGCAAGTCATTCAATTTCTGTGTGCCTCAGTTGCCTCAACTGTAAAATCTACTTTGGGGAATTCTGGTTGCTTCATCTCAGAAAGAATATGCTAAAGAAAGACAACTTGGATGATCAGGGGAATGGAGAAGTTTCTGAATGAGGAAAGTTGGAAAGCTTAGAACTCCAATCTGGAAAAACAGAAGTTGAGATGGAATCCAACTAAAGTCTTAAAAATTTGTAATAATGTGGATAAGGCAAAAAGGAAATTTTTGTTCACAATCTCACACTGCCAGGTACCCATCATGGCTTTAATTTAGCCAGATCAAATCAAAAGAAATAAAACACAGGCAATAATAACTACGTGTAATTTTGTAACCACCAGAATCTTTGCAGGTCCAAAGTATCAGTTATCAATCATCAATGATACCTATTGAGTGCTTATTCTCTGCAGAGCAATGTGTTAAGTGCTTGACAAAGTATAATACAAGGGAGCAGGTGGATGAGGCCCCTGGTTTGCACCAGCCAGGACCAGAGGATCCTCAGTGACACACAGTAGAAGTCAAACCACACCTCTGATCACCAAGGTTACTATGAAAAGTGTTTTACTTTGTTTTACCCACATGCAAGGGAGCAACACAATAACACAACCCCTCATTCACTCCACCAAGTATCCAATACCAGTCTGTCGTCAAAGGAGCCCATTTTGTCAGTGCTTCTTCTTTATGCATCTCAGCATGCCTCTGTGCTGCTTCAGTGTGCCTCAGTGGGCCCTCTTGCAATTCAAAGCAACTGCCTTTTGGTTAAGGCATCACAGCTGAGGCTCTCTGTGCAGTCATTGATTGGTCCAGGCTCGTTACTGGGTAGAACAGGGAGAGAAAGTCCCCCCTCCCTTCATGCTCCCACCTCACAGGCCAGAAATCACCTGCCCTCAAGTAAAGCCCATCAGTGCCTTCACCAGTCTCTGCCTTGTTGTTGTTCATGGGATCACAAACAGTCACTAAATAAGGCAGCTTGCTGTCTACAAGACATCCTTTTGTGTGCCAAGTCCCGGTCTGAATGGACTGTTGATCTGATCAAGGGCGACATTTTTCACGGTCTTAGTAACAAGGCATTTTTAGGAAACATATTCTGGTCTTTATTTGCTCAGCATATCATTTATTAGGTTTTTTAAAATCTCATTTAGATGGTTAGAATTAAGTATGTTTATTAGTCAAAAAGTGAAATCCATTTTGAATTCAACAACTTTTAATATCTCAAAAGCCATGGACTGAACAAAAACACAGGCCACTGTGTGAGTTTTAAACCAACACCATGCACCAACTCGATCCTGAAATGTCATTTCTTTCAAAGAGCTGTGAAGTTTCATTCCGCCTCCTCCCCTTGTTTTGTGCCCCGCAGTGACAATGACTGATGGGAGAATTAGGAAGAAGGGGCATGAGAAGTACATTCAGGGTAGCTTAAAGCAAGAAAAGGTAAACTGTTAATTGTTTAATTTGGATGGAAATGACACTGCAGTTAACCCAGAGGCAAAAAACCCAAGGTTTTGATGGATGTGAACTGCTTCTACATTGTATTGTAGGCAAAGAAGTAAGCAGGTGGATTTATGTGCCTGCAATTCACAGTGGCTGCTTCATAGCTGCACCAGTGAATTTTTGATTGTTTGTTGAGGCTGTGGGGCTTTTACTGCCTGTCAGTGGATGACATTCCTTTAGAAAACATTAAGAAACTTTGAAATCATTTGGCATTTCAGTGCTACTTAAAATAGCATTCTTATGATTCTGTTGCAACCATCCACCACTTGATGAAACAATGAATAAGTAGTAATTATGGTATTAGGCATTTCCTGTATGCTAATAAATTAATCATATTTACTGAGTACTTACTGTGTGCAGAGGACTGTACTAAGAGCTTGGCAGAATACAATATCACAAAGTTGGTGAGTATTCATTCATTCATTCAATCGTATTTATTGAGTGCTTACTGTGTGCAGAGCACTGTACTAAGTGCTTGGGAAGTACAAGTTGGCAACATATAGACGGTCCCTACCCAGCAGCGGGCTCACAGTCTAAAAGGGGGAGACAGACAACAAAACAAAACATATTAACAAAATAAAATAAATAGAACTCACAGTCTAGAAGGAGAGACAGACATAAAAATAAAATGTGAATATATACCTAAGTGCTGTGAGGCTGAGGGTTCAAATCCCAGCTCCGCCAATTGTCAGCTGTGTAATTTTGGGCAAGTCACTTAACTTCTCTGTGCCTCAGTTTCCTCATCTTTAAAATGGGGATGAAGACTGTGAGCCCCCCGAGGGACAACCTGATCACCTTGTAACCTCCCCAGCGCTTAGAACAGTGCTTCGCACATAGTAAGCGCTTAATAAATGCCATTATTATTATTATTGTAAAGGGTACAAATCCAAGTGCCAGGGTGATGCAGAAAGGAGAGGGAGTAGGGGAAATGAGGGTTTAGTTGGAGAAGCAGTGTGGCTCAGTGGAAAGAGCACGGGCTTTGGAGTCAGAGATCATGGGTTCAAATCCCACCTCTGCCAATTGTCAGCTGTGTGACTTTGGGCAAGTCACTTCACTTCTCTGTGCCTCAGTTCCCTCATCTGTAAAATGGGGATTAAGACTGTGAGCCCCACGTGGGACAACGTGATCACCTTGTATGCCCCCAGCGCATAGAACAGTGCTTTGCACATCATTATTATTTTTATTATGGAAGGCCTCTTGGAGGAGATGGAATTATAATACAGCTTTGAGAGTGGGGTGAGCAATGATCTGTCAGATGTGAAGGGGGAGGGAGTTCCAGAGAAGAGGCAGGATGTCCCGAGGTGCCCCTGGGGTACCGGCCATCTCAAGGTCAAATACTATCTTGTGACCACCTGAGCCAACAGGCAGAACTCAGAAATGAGGGTGGGATACCGCCCCTGCAACCAAAACTGCTAGATTGACAGCCCAAGCCGGGAATACAGAAGGTGTCCCTCGCCCCCGTGCCAATCAAATTAAGTATGGAGGAGGGGGGAGGGCAGAGATTGGATAGATTGAGGCAGAAAGCTGGAATGGCCTAGGGGCCTAGGGGCACAGGTGATAAATACTTGTCACCTCTGACCTTTGGGCCCGCAGCAGCAGGAGGAGGAGCTGTATATATGTATATATATGTATATATGTTTGTACATATTTATTACTCTATTTATTTATTTTACTTGTACATATCTATTCTATTTATTTTATTTTGTTAGTATGTTTGGTTTTGTTCTCTGTCTCCCCCTTTTAGACTGTGAGCCCGCTGTTGGGTAGGGACCGTCTCTATAAGTTGCCAATTTGTACTTCCCAAGCGCTTAGTACAGTGCTCTGCACATAGTAAGAGCTCAATAAATACGATTGATGATGATGATGATGATGAGCAGCAGCAGCGGCCCACTGTCTTTCTCTGCCCAGAAGGCCAGATTCCCGCTCTACAACCAGAACCAACACACTGAGGAAAGGGCCGCAGGACGGGTGAGTGTCTCGTGGGTGGGACCCAGCTGCCCCATTGCTGATGGGAGTCATGAGTGGATTCCTCCCATGTAGGGAGAGCACATGGTGAAAGCCAGCCGACCACCACGTGCGCGGGGAAT